>NW_006159691.1:2431179-2439213 GCF_000334495.1 Tupaia belangeri chinensis
CAGGAGGAGCTCTGGGCTGTTGACTGCACACCAGGGGTATAGTGTACAAGGGGGGCATTTATTCACCTCATTCATTCATCCCATGTTTATTGAATGGCTGCTCTGTGGCAGGCACTGTGTTGGGGACTGGAGGTTTAGAGATAAACCTGACATTCTCCTTCATCTCAGTAACTCATAGCTTCAACCTAAGAAAGAAAACGATAGGAACCTGTGGATAAAATTTAGTTACTGCCTTAAGTTGGGATCCCTAGAAACTGAGACTGATATAAGAGTACAGGTATAGGTGACTGAGGGAGGAAAGAAGAAAGTGTTGAGTTCAGATGGGGTAAGGTTAAGTCTACCCTTAACCTGATTCCCTAGCTAAGGCTATAGAACAGTGCCATCCACAGAACTTTCTAATGATGGGAATGTTCTAGATCTATGCTGTCCAACAAGAGAGCCATCAGCCACCTGTGACTACTGAGCATTCTAAATGCAGCTCGTTTAGTTGAGGAACTGCAATATCAATTGCATTTAATTTTAATGAATTTAAATTTAATTACCATGTATGGTTAATGGCTACCATATTGGACACTGCACCTCAGAGTAGGGTGGGCAATTTTTTTCATATTGGTTGGGACTAAATACTTTAGGTCTTGCGGAGTAGATGGCCTCTGTTGCCACTACTCAACTGCCATTGTAGCAGTGAAATAGCCATAGACAATTCAAAGAGGAATGGGAATGACTGAGTTCCAAGAACAGAGAGCTGTCTTTCTTCCATGGGTCATGAAGCAAACTTCTGATTTGCCCCCTCCATATACATCCAACAAGGGGCCAGTGTTACATAGCGTGTACCAGGCTGCTTTCAGTTGTGGACCATCTGGGCCAGAATGGCATTTGGCAAGGTGACTCTTAGCTGAAGGTATTTCCTGGTGCAGGGAAAGGTTGGGGGTGGGATGCTATGATCCTTCAGGTACCTGGCATTACAGCAAATAGGCATGGATACAGTGGCTAAGTAGGAAGAACCTAGTAGTGTGTTATAGTGTCTACTATGGAAATCAGCACCCATTTCTTGTTATCTGTTCAGTGTGTTCTAGGCACAGTGTTAGATGCTCCACATGGATTCTTTTGATTTGGTTCTCAAAGAACCCTATGAGGAAAGTAATTCAAGAATCCCCATTACATCCCTATAAAATATATTGGTTTTCATCACTGTGATTTTGTTGGCTTGGTTTGTAATTACCAGTTCTCAAATACTCTCTCTCTCCTACACACACACTACAACACACATAAACACACATCCTATCTGAACCATATGTATGATGCCACCAACTGACTGCTATGTGCTTTTTATTTTTGGCTAAGTAACTTTGCTTTACTCTCAGGGACCCCAATAACCTAATCTCTATTTATTTATTCGTGTAATGGCTGCCTCTACTTAGACTGACTTCTGTATTATTTTTCAGCCAAAATTTCCTTCTTGATAGTGTGTTATTGAGAGTCCTGGGTCTGCCTTCCCTCTGTTCATGAGTTTCTGTGTGTTATTTTAGGTACCTTCAAAAACAAGCAGATAAGGTGATTAGGGTGCAGATAGTTTCCTTGGAAGGTGACCCTAGAAAACATAGTATGGGAAAAGAGAGAGGGAAGGGAATTAAAGCCAACAAAGAGTATGTTAATAGATGGATTACCATTGTATCCAGCTGGATGCTTTAGAAATTTAGGGTATTTATCCACCCTTTCCCATTCCACATGAGGTTGGGATTGCTCCAGGTGGTTCACACTGTAATACTTCCACACAACCAAACCAGGTTAGAGCTTATTTTTTCAGGGAAAACCCTTCCCCCCCCCCCCAAGTAAAGACTCATGAAGCAGGCTACCTGTGACCCTGGGGATATGGACAGCCTCTGTCACACACCTTTTTGGGGACTTACCAGTAGGACTAAGGACTTCTCTGTTTTTAAAAAAATTGTTAACCAATTTCTACAGCATGATAAATTCTGCTTAACAAATTGCCTGGTGAAAGAAAAGTTACAGACCTACTTGGGATAAGAAGTAAGGAAACCACTGTGTGAGCCTTGGCTTTTCCAATTTAACTAGCAAGATTCTGAACCTCTTAGGTCTCAATTTCCCCCTCTGGGTAATGGAAGCGATGGCACGGTTTTCACTGTACCTCAAACGAGGAAGTAGATGAGCACATACTCAGTGATCTGTGAAGTACGTAAGGGTTCGGGTTATTGATTATGGACTAAGAACTGCAATTAAGACTATATGAATGAGCAAGTCATTATCCCAGGTCTTTATTTTACAGTATATGAAGTTGGAGCTCCCTTCTCCTACCTGCCTCCCAGATGTTCTCTTGAGATGTTATTCTTGAGACCAAGTTCTGAGAGTACACTGAGGCCCACTTTGCTCAGTCTCTGAGGGGAGGCAGGCCTAGGACTCTCCATACAAGGCAATTTAGTCTCTGTTCCATCCACAGCCCCTATTTTTCCATTCCTGTGCCCAAACACACCCTGCCCAGGTATAAACCTAACTTGGGGATGAAGAAGTCCATTTAGACCAGAAAGGAGCATGAACACAGACAAAGGGAAAGCCCTTGCTCTCTTCTAGATCAAGTGAATCAGAGCCAAGATCAGAGCTGAGCACTGGGAGGTGGTGACAAATTAGGAGGAGACTTGCATGTTGTATTCAGGTGTTTCTCCTCCAGGACACTTAGCAGGGATTTGAACAAAGCATGACATGTTTTAGTGTGCATTCTGGGAAGATTCTCTGTTTGGGGATAGGTAGACTAGAAAGGGCTTGTCTGGAGGCTGTAGGATCTACCACTCAGGTCTAGATGAGAGGGGATAGGGCAGAGCACTAACAGGGCTGCACACATCCTTAATCCTCTGAGCCAGTTGAAGCTGCCCTTGTGGAATCTTGGAGTTTTCCTAGGAAGCAGCTAAAGTAAAGAGTCTGGGCCACAGTTGTTTGTTTGTTTGTTTGTTTATTGGGGGGGTGGGCTCCTCAAGTCTTCCTGCAGCCAGGTTTTTTGTTTGTTTTTGCAGACAGGGTTTTAAGAGTACTACATCCTACAGGTCACTCATCACTCTTGATTACTCTACCCTGGAATTTTTTTGGATCCTGTGCAGCTACAAGATTCCTTTCCTGAAGGTGTTCATTGTTCTCAGAGGATCTTGTCCAAGAATGAGGTAGAGCCTTAAGCTCAGGGACAAAGGTCACCAGCATTCAACTCACAATGGTTGACCTGACTAAAAAGGAGTTTGATGAGTAAGGAAAGGTCACAAACTTCCTGCAAAGCAGCTTGGTTTGAGATGCTGTCTTGTACTATATATGAATAAATTGCCCTTATCTGGCTTCCACTGAGCAAGAATTAGTGCTTGTTCTGGGTGCAGATACTGGAAGGGTCTTTTCCCAAAGTCCTTGTGGCTTTGGCTTGTAGCAAAGCTAATGCTTCACCTGCAACAGAAACTCTTAATACTCTCTAAACGATTTCTAAACCAGGCTACAAGAGACAGGAAAGATATGAGATAAAGTCTCCACCAAAAAAATTTCTTATAGACTTGCAATTTATCGAAATAGCCTACACTCTCAGGTCTAATGGATCTCATTCTTTTACGGGTTCCATGTTGTTCTCAGGGCAGTTCGTTCGTTCTCATGGGTATTAGGAAAGCCTCTCACATATCGCTAGTGGCAAGTTGGTACAGTTCTGTAGAAAGGATTGGAAATGCTTTAAAAATGATTCATACTCTTTAACCCAGTAATCTAAGGTGGAGGAAATTAACATAAGGATTTAATCCAAACCTAGGAAAAAAAAGTATGTAGGGTGATTTATCGTGGCAAAAATTGGAAGCAACCTAAACACCTTGACAGTATGATAATGATCTAGTAAATTATGGCTCTTCCTCTTATCAGAATATTATGCAGTCATTAAAATTGAAGTTATGGATGCTATTGGACAACATGGAAAATGTTTATGATGTAATGCTAAATAAGCCAAGAGGTGCCACTGAATATGCACCATGATTAAAACCATGTAGAAACGTGTGTTTGTGTTGTCATAAATGGTGTAGCCCTACCAAAAATCTACATTGCAAATTCCCAGCTATTGAGGGGGCAGTTTCTAGGTAGAAAGCAAGACAGGACTGACACAGAAGTGGCCAGAACCAGCGGGGTCAGTCACAGTGTTAATTTAAGTCTCTTGCCAATTTTTTTGTTTACTTTTTAAAAATGTTTATTTCTTTCATAAAGGAGAGAGAGAGAGAGAGAGAGAGAGAGAGAGAGAGAGAGAGACAGCACACCCATCAGGGTACTGATGCTTGATCTATTTGCAGTCTCAACCAGCCCCAGATCATGGGCACATGTGTGCCTGGAGTTCTTTGGGAAGTCTCTGTGATGCAAACCTGGAACCCTCCCCTGTGTGTCCACCTCTCAGAGCATTACATTGTGCTGATCCACCACTTCTAGCCCCTCCCACTACTTTTAAATATCAATAGCTGTTTTTCTCCCAGTGCATATTTCAGAGCTCTTATTGACTAAAATGAAAAACATTTTATACTTGAACATTTCTTCAAATCTCTAATATTCTAAAGTGTATTTGAATTTACACTGCACATTGGTTCAAGTAGCAAATGGTCCAGCATGACTGTTTGATTTAGAGCTTGTTGGATTTTGTAAGAGCAGGTACTGTAGAGGCTTTGAACAGAATATAGATTCCAGTGGGCTAAGTAGGGTATGGACATGGCATGTTTAGACATCTCTTTCATAAGGTTTGATTGAAAGGAGGCATCATAGAGGATATTGTTGCTAAAGGATAGCAACCATAAAATTTCTAGCTTTATTTTATTTATTTATTTACTTATTTATTTATAGATATTCTTGTTATTGTAAAACAGAAACACAGTAGGAATTTTGAAATGCTAATGGACCATGATGGGCCATGGCCAAACTAACAAGATAAGTTAAAATGCTTGGAAAAAGAATGGGCAAGATCATCAAGAAAGTAGAATAGCACCTAATATCTAAACAGGATATGGGCTTTACATTGTAGGGCCTTTGGAGAGCATGTGGAATCTTCTGATTAGTGTGTGTCTTCTAACGTCCTGAAATTTAGGACTAACAGAAGAGGAACGGTGATGTCAAGAAGGGAGGAGGTAGGGATGCTTGGAAAAGTCCAAAGTCTTATGGCTGAAGGCAAGTACTCTGGAGACTTTTTGATGAAATGCTACAGGTTTTGCTTGGTGAACCCATTATCTGTGTTCCCTGAAAAATGCTTGGTAAAATGCAGATTCTTCATTAGAACTGTGTTCCAAGGAATGCTCTAAGGATTGTAGGGAGAACTGTTTGGGGCTGCATACAAAGACAGTCAACAGCCAGGGCACAGGAATCTCAGAGCTTAGTTTCAGATTTTTAAAAAAAGTTTATTTATTAAGGGAGAGAGAGGGGCCAACAGGTAGCGTGGTGGTGAAGGGTGCATGTCGCTAACCATGGTTTGAGTCCTGCACCTGGCGGCTTGCTTTCTTTCTCTCCTCTCTCTCTTTTTCCCTCTGTCCTTCTCTGGTCAAATTAAAATAAATGAATGGATAAGTAAAGTTTTTTAAAAGATATATATATAGAGAGAGAACCCTCAACATGGTCTCACATTGTAATCTCCACATCTCCAGGGCTTCACAGCCAGCCAGGATCATGGGCATGCATCCCTATGTGTGCAGGTCAATCAAGAAACCGACCCTGCAGTTTTTCATGTGGATCCAGTGTCACATGATCAGTATATTACCGCTGCACTGCTTAGGGGGGGCCTTCGTTTCCGATCTTTAATTCCTTGCTTTACCACAAGGACAACTGAGACTGAGGAAGTGGACTCTTCAGTTGGAATGGGTGGTAAAACAACACGAGCCTTTATGTACCATTAAAATGAGTGACTACCAAAGTTCCTGGTCCTATTATTTCTTGACTTGTTTTTAAAAATGTAAAAACCATTATGAGATTGGTATAGGGCACCTGTAAAAGGATAAAATTGTGACTGAAAACAGGTTCTTTGTAGAAGAGGTCAAGTGTGAATTTAGGCATTTTTCTGAATTGGTTCAAACTTAAAGGTCAACTTGTCTGCCTAGTGGAGACATTAATGACTAAAAGAAACAAATGGGAAGGTAATTTAAAATTTTCATGTTTGACTTAGAAAAATCTATTTGAAACCTTATAATTAATGTGCTATGGCAGTCTTTGTTATAAAAGATGTTTCTGCTCTTTCTTCAGATTTGTGGTATTTAAATTCACCCTGCCATTTTAACTCCCTGTTTGTGGATTTATCTTATACATCTTCTCCCTGGTGTCTGGAAAAATAGCTTATAAACACAGTAGAAAATTTAAACTATATATTATGTATTTTTAATTGAAACAAAAAAGTGACTAAAATTTTAGCAAAAATGTTTAGACAAACAATAGATTTTTATAACTACCAATAGTGAAATAACTTTGCTAGTGCTTGTGCTTATTCCATTGTGTCACTCATGGCCTAGAGTATGCATTTCATTTACTTGTCCTCATTCTTGGGGGCTTGTACTATTTTATATCCTGCCTTAAACACACACACATACACACACACACACACACACACACACACACACACACACACACACACACACACACACACACACACACACACACACACACACACACACACACACACACACACACATGGTGTAATCAGGATTCATTTATTATAAGTAAGAGAGAGACTGAGATTTATTGACTTGTGTAACTAAAATCTGTTGGTAGGTCTGAGTTTAGGGTTGAATGAAAAGAGCCTGAATCGTATATTCCTAGACTCAGGAATGGAGTCAGTTTCCCCATAGCACAATGTGGCACAGGAGCAAGTGTGGCTGTCACAGAAAGAACACACATTCCATGTTCACCTATTTTACATTTGTACTGCTCATGTAGGGCAAAGTAGATGTTTAGTTACATTGGATGAGTATGCTGGAGTAGACTTTGGATGAACTCTCTCAGTCTTAACAAATGGCTCTGTTGAGATATCCCATATTATCACCTTTACCTGGTGACTGGCTCATCTCCTTCTTGTCTTGATGACAAGAACGTGGGCTAGGATATCAACCTGATATTGGAATGTATTTTTCTATGGGTAGGACCAGGAGTGTGCAGATACATTGATTCTCTGACAAAAAGAAGCCCTGATTTGTAGTGTTTGCTAATTCCTCTGGTATAAATATTCCCACCGTTGCTGATGTCAAGCTGTCAATGTAAAGTCACAAATGTGGGCTTGGGAAGAGATGTACACAGTTAGCTCTTATGCATGGGTACAATTCAACCTATTTGTGCTGAACAACTTCTTTTGCTTAGTGCACATTTTTATTTATTAATTTATTTATTTTTAGAGAGATTTTTGCTGTAAGGTGTATGCATTCACAGGAGAGACAGAGAGGGAGACAGAAAGCAATAAATCACCCCCTGGGGAGAAGGCCACACCACATCCCCTTCTCCTCCATTCTCTTCTTGTGATTTTGGGCACACATGCACAAGTACCTGGTGTAAGTTTTAAGCTACCGGGTCTGGGACTTGAATCATGGTTGTCTATGTGGGAGTCCAGTGAAGTAACCATTATGCCATCTGCTGATCCCTGCATATTTTTATTTATGTATTGTTTTCCTAGAGCTAGTTTTTGTTCTAAAACCTTATACTTTACACTATTGGCTTTGTTAGCATGGAGGCTGACTTATTTGCAGTTGCTATTCCTTCAATTCATGTATTCAACTAATTTTTCATCTCTTTACTGAACAGTTGTGGGCTGACTGCCTACTATGTATCAAATACTTTCTTATGCACTGGGAATTTAGCAACCAACATTCCTGTTTAGTGGAAGATAGACTATTAGTGAATATATATTCTTTTTTTCAGATGAAAGTGATGTGAAACAGTAAAGTCAGGAAAGGGGCTAGTGATGAGAGGGGAGCTATAGAAAGAGAGAGATTTTAAGTAGAATGTTGTGGAAGGCCTCTCTGAACAAACAACTGAATAGAGGGGCTAAACCATTTGAAT
>NW_006159691.1:2439244-2455253 GCF_000334495.1 Tupaia belangeri chinensis
GGGAAAGCATTCTGGGTTGAGGACACAGCAATTGCAAAAATTATGTGAGGGAGACACAAGCTTTGTACATTTAAGGCACAGCAGGTAGGATGGTGATTCTGGAGTGGTGCTAGCAACAGGAGAGTGGCAGGAACTGGTGTCAGAAAGGCAGCCAAGGCCCAGAACATGGAGTCTTTAGGCCGTTATAAGGACCTTGAATTTTAAGCCTAGCAGAAAGGGAACAGAGATGAATCATTCTGGCTTCTGGGAGAAACAATTAGACCAGTAGTTCTCCAAACATAGACCCCTGACCAGCAGCATCAGTATCACTTAGGAATTTGCTAGAAATGCAGATTCTTAGGCCCTACCCCAAAGATATGGAATCAGAAAGTCTCTGGGTAGGATCCAACAATTTGTGTTTTAACAACCCCTCCTGGTGGTGCTGACGTATGCTCAAGTTTGAGACCTAGCCTAACTATGGAGTGGCTCCATGGCCTAGTAGTTGAGGGAGCCAGATCTCACATGGTCGGCTGTGATTGGAATTCTGGCCCAGTGACTTGAAATACACACAGGACATGTGTGTGTGCACCCAGAATCCCAATAGGATGGAGAAAGGGAGGAGAAGGGATTATGTGTGACCATGCTACATCAGGGGGTGCTTTCTCTCTCTCCCTCTGCCTCTTTGGTGAGCATAAGAACCCTCTGACAAGAAAGTGAAAGAGAGGCAGGAAGGAAAGAGAAGAAAGAAGGAGGTGGAGGAAAGATAATTATTGCTATGATGTTTGCTAAAATGTAATCATCCAGGTGTTTTTATAACATACCTGTTATTTCTGTTATAAGCAATGCTAGCATCAAAAATAGTAACAATTTTTCAAGGATTATAAACTCATATAATTGTACATCAGAGGAAAATATGGGCATTAAAGCCTTTTAAGTGTTAAAAAGCAGCCCATTGTTGCCATCATATTTTTTATTTTTTGTTAATAATTTTTTTCTTAAAACATATGTACTTGTTCTGTAATTTTGCCCTTTAGTTCATAGATTTTAGGAATAGAATTAACCATGACATGGAATTGAGAGTATTTCGTGATACTGAAATTTTCTATGGTGTAAAGTAAAGATCACTTCACATTTTATTTGCATAGTTATTATGTCTCATCTGAGGGTGCATGCATATATCTGTTTTCAAGACACTTCTAAGGGCAAGTTGGCAAAGTTTATCACCCATCCTTTCATACTGGCTTAAAATAAAATTAATTCGTCATGAAAGCTTCCAGACCTAGAGGATGCTTGCCTTTCAAAAGAAAATGGAAAAAGAATTCTTGATCTAGTGCTCAAATTAACTCAGAAATTAAATCATAAGCAAGATTAAAGTTAATTGACTTTATATATTCCTTTTTTATTTAGTTGTTTAGGGATTGTTGATACCTGTGTATCAGGCACTGTGCTTGGGGCTAAGGATTGAAACATAATAAGAAATAGAAATGGCCTGGGAGATAGAATGAAAGGACGTACCTCATTCAAAGCCCACCTTAGAGTTCACTTTGATTTTTAGTTTATAGTGAACTGAGGTATAATGAGAGAATCAAGTTATAATGTTTTGTTAAAAAAAGATGTTAAACTCCCAGAGCAGATTATTTATTACATGTGAATTTATAGTCTGGTCATACATACATTTTTGAAGTGAACCATCTTTCTACGATCTCTAAAAGGCCCACTGTCAGACTATCATATTTTACTACCAGGGAGAAAGATAAAAGACACCTTTTTCCTCCTTTTCAAAGTTCAGAGAAATGCAGATCTTCATTTCCCTGAATCCCAGAGATTTAACACAATGAAAGTTCATTTCATACTCATATAAAGTCCAAAGCGGGTCTGGAATCTCTCGTGGGAAGCCCTTCTTCAAACATTGGTGATTCAGGGATTTGAGCTGTTATTGTCTTATAGCGCTGTCATCTAATATATCACAGGGCTTTTCAGACTCTGAGAAAGGAAGAGAGGGTGATATACAACATTTTAAATGCCTCAACCCAGCAATGACATATGTCACAATGCTTACAGTCTTGGCCAGACACAATCACATGGTCTGCCAGACCAAGTGTGTTTCTTTATTTTGGTTTTGTTTCTCATCTCAGACTGAATTAGCAGCTATCAGATAATGCATCAAACCACTAGGTTGTTGGGAAAGATGACATATTTTTCTATGCAAAAATGCATCATGACTTTCTTGATGACTCAGTATTATATATTCACGTGATCATTTCTCCCAAACCCCAAATTACTACAAAATGTCAGACTGGTTTGGGCAGAGACTGCACTTTCCTATTTATGTTATGTATGTGCTTTTAAAAGTTTTGTTGCAATTTTCCATGCAGAGTTGTATGTCTTCCCAAAGACTGCATGCTATTGTTCTTTTTTTTTTTATTATCATAATCTTCTTTATATTACATTGGATTACATATAACTTTACATTGACTTCCATTGCTTTTTCAAAAGGGAATGCCATGCATGTCAGTCAATACAGAGGCATCGATCTCCCCGCTTTATCATTCAAAGTCTTTTCCATGCATTTCCCAATAATTATTATTATTATAATTTTTTAAAACAGTCAATCACTATTTCTCATTTTGCTTGTTAAAAGGCTTCACCCATCATGAAATACTTCCCAGACAGTCCAGTTGAGAATACTATACACGTCATCTTCAACAGATAATAAACCATATCTGTTTCTCACTAGCTTCCCCTCTATTGTTCACTTGCTATCTTTCTCTATCCTCTTCTCTTTTTTTTTTATAGTTTATTTTTTATTATAATTTTTTTTTCCCATCGCAACACACAAATGCATTTTCCATCCAATATATACTGTGCGTTGGCTCAATCAAGCACATCAACATATATGTTCTCAGCAAATAATTTCCCAATTCTTGTGTCCTGCATACCTTGCCTTTTGTTTTCATGCTATTGTTCTTGAAGATATACACTTGATTGAATTCTAGTAAATAAAATACATCTTGGATTGCTGTATTTTCGCTAGTTTACTTCTGCCATCTGGTATGACTGTATCAATAAGCACATGGATTTTCCCATGATTCAATGGCTCCTCAAAATGAGGATCTCTTAAAGGACCTAGAATGCTGAAGGTCATCCAAAGCCAATGGTCAGAGATTCTTCAAGGATAATTTGGATTTCCTTCCCCAACTGAGATAGCTATTTTCTCCACACAAATAGCAAATGGAGATGGATGTTGGACTTATTCTCCAAAGCACTCTCCTACCAGGCAGAGCTTGGTTGGGCACTTCCTAGCTTATACTTTGCCAAATAGAGTCCCTTTTTCTGGACATTTCACTTGTTTCCAACCTTCTCACCCCACCCTCCTTTTCCTTTATGAGAAAGAGGAAAATGGGTGGTGGGTGGGAGAAAGGAGAGAAATATAGATAGATACTTTCGGTAAGATCTCAATGTGTTGTGATTCTCTTACCCTAGCCTTCCAGTTGACTAGGATTATCAGTACATGCAACTGTGTATGGCATGACCAGGTTGGCCTGGGAACTGAACGTGTTTCTCCCATGTGGCTTCCAACCTTCAGTGTCCTACTGTGCCTGGGCTTGTCTCCAGCTTTTAGAGGTGGATACTGTGAAATGCTATCTGGATTCCCCTCTAATAAAAGGACTTGTTTCCCAGTTGCTGGAACTATTGTGAGTGGGCAGCTTTCAGCATTAGCCTTACACCATCCTCCAAACCATTCTTAAGTCTGATGATTTGCTAGAAGGACTTAGAGAACTCAGGGAAGTTGTTGTTTGGTCAGAGTTTAATATAGTGAAAGAACACAGATTAAAACTAGCAAAGGCTGTTTTTAAAAGAAATGTAGGTGACAATGCAGGTGATACCAAGAAGCATTTAGTTGTCTGTTCAGCAAACTTTTCCTGGCAATGCTTCATTCTCCCAAAAACAATGTGTGACAATGCATACAGAGTGTTACCCCACTAGGGAAACTCTCCTGAGTCTTGTATCCTGGGTTGTTCTTAGGGCTCAGCCAGGTAGGCCTAGGGTGCCTACCTGATCAAGGGCCAGTCCTCTCCGGAATGTGCAGGGTTTAACTACCCTAGGTCTAGTGAGTTAACTTTTTGTTTGTTTGTTTTGGAGCGGTTTTCGCTATAGGGCGCGTGTGCTCACCAGACAGACAGAGAGAGACAGAGAGACAGAAAGTGAGAAATCACCCCCCAGGGGTATGGTCACGCTGCAATCCCTTCTCCTCCATTCTCCTCTCCAGATCCTGGGCATGCACACACACACGCCGGGCATGAGTTTTAAGCCACTGGGTCTGGGACACGAACCACGGCTGACAACGTGGGAGTCCAGCGACATAGCCATTACGCTAACTGCTGGTTCCCTAGTGAATTAACTTTTAATGCATAAGCCCCTTCAAGGGGCACCTCAGCTCCAGAGAGCTGACATGCTTGTGGTCCTTCCTGGGGTAACCAATACCCAGTGACAGGAGTTAAGTTGGCCATCTCAGCCTAACAGCCTGACAACTAGCATCGACCATTCCAATCTTGTGGCTCCCTAGGAGGTTGTTTGAAGCTGTTATTGGGCATATACTGGAGCTCATCTTCTTCTGACTCACTCCTATAACCTCCTCTTCCTTCCCCATGATATTGCCACCAAGGAAACTATGTAACAAATCCCCTGCCTACCTTAATGTAATCTCAGAGTCTGTTTCTTAGCAAACTCAACAAGTGACAATATGTGAAGTTGAAATGGATGTTTTTATTAGTAGATAAGTTTGTTTCTTCTAAATGATTATCTTGATTTAAGTGTCTTTAGGAGCATTATTATCAACTTACGTAGAGCTCTAAAATTAATAGGGAGATTGTTTTCAGAAAAAAAAAATGCTTCCCCATAAAAAGTCCTAAGGAACCCCACCCACCTGGTGGTCTAAAAGATCACCCATCTCACCTCACTCTAGCCAACAGTAGACCTCATCCTGTTGTACAGACCTTCTATACAAGAGAAATGGAATTTTCCTCCTAGCTCCTCAGGTTATGAATCTTGACCTCTTTTGACACTGTTGCAGATCTTATCAATATGGCCATCTGACTGAGAGTTTGTTTGCTGACATTATTTTATTAGGTGAATATTTTAGTTTTTCTGTGATGGGTGAGATCATGACTAACTTAAGGATGCCAGATCACTTCTATGACACTACCTAACATGAGAGGCAAAACGTAGGTGGCTCAGAGAATATTTTATGGTGTTAAACTCTGCATATGATGGTTTCCATAGTTTCAGGTCTGGTCATTGATACTAATCCATGAACAGCATTCTCAGTAGTAACTATGTACCTCATGTCGTGATACTCATTGTGAATTTACTTAGATCATGCCACAGACTTCCAATCTCTCATCCCTTTGTTTTCATGCCACCTGTCTAACAAGTATTTCTATTTCTTTCCTTGTACACACACATTATATGAAGATTTGTAGATATGAAATGTAGGATTTAAAATTTTAAATTGAATTGAATTAATTAAGTTTTGAGAACTAAGGAATTTTTAAAATTGTTTTCACACTCTGCATCAAGTAACACTAGAGAATTAGTGAATGAATTATTAGCCTGCTGGCCTGAAGCCTATTCAGCTGTTTGATGGGGACCTGAAATCATGCATAATTCAGAATATTTCTCCCATGATGACGGTGTGGTGTGTGTCTTTCTTCATCCTACCCCAACCATGACTTGTATTAGTTTCTTATTGCTGCTGTACCAAATTAATGTAAAGGTTGTGACAAGAAACCAGACAAATTAATTATTATACAGTTACAAATTTATTATCTTTTGACTTTGTAGAAACTAGAAGTATGAAATAGGTTTCATTGAGCTAACATCGAGGTGTTGACTGGCTGTGTTTTTTTTCCTAGAAACTCCATCTAGAAAAGGAGAATCTATTCTGTTGCCTTTGCTAGCTTTCAGATGTTACTTGTGTTCCTTAGCTCAGGACTTTGCTCTATCTTCAAAGCCAGCAATATAGTATCTTTTGACTCTAACCTTCCTGCCTCCCTCTTTCAGCTGTAAGGACCTCTGTGATTATATTGGGGTCCCCACAAATTCAGAATAATCTTCCCATTTCAAGATCCCATAATCACATCTACAATATCCCTTTTGCCAGGTAAAGCAATGCACTCACATGTTTTGGGAATGGGATTGTGGGCATTATTTGGGAACAGTAGAATGGGGGATAGAGGACATTAATCCGCCTAACACAGCCAAAACTCTATGAGATGTGGAACCTGATGTCAATAGCAACTTTTTCTTTCAGTGGTACAGATGCTCAGCAGTGGCTGTTTTGAGTGATGCCTTGTTTCTGTGTCCTTTGAACCCAGGGTCAGGTCAGTTCCCTCATCTGGACTGCCTGGTCCTAGATTCTAGCTTCTCCCTGTTCTCAGAGCTAATATGTCAATCTTGTGCCATTGTCTGCTTCATAAGCTGCTTGCTTTGTGCAAGAAGTGTACTTGTATGCAGAGTACAGAGCAAGCCATCCTAGCCCACCTCCCCAGAAAAGTGGAGCACTGAAAGTGTTGGAAGAACACCCAAACATAGTCCTCATACCAGGCAGCATTAGAAAATATTTCAAGGCCCTGCCTATGGCTTAGTTGTTAAGAGAGCTGGATTCTACATGACTGGCCACTGTTCACATCCTGGCCCTGGTGGCTTGAAAATACCCTAGGTGCATATACATGTGTGCCCAAAATACCCAACAAGATGGAGAAATGGAGGAGGTGATATTGAAACATGACCACACCACATTGTAGGGTGCTTTCTCTCTCTCTCCCTCTTTTTCCTTCTCTCTCTGGTTAGTGCACATGCCCTCTGGCAATTATAAATTACAAAAAAGAAAACACGTAAAACAATTATTAGGACTTCATGATGCCCAATGTATTTGAAACTAGTTCCCATCCTGTGGAAATTTCCGTGCCCATTCAACCATAGCTCCCTCCTATTTTCTTCTGGCTCACAAGATGCTCAATAGCACTCAGCTGCTGCAGTTTGCACAAGGTGCTTTGTAGTATCTCTCTTCAGAATGTCATAATTGCTTTAACTTAACCACCTAGCACACCATAAATTCAGTCGACTGATCTATGCATTCTTTGACAACTATAGTTCCATTTGCTCTATTTAAAAACAAATGTAATTACTTAAACTAGAGAAGACAGAACTACTTTTGCAGCAAAGTCAAAGCATGCATCAACACTCATCTATAATTATTTCACCAGGAAAAAAAAAAGTCTTTACCGGCTTTTCTCATTAATGAAGATGATTCTCAAGAGTAGTCGGCTACTTACTAAGTAATGTATGTTAGTTCTGCTCTCCTGACCATAAACCTAGCCTGACCAGCTCACCCTGTGTGTGAACAAGTCATATAAACAAAGCAAGAACATGTCTGTTGCATGGCATGACATTGAAGAGTTATGGCCTTTTGAGGTAATTTCTGCAGGAGAATTCTCCCTAGCTATAATGGCTATTGGACTAGATGCTAATTGAACAAGTGACTCCGCTTGTCATGTAAAACAGAGCAAAAATGGTATACAGTTAGCTACAGAGACTTGGGTCACCACAGTAAAAAGAAGGAAAAAAAAGTGCGTTAAGTCCTATGCATAGGGAGCTGGATCCCACATGACCATCCACAGTTCAAATCTTGGTCCTGCCAGCTTGAAAAACACTCTAGGAGTGTGTGCATGCATAATCAAAATCCTGCCAGGATAGAGAAATAGAGGAAAATGACTGTGGCATGACCATGCCCCACTAGGGATGCTTCTCCTCTCTCTGGACAGTCCATTTAGTTCTTTCTTTACTGTTGTCTCCCTGACCCTACCCTACTCTGGAGCCATCTTCCCCCATCCTCTTGTAACTACCCTTCACAAAGTTAGGAAGATTGCTAAACTCCCAGAGGTGGAGGCCCCAGAGCTTCCTGTGTTCTGACCACATTGCATCCCTGCCTCCCCTCCTTCCATCCTTGGAGTCTTGCTAAATCTTGATGCTCTGTAGGCTGTAATGGTGCCTATATCTTAGGGGTTTTAGGTCTGTTTCTGAAAATGACAGACCTGTTCTCTCAGTTGTCCCCTCAGGCACTGTAGATAGATGGAACTATGACAGTATACATGTGTCCAAGAAAAGACAAACCTTCACAATATTTGAGCAAATGACAAAAATGTCCCCTATTTTTTATCTGTCATCCTTAGAAACAAATCAAAGAAGCTCACACTGGAGCTTCTGGCTTTAAATTTTCGTCTCTGAAATAGGTTCTCCTAGCTTGCAACTAACATGTTAGTGAAGACATTTTTAAAAAGAAAAGACAGAAAACAAATAAAACTTACCCTGTGACACTGAAAAACAAGCCTGGAAATAGGAGCTTTCTTCCAAAAATAGAACATGGAATTCTTTTACTGAAGCCTGAGTAGATATGAACCCAAATATTGGTAAAAGGACCCTCTTTGCCCTATCCCACTGTCTAATTCTTACTTCAGAAACATGTGATCTACTCAAGTAAGTAAACCAAGTCTGCCTGTCACATTAGTGCTACACTTTATGGTAACATATGATTAAACAGTATGATCCAGAGCTTTATGAAAATTTGATCCTGAGGAAAAAATAATATTAAAAAAAAGGTCAATCTCTCCCTCATAGAATCTCATCTGTTGGCCCATCCAAGACATGGGTTCAAGCAGGAGGTTTGTCATTCAGACCAAAAAATAAATAAAACATAGATGAAAAGGTACAGGAATTGATGACCATTTAAGGAGGAGAGAAGAGCAACCTAGTTTATTCATATCATGTGTAATTGTGACTTAAATGAATAAACACATATGGTTCTCATCTAAGGACTCCTCATCATAGCTCATATTTTG
Organism: Tupaia belangeri chinensis; assembly: GCF_000334495.1. Lineage (NCBI taxonomy): Eukaryota > Metazoa > Chordata > Mammalia > Scandentia > Tupaiidae > Tupaia > Tupaia belangeri. The sequence goes on from NW_006159691.1 coordinate 2,448,124, forward strand.
AAGGTAGATAGTTGAGATTTTTTAGTCACGGCTCCTGGAGTTTCCCTTTATCTTTACTGCTGGATTGGGGACCAAGAAGTGGCAGGTAATTGGGAAGATTTCCAGTGTCTTGGACTGTGTAAAGATTCATGTTGTAAGGGAAATCTGGGAGGGTTTATTACTAAGGCAGAAGATCACCTTTCTTGCAAAATAGGATTTTCTAGTCAAGATTAGAATGGGAGAGATGGTGGATATTTGTGAAAGAATGCCCGAGATAGAAATATGTAGACTCATTGACATCATTTAGTATGATGTGGTTCTTTCTCATGGGCACTCAGTGATTATCAGTCACCAGTTACCTGATTTCTAAGAGGACCCTCTTTCTCCATACTGTGTTGGTTGATTCTGAGCCCATTACCATTCTCTGCACCTAATAAAGCTCCTCCAACAATTATACACCAACCCATTCATCACCTGGTTTTCTGTGCTTCCTTGTAATTTGGCATTCAGAGATTGGAATACAGCACAGCAATAGTTTAAGATTGAAGAATGGAGGGGAGAGGGTAGGAGAATAAAGAGAGAGATTGCAGTACAGCCACCCAGAGATGACACCAGGCACCATACTCTTGCTACCAGACTCAATTTCATGATGGACAATGAAACAAAACAAAAAATATGGAAAAGCATCAAGCATGTTTCAAGTGCCAGGAACTACTCTGGGTGCTTTTGGTTTTACTTCTTTTCATTTTCACATATTCAATACTTTATTCATTCTCTTTCTCTTTCTCTCTCTCTCTCTCTCTCTCTCTCTCTGATACATGACTTACCAAATTAGATATTTTTAGAGCTCTGGTTAATGAATAAGAATGTGTCTCAGAGAAATAAAGGATTTTTTTTCAGGATGCAGAGCTATTAAGGGTTAAGCTAGATCTCACAGTGAGGACTTTCAGCTCCAGTCCCTTCCATCTCACTACAGTTGTATCCCATTTCTACAGTAGCGCTTTACCCCTTAGCTGCAGGGCATGCATTCCAAGCACCACAATAGATGCCTGAAACTGTAGAGAGTACCCAAACCTGTATAATATATTGTTTTTTCTTCCTACATACTCATGATAAAGTTTAATTTATAAATTAATAATGGTAAGAGATTACCAGCAATAACTACTAGCACAGTAGAATAAGTATAAAAACATACTGTAAAAAAAACTCATTGAATGGGGTCTCTCTTAAAATATCTTATTGTATTGTACTCATCTATTTTCAGACTGCAGTTGGCCTTGTAGAACTAAAACCACCAAAAGTGAAACCGAAAACGGGGCGGGGGGGGCACTCTAGTTATCTGCAGGGTCATTGTGTCAGTGTCCAGCTTTTTTACCCTGCTACGAAAGAAAGATGCTTCACATTTTTTTTTTTTAGAATTCTCAACCTGACCCTTTCTCATTTCACCCTGGTTGCCAGGGAGCTTTAAGTCAAACTTGAAACTTGGTGGTGCCTCTGCATCAGCAGGCTGTGTGCCCTTCTTGCCACAGTATTCATGGCTTTCTTTATGCTAGTCCTGGTTCTTTACTCTTATTTACATTTGGGGGTTGTTGTTACATGTTGTTTGTAGGCTGCCTCAACTCCCTCTGTAGAATGCGGCAGTGATGAGTGAATCGCTATCTCAATACCAAACGTGTTATGCATGTACCACTAATGATTGTTAATTAACTCGGATTTGCAGCTGCTGCCGTCTTACCAACCAAATCCCCACCCCCTCAAATCTGGGTTTCTGAATATGCTTTGCCTTTCTCCTTTTTCTAATATTTTTCAGAGCATTCAGAACTAAGTGAATTGAATTGTGTGGATGAAGACTCTAGTCCCTATTCTTATGTCATCTGAAGCAGTTCTGAATACTTTTTGCCTTTGACACAATTTTCTCAAAGGACTACTTGGGTTTAGCCTTTTACCTGATATTGCTTCTTGAAATCATTAGGTTTTTCAGTAGTTTGAGCACCTCGATAAATGCGTTGGGCTACTTGCAATATTAATAACTCATGCCATTCTAACCTTCTGATCCTTATAAAGGAATTCTCTACCATTTAAGGGTCTGGGATGAATCATGGCTGAGTGTTTCTATTGTCCCCCTAAAATGGAGATTACTATATGTTGAATCACAACAGAACTACTTTTTTATAGGCTGTGAATAGCATAAAGGCCCATCATGTTATTCCAGGCAGTGCCAAGTAAATGGATAATGGTGAGCCAATTATTATAAATAATGCTTTGTTTCCTTTTGGCCTCTCTGCAAATTTCACAGAGTGGAATTCTATTACAGGCTGGGATATTAAATTAAACAAGACAGTGTTAACACCAGCACCTAGCACAGTGCTTGGCACAAGTAATGGCTTCCTGATGGCTGAATCATGCTCTGAACTCCGCAAGGATATTTTTTCCCCATCTGGTTTTGCTTTTTTTTTTCTTTTTGCTCTTTTTTTAAAGTTTATTTATGTACTTCTTCCATGAACAAGAGAGACAACACTTCCAACAGGATTTTTTTTTTAACTTTGCAAGAAGGCATATGGGCTCCCCAGAGAGACAGAGAGAAGGAGAGGAAAAAACCCTTAGGGGTATAGTCATGCCACAATGCCTTCTCCATCTCATTCTTCTTTTTTTGAGATCTCTGGGCACACACACAACACATTTCTCAAGCTGCTGGGTCTGAGACTAGGACCATGTAGTTAGCCATGTGGGTTCCAGCTGCCCCAACCAGAATCTTAATGCTATGACCTACCCTCAGCCTCAGCCATCCTGGGGTCATGGGCATGCACATGCCTAGCATACTGAGGGAGGTTTTCAGATGCAAACCTGTGGGTCAGCCTTGAAGGGCACCATTGTTTCATCACTGTGCCACTGTTCAGTCCTTCATTCACTCTTTGTTTGCCATGATACAGGTTCCAAGCAACTATCGTTTCTCATTCAGTCCACTTAAAAGCTGGCCTAACCTGGCAGAGATTTAAGCTCAGGGTGCGTTGCAGGTTCCTAGATGGATGAGAAGAATACTCTTTGGTGAGGCCAGTTGCAGTAGAACCAACAAGGAGGAAACCCAAAATGAACACTCTAGGGGACAAATGGGGCTAAGATGAACCTGAGCAAAGAGGCAAAGCTGAGTATAGGTCTGCAAATCCAGCATCAGAATCCAGGAGGATTTGGGAGCCTATAGAAACGTGAGTATGGAGTTGGCTAGGTTGCGGGGTTCTAGAAGGAATGTATGGAAGTGGTGAGTGTGCCAGGGGTTCTGCTGGGTTGAGATGTTGACATGGTCTGCAAAAATCCTAACTCAAAGACTCCAGCAGAATGAGGCCATGTCTGCCAGGCTCCTCACATGCTCATGGAATCAGCACCAAATTGTATCACCATTATTTCTCGTTCCATAGAATTCAACCTTGAGGAAGTTTAACTATTCTCCTGTCTCCTGTATCCTTGTTTGGAAAATGACCCTCATTCTCTAAGTTCCCTGGCTTTGCTTTTGTTTTATGAATAATGATATGAGGAAGTCTCATGTAAAAGCAGTTATTTTTTTCCAGACAAATATTCATTTTAAGCCATGACTTTCCTATTTCTATTGTTTTGTTAATTTTATTTTATAATTTTATGGAGGAGGGGAAAAGAGAGAGAGATTTTTTAAAATTAAAAAAAAATTTTTTTTTAGAGAGGTTTTTGCTATAGGGTGTGTGTGCTCACCAGAAAGAGAAAAATCACCCCCCAGGGGGGATGACCACGCCACAGTCCTTTCCACGCCACAGTCCCTTCTCCTCCATTCTCCTCTTGGGATCATGGGCATGCACGCACATGCACCCAGCATGAGTTTAAGCCACCAGGTCTGGGACTCGAACCGCGATCAATTATATGAGTCCAGCAACATAGCCATTACACCAAATACTGGTCCCATGAGAGAGAGAAGTTTTGACAGGGTCTTGTCATGTTGGGGGTCATCCTTTCCCAGCCTCTCAACGACTCGGGTTTCTAGGCATTCACCACCATACCCCATGTGCCTAGATCTAGTTTGGTCCAAGATCTGCACCTATCCATCCCACATGGCTTCAGCATCATGCAGTGAAGCCCCACTGCCTGTACTACCACTGGGTCTGGTTTCTTATTTTACAATCTTGCTCTATACCAACTGCTATATAGCATCCAACTACTAACAACTGTATTTCCATCCAGCAATGAGGTGAAATCAAGCTGAGTGAACAGTGGGAAGCCTGAGTTAATGTGGAGGCCTCCCCTAAAATTATTGGTCTATAAAGAATAAAAAAAGCAATACCTACTTGAAGGCTAGCTGGCCCTAGTGGCTTGAGAATCATACCAGGCATGTATGCTACCTACTTTCATGATATACCCTTGGTTTCAATAGATAGTCTCTGTATACTAGAACATTAGTGGAGGAAGAATTATTGTATAAGTAACAGCATATTCAAATTTAACTCATACCAAGGAGAGTATGGCCCTCTAAGATGCAGGTGTACACAAAGGATAGTGAGGAATCAAGATTCAGATTTGAGAATATTTTTTAATAGAAGCATCAAGTCCTTCAGCTTCACAAGCCTTCATTGCATTTCTGCTTTTCTTTGTGCTGCCAAAAGGGATCCTTGTTCATCTTCTGTCTATATCAACCCATCAGTATGTCTCTGCCTGTTGTCTGTTTCCCCCCCCCCCCAACTATCATTGAATGTGCCTCATCTAAGGGGAAGATATAATGATAAAGGATATTCTCATCTGGGATTCAGGAGAAAGAAGTAGACCAGAAATATAGACTTGACAATCATAAGGATTGAGGTCATAATTTAATTCACAGTAAAAAATGAGATTGGAAAGGGAGGTGAAAGATAAAGCACAAACAAGGATATCGACATTGGTCATATAGACACATATTAGGGAGATGGAGAGGCTAACAGAATGTGCCAAAAAGGGAAATTGAGAAGCTATAGGATCATCCAGAGCCAAGGAGTTCTGTCTTTAAAGGAGGAAGTGGTCAGTAGCCTCCCATGCTTGTTGAGTATGGACTTAAGAGAAGGACTCAACGAAGTCCTCACTTAGCAGCAGGAAGATACATGAGAGGAGAATTGACAATACATATTATAGATGAAGGCAGAAGACAGGCAAGTGGAGATAGCTTCATTTTACTCTTTGGAGAGATATGGAGATAAGAGATTTTGGTTTTTATGGTAGAAAAAAGTTGGGCATATTTAAATGCTGATGGTGAGAAGCAGTAGAGAGGGAGAGGTTGAAACAGAAGAAATAATGGTAATTGGTATGGGTAAGAGCCCTGGTGAGGCTGTAACAGGGGCTGCAGGGAAGCCCAGTAAGAGGGGTGATTCTTGCTTATGAAGGGGCAGAAGGGAGAAAGGATGAATGCATGCCAATGGTAAAGGCTTCATGGTGGGGTCATCAAAATGTTTGCCTGGGATTGCCTCTCCTTGCTTCTATGAAGCTGGAGGCGAGAACGATTCCTAAAGTTGGGAGGCATGAAGGAGGGTTAGGGAACATAGTGAAAGCTGAAAAAAGCAATATTAGAGAATAGGAGTACAAGGTAACCAGGGAGATGGGGAGGTACTAATTCGGCTGACATTGGAACCCATGCCACCATACTGTGAGGTTGTAAAATTTTCTCTAGTAGAGTTAAGCAGCCTAGCTGGGACATAGGATCAAATAAAGTAATGGTAGGGAACCAGCAGTTAGCGTAATGGCTATGTCGCTGGACTCCCATGTAGTCGACTGCGGTTCGCGTCCCAGACCTGGTGGCTTAAAACTCACGCCGGGCATGTGTGCGTGCGTGCCCAAGATCCTGAGAGGAGAATGGAGGAGAAGGGATTGCAGCGTGACCATCCCCCCTGGGGGGTGATTTCCCGCTTTCTGTCTCTGTGTCTCTCTCTGTCTGTCTGATGAGCGCACACGCTCTATAGTGAAAACCTCTCCAAAAAAAACCAAACAAATAAACAAACAAAAAAAACCAAAGTAATGATTTGGGTTGATACAAAGTAATATGGGTTGAATTTTATATTGAAGTTCTATCTCCCTCATCTCAGAATGTGACCTTATTTTGGAAACAGAATCCTTATGGATGTAATTAGATCAAGACAAGGTCATCAGGGTGTGTTCTGACCCAAGACAGATGGTCCCCTTATGAAAGAGGAAATTTAGCAACTGGCTCTGTAGAACAGCAATTAATTGCTATGTATAGGGAGCCAGATCCCGCTTGGCCACTTGGGCAATCAGGCCCTGGTGTCTTGAATCCTGGTTTGAATCCTGGCCCTAGTGGCTTGAAAAATATACCAGGCATGTATGTGTGCATGGCCAAAATCCTTATGGGGTGGAAAAATGGGTGACCACATCCCATTGGAGGGTGCTTTCTCTCGCATGCACATGTGTACGTGCATGGTTTCATGTAACCCCTGGTAATTAAAGGGGAGTGGGGACTGATGCCCAGTTTTGTGGTAAAGTGGGTAGCAAACTGAACTGCAGTGCTGGAAGTCACATGGCTGACCACAGGTTCAACTCCCCAGGCTGACTGAAATCACACTAAGTGCATGCATACAGACATAGGATCCTTATGAACTGGAGGGCTGCAGGAAGAGGATCATAGTATGGTGAGACCTTATCAAGGGTGCTTCTTTCTGTATGTCTTTCTCTGTTGCATGCACATGTCCTATAGTGCATAAAATAAATAAACTTAAGCACAACAGGGAATTTTAGATTCTGAGATATGCACACAGAGAGAAGAACACTATGAGAAGATGAAGGCAGAGATCAGGATGATGCCTCTATAAGCCAAGAAACAGCAAAGGTTGCCCGCAAACTACCAGAGGCTAGGAGAAAGGGATGGAGCAGACTCTTCACAGCCCTCAAAGGAACCAACTCTGCTAATGCATTGATCTTGAACTTCTAGCCTCCAGACCTGTGAGGCAATAAACTTTGGTTGCTTAGGCCCCCTGTCTGAGGTACTTACAGCAGTACTAGCAAAGTGATATGCAGGGTTTGTTTTGTTTTTGTTCTTCTTTTCTTTTCCTTTTTCTCCTCTTCAAGGTTTTGAAGGACTGAAGGCAAACACTTTGGGAGCACTTTCTGAAAGTATTTATTAAAGAGAAAGCTCAAGGTATTCAAAATGGGTGAGT
>NW_006159691.1:2455284-2460506 GCF_000334495.1 Tupaia belangeri chinensis
GGAAAGGAGATAAAATAAGAGAAGACTAATAGAAGAAAGAAAGAACCAAGGGATGTGGTATGGAAATTTTCTTTTAACTCAGGCAGTTGTTACCATGAGTAGCTCAGAGGATCTCAGTTCCTTGGAAAATCTCAGCTCTATTCAGGATTTTCCTGTAGAGGTTAATCTTAGCCTCCAGGTCCTTGCTAAAGTGATCACTATGTTACTCCACAAATTAGAATCACTACCTAGATCATAGCTGAGGTATTTGCAAATAATCGCATTGGCTTACATTAACATATGATAGCCACAGATCCTGTATATGCTCAGAGGGACTTTCAAGTTATCTGAGCTGTGTGAGTCTTCAAAAGACTGCATAACTAGTATGGATTTAATGGGCTATTCGCCCTGTGATTCAGCATTTCCTAGGTTCCAGTACTCAGAGAATTTGCTCATTAGCTTCGAGAGACAGATTTTTAATGGAATAAAATAAGGGGAAAAGCGGATTGTGGTTTCAAAAGTTACAGTGATTAAAATCATATGGACAGCTGCTGTTCAGTATGGTGTCACCCAGTGTGAATGAAGAAGTGCTCACTGTCAGAAAGCCACTGGGCTGTAAATTCTGTTTACTGTATAATCGGCCACTTTCTGCCAAGTTTAAAGTTTTGGAGCAGTGCATGGATTGAACACAGTGGGCAACTTTTTAAAACTCATTTTAAAAACAACTTTTTAAAACTCATTTTAAAAATAACTTTTTCTTCATTTAAACAAAACCTAGAAAATATATAAATATAAACATCTTTTTAAGAGGACAATAATCCTTTAAGTTTGAACATTTAGGGCATCTATCCATCTGGTCTTTTTTATTGTTGTTTTTGAGTCCCCCCTATTCATACATATCTATGTATACATTTACTAAATTGGGATCATACTGTAAATACGATTTTGGAAACTTATTTTCATTAACACAGCCTAACCACATTCCCATGCTATGAAACATTGTTTCAGTGTTACTCCATGTTCTGTTGTGTGGGTTATTATAATTTAATCCTTTCCTTGGGAAATTAGATTGATTTTAGTTTTCCTGCTGTTAAGGATGATTCAGTGTACATTTTTCAGTATATTTAATTTAAGCATATATATATATATATGTAATTTAAATATGTGTGTATACTTAAATATGCATATACTTTATATTTAAATATATGCTTAAATATACATATATTTTTAAAAGGCTGAGGTTCCTGGGTTTGCACTAAAAGCTGTTGACAGTCAGCTAGGGAAGCAGAGGGTGATGTACTACTGAGGTGCCCCAGCTAAGTTCTTTGAGTTCTAAACGCAGAGTCCTTTGGGAAGAGGGAAGAGGGAAGAGAGCACTGCCTGATCTTTCCTTGCGCAACATAGGGATTCAATACAAATAGAAAAGCATTCTGGGATGGGTGCATGGAAAATGGGCTTAAGTGCAAAGTGCAATTACATGTGATATAATGGGGAGCCTCAGATACTGCTGCCTCTCCTCTCTGATGGGAGGAGGCTGTGACTCACAGCAGAAGGGGGCTGTGGGGGGGGAGATTTTTCTCCCCCGCTCCCTATCCTCTCAGATGCCTTATGACATAAAATTCATAAACTGTTCTCAGTGACAGTTGTGCAAAATGAAAAGCTCTATGAATGTGTGGAGAATAGATTATCCTGACTGCTGCTAAGCGTTTGACAAATTGGGAGTTTTGTCATACATCAAAGAACAATGGAGGGAGACTAAGGAACAATGTGCATCATATAAATACGACACACCTGACAGGTCCCAGCGTCATTTATCTTCCTGTGTGCTGGAAAAGGGGAGGAGCAAGGGAAGATAAGATGTCCGTGGGCAGGTCACTGGTCTCAAGGAGAATGCATGGTGCAGCCCTCACCCAAGGTTCCATCTCCGTGTACCTTGAGAGGTCCCAGTTGCTCATTATAGATTCTTGAACTAAAGATAGATTTCCTGTGAGTCTGCTGTGGAGGTCCTTGAAGCCACTGATAGGCCAGGCAAGAGGTCCACGTGCCTCATAGGCAGATCAAGTGACTGCTGAGCCACTTGCAGCTCAAGGAAGCTGGATGAAGGCACTGATGGAGGGGCAGTGACAGGTAAGCTTCCACCTGTTCCTAGAAGCCTGAGCTCCCACCTACCCTCACACCCACCCTCACACACATCACGGAGGGTAGTTCAGTCTCATGGTTCAGGGGAGGAAAGGAAGTCTTTATTGAGTGTTCAGTTGCTGCCGTTCCTAACTGTTTGTGCAGTGAGTCACATTTGGAGCAGGAAGAAAAACCTTTATAGAGGACTGTGAGGTGGCATAACTGTCCAGGCAGAGTGGGCTGGTCTATGCTAAGAGGAGAGTAGGGTAGACCTGACAGCACATCTTCATTCCCCTTTCCCAGCTGGGATACCTTCGGAGGTAAGTGAATCACTCTCTTTGAGCCTAATTGTGATCTGTGAACAGAGATTGTGGTGCCTGCCTTGTGGTAGCATTGTAAAGGTGAAATGAGTTAATGTAAGAGAAGTACCAGCATCCTCACTATGATGAGTCTGATAAAAAAAGATGGATAATGGGCTCAACCTAGTGGTTCAGTCAATAGCATACTGCACAGCAGTGCTGGAAGCCATGTACCTATTGGTTCAAATCTGTGGCCCAGTCAGCCTGGAACATGTTGGGCATGGGCACATGTGCCCAAGGTCCTGACCAGCTAGAGGACTGAGGGGAGGGGATGGCAACACAGGAGACTCTGTGGAGGATGATCTCACTCTCTCTGGTATACACATGCTCTTTATTAATAAAAATAATTAATAATAATAGACAGATAACAATAAGTGTTGATGAGGATACAGAGAAACCAGAACCTGCATACTCTGCTGATATCAACATAAAATGATGCAGCCACTTTGGAAAACAGTTTAGCAGTTCTTTTTTTTTTTTTTTTTTTTTTTTTTTTTTTTTTTTGAGAGGTTTTCGCTATAGGGCGCCTGCGCTCGCCAGACAGAGAGAGACACAGAGACAGAAAGTGAGAAATCATCCCCCAGGGGGGATGGTCATGCCGCAATCACCCCCCAGGGGGGATGGTCACGCCGCAATCCCTTCTCCTCCATTCTCCTCTCGGGATCTTGGGCACGCACGCACATGCACCCGGCGTGAGTCCTAAGCCATCGGGTCTGGGACGCGAACCACGGTCGACTATGTGGGAATCCAGCAACACAGCCATTACGCTAACTGCTGGTTCCCAGTTTAGCAGTTCTTTAAAAAGTAAAATGAAGGCCTAGCTTGGTGATGCAGTTGGTAACAAACTGAACTGCCGTGCTGGAAGCCACATGGCTGACCACAGGTTCAGATCTCTGCATCAACTTGAAAACATGCTGGGGGCATGTGCTTGTGCCCAGGATCCTTATGAGCTGGAGAGCTGGGGAAAAGGGTTTCCTGGCATGATCAGAGCCTGTTGCAAGTGCTTCTCTCTCTCTCTCTTCTTTTTCATCTCTCTCTCTCTCATGCATATGCACACACATTCTCTCACAAACAAAAGAAACTTTAAAAAAGGAATGTAGAGCTACTGTAAAGCCTGCTGACTTCACTCCTAAGTACATATCCAAAGAAATGAAAGCATCCATTCATAGAAAACCTTGTACACTAATGTTCATAGCAGTATTGTTCATAATAGCCCCAAAGTGGATACCCCCTACCTGCTCTTCAGCCAGTAAATGGATAAGTAAAAGGTGATATGTCCATATAGTGGACTGCTTTTCCATAATGAAAAAGAATCAAATGTTGATGTGTACTATCACATAGATGAACCTTGACAATACTATGCTAGATGAAAGAAACCAGTCACAAGAGAATACATAGAGTATGATTCAATTATATGAAATGTTCAAACAGGTAGATCTTTTGGGAGGAAGTTGGGAGTAAAGGGTACATGGTTTCTTTTGAGGGGGTAATAAAAATGGTCTAAAATTAATTGCAGTGGTGGTTGTACAACTCTATAAATATACTAAAATTCATTGAATTGTACTCTTTGAATGGGTGAATTGTATTGTATGCGACTTACCTCTCTCATACCCTCGAAAAAGAAAAAAAGTCTCTGGCACACAGCAGGTAACTTATTTAAGTAATCTTAAGCTCCTTCCCCTCTTGCACATTTACTTTGGGAAATATTTACAGAGCCTCAGTTTCCAGCTTCTCAAGTTCACATCTTCATATTCCACTCCTTGAAATGTTTGTTCTCCAAAAAGAGATTCTAAGTTTCACCTAAGCCCCAAATGTTCACCAGGGTGACACCCTTTTTGGAATAATTGTGTCCTGAAAATCTGGGAGTCTGAATTAAAAACCCAATTTCTATCCATTGTATTTCTTTTCTGTCTCCAGAGTCTCTTGATTATCTGAATTTCTGTGTTTCCACATTGCAAAAGAATCTGTTGAAAACAAGCAGGTATTCTGGAGAAGGAAAGAAGTCCTTCCTGCTGTCTAACTTGGGTCTTTCTGCAATAATTGAAGCCTGCTTCCCACTGCCTGTCTGAATGCTGGCATCTGTTGAGACTCGGATGCCTGGAGTCAAATGGAATAAGTGCCTCTTCGAAGAATAGCTCCTAGAGGCCACTGTCTGTTCATCACATGTCACTGGGATCTGCATATGGATGTGAAATGTATATTTAAAAATGTGCACACACTCGGCTGCACATGCATCCCACTCTGAATGTGTTTATCCAATTGCCCATCACAGACCCACCCTGGCTAGAGGGCTGGGCTGACCCTCTTACCTTTGCTTGCCAGCCCTCTGCCTTCCCAATCAGTGAACATCCCCTGGCCACCTCTGCTCCTTTCTCCTCCCCCTAAAGGGAGGGGGACTGGAAAGTTCTGTTTTGCTGCCTATAACGGAGCTCTGAAGACAGATTCCTTACCTTAATAGAAAGAAACAGGCTGCTGTCATTCCCATAGCAGCAAGCATCGGGAGAGCAAAGAGCAAGCATTGGATTTGGAGTCAGCAGACTCCTTTCGGAACAGACTGAATCACTTAGCAGCCTTGTGGCACTGGGTATAGCAAGGCTTTTCTTGGCCTAAGTTTCCTCATCAATATATAAAGGCAAGGGTCTAGGTGCCTCTAGGACCCCAAAATGTGGAGTACCCCCTTTTTCTCTTTCTATTCAATGATGGAGGTCATGTGCACATGTAGGGGGGAGAGAGAGAGAGAGAGAGAGAGAGAGCGAGAGAGAGCGG
>NW_006159691.1:2461316-2498172 GCF_000334495.1 Tupaia belangeri chinensis
AGAGAGAGAGAGAGAGAGAGAGAGAGAGAGAGAAGAGGAGAGGAGAGAGGAGCTCCCTCTGCAGGGTCTGGTCATGCGTATAGCCCCTTCCTCCAGTCCTCTAGCCTACCATCTGGGCCACCATACTCACATCTAATCCTTTATATTCATCCTTAACATCTATCTTTCTGGTGGTTTTAAAGCATGTTCCAAATTCTTTGACCCTTTTCCCGTCTAGAAATAGAGTCCCCTTCCCTTCAGTCTGGGCTGTCTGTGATTCCTCCTTCCCGTTGAGAAGAGCAGAAGGGATATGGCATCTCGGGGTGGTCTCTTGAGAAACATGTTCCCTCAAAGATGTGCTTCTCAGAACTCACCCTCTGTAGCGTGCTGCCCAGATCACCTGGCAGGACCACACGCCTGTGCTTGGTGACAGATCCAGCTGTGCTGACTTTCAGCCAGTCCGGCCCCAGCAGAAGATATGTGAGTGAAGGAGTCTTGTTGGAAACAAATATAGCCAGTCTTCCCAGTCAATGCCTCAGACACCACAGAGCACAGCAAGTCCTCTCTGCTGGATTCTATCCAAATTCCTGATGCACAGACCTATGAGCACAACAGAATGGTAACTGTTTTACACTGTGTGTTTTGCAATGTTTGCTATTATGAATTCAACATTTGTGTCCCCCAGACTCCTTTGTTGAAGCCCTAACTCCCAGTGTAATGGCATTTGGAGGTGGGATATTTGGCAGATAGTTAGATTTAGATGAAGTCATGAGGGTAGGACTTCTATGTTATTAGTGCCCTTAGCACCCTGAGCAACTAAGACATCTATGCAGCAGTAGAAAACCAGAATGTACCCAGACTAAGCAGTGACATTTGCCACTGGGGCTTTGATCACTATGGGTGTGTTCTGCAATGCATGAACTGGATACAGCAAATGCCCTGAGAAGAGAGAACAGTTTCAAACCCACATCTGCTGGTAGACAGGTATCATCTTTGCTCATTTATAAGAGGCTACTGTGACTTTGTAGGTCAAGAGTTGGACTGAGTAAGAATATGTATCCGTGTGTGCGCAGGTGCACACGCATGCCTGTGTGTCTGGCAGGGGTGTTGTGGGAGAGATTCAGGAGCAAAGACACATAGCTCCTCCAGGAAGACTCAGGCCCCAGTGTGCTTCATTCTTCTCCAGCCTGTGCTGTTCAAACAGCCCACCATTGTTTATGCCTCAGACAGTTTTCTTCCTCCCTCCCTGTACCTTGCACCGAATCAAAGCTATTATCCAAGGACAATGGGGAACTATGGTCCTTTTCATTCTACTACAGAGGTAAAGCTGACAACATGGATATTTATATCATGCTCTGGCTTTTCCAGAAACCTCATGTTTGTTAATGAATTAATCCTTCCTAACAACAGTCTCTTTATTAGGGTGATACTGTGATGTACGTTCATCAGACAAGGGGACTGAGGCAGTGTCTCAGGCTGCCTATGGTACATGAGACACACCAACTGTGGTCACTGAGGACTTGCTCATTCCAGGGGCAGAAGAGTTCATGGGGTTCCAGGCACAGGGTTTGGGACTTAGAGCCCAGGGTCTGGATATGAGTTTACCCTCTGGGTATTTCTTCCACAGACAGCTTTATTACTCTGAGTCTCAGTTACCTCCTCTATAAGAAAGATGGAGATAGTAATCTCACTAGGGCATCGGTTTTTGTGATGACTGGGTGGCATTAGAAGATTCCCTTTAGGTTGTGACATATCATACAAGGTCACTGTCATTCTGTCTGAGTTCACATGAAGATACTATGGTGACTGTCAATGTAGGGAGGATCAGCTGTTGCACAAGGATGAGGGTCAGGGCAGAGTGAGGATCCTCAAATCCCTCTGACCCATGATGGCAATGATGACCCACAAGTTCCAACACCCCTCTACCATCCAGACTTTCCTCTCCCTGTGCTCTATGCAACTTAAAATTTATCATTTTAACTATTTTTAACTGTACAGCTCAGTGGTATTAAATACCTTCATAGTAAGTGAAGCCATCACCACCATCCATTTCCAGAGCTCTTTTCATCTTAAAAAACTGAAACTCTGTACCTACTAAATAACCACCCCTCAAACCTCCACATTCCAGATCCTGGTAACCACTATTTTACTTTCTGTCTTTCCTATTTTGGCTAGTGTGCTGTCATACAGTATTTGTCTTTTGTGACTGGCTTATTTCTCTGAGCATAATGTCCACAAGATTAATCCATGTTCTAGCAGGTCTAAGAATTTCCTTCCTTTTCAAGGCTGAATAATATTCCGTTCAATGTATATACCACATTTTGCTTATCCATTTGTTGGACACTTGGGTTGCTTTCACATTTTAGCTATTGTAAATAATACTGCGGTGAACACATGTATAATCAGAACCACTTTTCATTCTGAATGAGTGACTCTATCTAATGGAAATTCAGTGGAAGCTGAACATGATGTGTCTCCATAGTTGGCATAAGTCATGGTAGAAAAGGTAGACATAACTCTGGATAATGTTTAAATGACAATGTACAGAAAACAAATTGATCACATTAAGTATGAGGAGAAAGGTTAAAAAGAGTGCGGGATCCTAGCTCAAACACTATTCCTTAATCTTGGGCAAGTTATTTCTTTGAGCCTCAGTTTTTTTTCATTTGTAAAATGAGTATTATGTTTTCTCTCTCTTTCTATGTTGTTGCTCTTTTGTATGTGCACTTCAATGAAAGCATGTAGTAAACACAATTTGTGAATCAAAGATATAAATGGCAGCTGTCATTCCTGCAGGGCCTGTACATAGCACTTGCTTGAGAACTGTGGGCTCAAGACCAGATAATGCCACAGCAGTAACACAGCATTCTGTATGCTGGACCCACATGGGAAGGGCTCAGGTTTACTTCCCAAGGCTCCCTGTTCACACTGGCTGTATGCGCGTGTGCCCTTGATCCAGACTGGGTGAGTCTGAGGGTGGATTGCAGGAATGAAGACCCTCTCTCATTGGTGCCTCTCTTATGGAAATAATTAATTCATTATTTTTTTTCCTTTGTCAGAGAGCTATATGTTCACTGGAGAGAGACAGATAGGGAGTGAGAAAGCACCACTCAGGGGGAATACTCACACCACAATCCCTCCTTCCTGGATTTTGGGCACATACACATACACACCTATCATGATTTTTAAGCCATGGGATTCAGGACTCAAACCACAGTCAGCCATGTGGGATCCAGTTGTCTTAACCACCATGCTACAAGCTGGCCTTAAATTAATAAACTTTTAGGAAAAAAATTGCCAATTGAATTAGTAATTGTTTTCTTTGCTGAAGTCAGTGAGTAGGCAACATGCATGCCTGCAAACCCCACATTTTTTTAGTTCTGATTCTTTTGCCATTAGATTGGCTTTGTTGAGATCCTCAATCTGCTGGGGTGACCCTACCATATCAACTCTGGTAGTTATAAATAGGTGTGTGTAAGTCTTCCTGTGAGATTGAATGGTCCAGGAGAATAGTCATATTTATCTTGAGTGAAGGGGTCCTTCGAGAAGGTAGAGATGAGAAAGGTAGAGTCACAGAGTCAGTCCAGAGAAGGGCCAAGAGAGCTTTCAGTGTGGTCTAAGCCAGCATTTCTCAAACTTCGTGTGTACATGAATCACTGGGAATCCTGTTAGAGACAGACTCTGATCCTGTATGTCTGGGGTAGAGCCTGAAATTCTGCATTTCTTTTAAGTTCTCTGACAAAGCTGTTGCCCAAAGTCTACCAACAACACTTTGAGCATAGGTGTGAGAGGATACATCTCCGTTGGTCTCTTTCGGAAGCTTGGTCACATGGAAATTCCTGACAGATGCCCTTTCCTAGATTACGTGTATCACTCCAGAGCAACACCCCACACGGTGGTTCTTGTGCCAGGAGGCCAATCTTTGCTCACATTCTGGTTGTGCCAGTTTCTGAAAGCCTCAACTGTTTAAGTTGATTCTTCCCAAACTATCAGGAACGCCCACTGCTCCAAGGTCTGACACATATTTAGATAAAATAGTGAGACATTTGCAAAAATTGAGATTGAGAATCGATGTCTGGGGTGAGGCTTAGCTCAGCTATGATTACTCATCTAGCCCTTGACCTTTCTGTGGAGATGTGTAAGAAGTGAGTAAATTAACACCTGCGGAGAGTGACAAGAGCCTGCAGACCAGCTGCTGCTCTCACTCAAAGGCTGATGAGCAGAATGGCTGTGGGAAGTCAATGTCACCAGATCTTGTTTTTTGAATCTCTGCCTGCCCCCAAGCAAGACCAAAGAGCCTCCCATTGCAGGCTGTGTCCTGAGGGTTAGTTCTGGCCTAAGACAAGAAACAACTGGGTAGATTCAGTCATGGGTCCAGCGCTGACCATGTGACCCATTGCCCATCTTCACCTGCTCCAGGGCAGGTGTAATTGACTTCATAATGGGCTCTGTCCTGGCCTCTACCTTGCAGATGCCTTAGTCCTTATAGCACTCTGGCCCCATTTTACTCCATGAGTTCTACTCTCATGGCTGCTGTGCTCTGAACAACAGAGGCTCTGAGATGCTCTTCCTCCCTTGGCCTTGACTCCAAGTTGACCAAGAACTTCCAGAGCCTACATCAGACACTCCTGCTAACAGCTTGCCCACAGTCAGTAACTCAGACCCCTTAACTAGGTTTCTTCTCAATTACTGAAATGGAAGTCACCTTCTCAACACCCACCAAGCCTCAGGAGGAGTCCAGGTTGATTAGTCAGGACCCCATCATGTTCCACTAACCACAGCACTGGAGGTCAGGGAAGACAGGAATGGAACTCTGAAGCTTTGGAGTGTAGTAGATTTGGTCAAAGAGCCAGCTCAGCTCAGCATGCTTGGCACAAAGAGAAGGATGGGACTGTCTTCCAGCCTCTTCATCTCCTTTTCATTCTAAAAAACATGTCTTGAGCTGCTGCTAAATTCTGGAGGTAATACCTCCCCAGGCATCAAGGACACTGAACTTTGTGACCTTAAAGTACCCCAAGACTCTGTGCATATAACATCTTTTTATACTGTGTGCATGGTGCAGGGACAAGGCATGCCAATGTTAGTCAAGTGGCTGGGAGGGGGTCATGGGCAGAAGAGACCCTAAAGATGGAAAATAGGAAAAGGCCAAAGAGGAAGACAGACTTAGTGGTATGGTGGTTAACACCATGTTCTGTTTAAGTCTTCCTCTTCCATCAACATAACCACCTGCATTGGTGTTAGGTAGGAAGTGCCATGATCAGGAGAAAAAAAAAAAAAAAGAAAGAAAGAAAAAACCTGCCACTCAGGCATTATCCACATAAACCAGATTCTATGTCATTAGAGGACTTGAGCTTCTCCAGCTCATACCAGACATCAGTAATCCCAATGAATATCAAAATTTGACAGGCCTTGTGTATTAACAGGGAGAAAGGGGCATACAAAATATTGTACAATGTGTGGGTTCTCACCAGATGACTCTGTTTAGAAGAACAGGAAATGCAGAGGCGGAAAAAAAAATGGGCGAGAGATATTAAGTAGAACATTGTTGACTCATGGCTGTCCAGCTTCAGCAGGCAGTCTTGACTAGGCTCGTGTCTGCATGGCACCACCTGCCACATGGGCATCCTGTGTATTGGAAGGCTAAAAACTGCTTATATACACTTGTATATGTTGCTTCATTTTCTTGTTTTTCATTTTGTATTTTATATATATGGCCAACCCTTGTTTGATTTATTTCTACAAATAGGTTTTTGCCATGAGACAAAGGAAATTGTTGAATCTAGAGTTCCTAAGAGAGCCCCGGGTGGAGAAGCACTAGATATTCATGGAGGAGAGAGTCTGGGAAGTGGTGGAGAGTGATTACTCATGTTTGCTCTGATGTCCTCTCTTCTTTGTGTCTTGAGAAACACATATAAGGACCAAAACAGAAACACCATTCTTATCCATCCATTGTGTGAAGTTTTAACATTTATCACAATCTCCAGGTTCTACCTCTAAGTGTGTTCCACGCATCTCTTTTATCTGTTCTCCACCTCTTATCCAGAATGAGCTTCTGAAAACTTAAACATCACTTCCCTGCTTAAAAGGCTTGAAGAGCTTCCTATTGCACTTACCATAAAGTCCAAATTCCTCACTTATTGTGCTCTGCAAGGCCCAGCATGATCTAGCCCCACTTACCTCTTAAAACTCATCTCCTTCTCTTCATTCCACCAAGCACTATGCTCTGGCTGCACTGGCCTTAGTTCTTTTCCTGCAAGTCTCAGGGTTTTTCTGCCTGCTTGAATTGTGCATTTGTTGTTTCTTTTGTCCTGAATGTTCCTTCCCCCACCTCTGCTACCACCACCATCCTAGAGTTTCACTTGGCTGGTTGATGCTTCCTGTTCCTATCTCAATTCAAATATCTCTCAGACTAGTCAAAAGCCTTCCTCCTCTCATCTCCACACTCCATCCCATTTTTCTCTTACATATCCTATTTTTATTTATTCATTTCTTTTATGAGCAAGAAAGTGAGAGGGAGAGGAATAATTTCCTTGACAGAATCTTCACATTTTAATCTATTCTAGCTTCAGCCAGCCCCAGCTCATGAGCACGGGCATATCCAGAGTACTCAGGGAGGCCTCTGGACATGAACCAGGAACCTTCCCCTTTGGATCAGACTTGTGAAATGTCACATTTTATCACTGCACCACTGTCCGAATCCTATCCTGTTTATTGTCTTCATTGCACTGATATTTCCCTAAAATTCTATGTGTGGATTGTGGGCTTTTGTCTGTTTGTTTTTAGTTTTTGCTATAGGGCATGTGCACTTGCTAGACAGACAGAGAGAGAGAGAGAGAAATCACCCATCTGGGTAGGGGGCCATATCACAGTCTCTTCTCCATTCTTCTTTCAGGATTTTTGGCACATACACATACACCTAGCATGTATATCAAGCCTCTTGATTCAGGACTCAAGCCATGCAGTGGGCAGTACGAGATCCAGCCACTTCAACCGCCATGCCATTGTACTGGCCCTGTGTATTTGCCTTTTAATCTCCTGTCACTCACCACCAGACAGTAAATCACAAGAACAGGAACCTTCCAGCCTCCATGCAGTGGTGACACATAGGTGGTTTTTGGTTACAAACAAAACAAAACAAAAACACAAAAACAAAGAAAAACAAAAAACTGAGAAGAGAATGAAGGAGAAGGGACTGCAGGGTGGCCATCCTGCTGGGGGAGTGATTTCTCTCCCTTTCTCTCTCTCTCTCTCTCCCCGTCCCTCCAGAGAGCACATAAACTTTCCTCTTGTTCTATCACTGTCTAAGATTTTATTTTGTTTGGGGCATGACCAGGAAGACTGCTTGAAGGAGGTATTTAAGTAATCCTAGAAAAGAAAATACAGTGGTAAAATCTATGTTCTGGAATCACAGTGCCTGAGTTTCCAGCCTGGCTGTCTCCCTCCCTAACTATGTGTGTGTCCTGCAAGTTTCTTAATCTCTCTCTGTGCCCAAATTTTCCCATCTATAAAATGGAGCTATCAAAGTACCTCCTAAATATATGTGAAGCCATTTAGTGTCTGGCTCAAGGTAAGCACTGTTTAGTAAGTGTTTATTGCTCTCACTTTTATCTTCACCGTTCTACAGCTCACTTTGTACATTGTCAAACCTTCTGAGGGATCCTTAAGAGCAATCTGGAAGTGCATGGATCTCATGGGAACCCCCCAGTCTCTCCCTCTCAGGACCTGCAGGAGCTTTGAGGAGGGTCTCTGTTGCATGTGACTCTGAAAGAAAATGGTAATGTGTAGCCTGTTATGCTCAAAGGAACATACAGTTTAAAAGAGAAGGAAATGAATGTTAGTGACACAGAGTTGTGAGAAAAGTTACCCACTAAATTACAATTCTGCACCAAAAAAAAAAAAAAAGAACTGCAGGCAAAGTGAGAATGAATGACACTGCGATGGCAAAGTCATCGAGAAACAGCCAGTAACGAGGCAAGGAGCCTCTATTATTCCTAGCATCAAGGAATGTGTGGTTTTATTCTTTTCATAAATGGTCTCAATTTATTTTGTTGTTGTTGCTTCTTATTCACAACTAGTGCAGCTGGTGTTCTGTCCAGCACAGGCCCCAGTCCAACAGCAGGTCTAACGTTTAGAGATCTGTGTTTAGAGGGTGGAATTCCAGAGAGGTTCTTGGGAACCATCTCCCCTAACTGTGCCCATGTACAGATTAGAAAACTAAGGCCACAATGGAAAGAGACATTATTTATTTAGTTAGGGTTTATTTGCATCTTTGTTGTGCAAAACTTTAAAGTGAATGGTAAAGAAAATAGAGTGTCCTCTTTTTCAAACTAAAGCATCCACTATTAGCTACTTTTATATAAACAAGACTATTTAATGGAGTTAACATGCCGAGAGTGAAACCTGATAATTAAAAGTCTTGAGTTCCGGTCAAAACTTCATCAGTTTTCATATTTGTTTCATGAGTGAGACAAAGAGAGAGAGACAGGTACCCTCAGTAGAATCTTCATGCCATGATCCATCCCCATCTTTACCTGGCCCTGGGTCATGGATACACATGCCCAGCATGTTCAAGGCGGTATCTGGATGCAGACCCAGAAGGTTGCCTGGTGGATCAGCCTGGGTTACTGCTGACTCACCATCCAGCCCTCTAAACTCTGCCACTTGTAATCTGATTTGGAGTCCTTGATCAGGCCTCAGATTCCTCGGGTGTTAAGTGTGGAAGACGTGGGACCAGCAGTTAGCATAATGACTATGTTGCTGGACTCCCAAGTAGTCGACTGTGGTTCGAGTCCCGGACCCAGTGACTTAAACTCACGCCGGTCACGTGTGCTTGCGTGCCCAAGATCCCGAGAGGAGAATGGAGGAGAAGGGGTTGTGGTGTGGCCATTCCCCCTGGGGGGTGATTTCTCGCTTTCTGTCTCTTTGTCTCTGTCTGTCTGTCTGGCGAGTGCATGCGCCCTATAGCCAAAACCTCTCTAAAAAAAAAAAAAAAGTGGAAGGTGGTACCTGGTTGGTGAATCTTACAAAGATTTTATGGGTACCCAGATAATCATGACATGTGCTGAAGTTTGATGGCCTATAAAGCAATTTTCAGATAATGCTTTTGTTGGAGTAAGATGATAATTTGTGAGCAGGGAATTGTGGCCATTGGAATAATCTGATGGGAAATGAAAGGAATGATTGTGGAGGTGGAAGGCAGGTCATATTTTGGAAGTGGAGCAGAGAAGAGCCACAGGTGATCCCCAAACCTTTATTCACAGGAGTGGTCCTTGACAATGTTTGGAATAAATGGGAAAGAATTTTCCACCGTGGGGAGTCCACTCAATCAGGCAGCCATTCTCATTCCTACTGTCTAGTTTTGTGGTGGGTGTCCTCATGGGAGATATTGAGACAAGACACAACCACCCAAGAACTTAGAGTTGTGTAGGAGACAGACTCAGACTGAAAGATACAGTTCAGTGCTTTGATTAGAGCTCTGGACAGTGGCATTCACGCCCACCCTGTTGGAAATGGATTAAGGAGAGATAATGATTGAGTAGAGGGTTTTTTTCTTTTTTCACAAACTTATTTTAATTTTTTTTAAAAATGTATTAATCAGAACCAGCAGATGGCATATGGTTATGTCACTGGACTCCCATGTAGTTGACTGTCGTTCGAGTCCCAGACCTGACAGCCTAAAACTCATGCCAGGCATGTGTGAATGTGTGCCCAAAATCCTGAGCAAAGAATGGAGGAGAAGGAATTGTGACTTGGCCAACCCCCAGGAGGGGGGCCGTGATTTCTTGCTTTCTGTCTCTCTGTCTTTCCAGTTAGTGCATGTGCCCTATAGCAAAAAACTATCAAAAATTTGTATTCATGATAGAGATCATGTATGCATGAGAAGAAAACAGAGAGAGGGAGAGAGAAGGAGGGAGAATAGACAAGATTGAAAGAAAGAGAGACACCTTGACAGGATCTTGCCACACTGCAGTCACCTTCCCCCAGCCCATCACAATCTTGGGTTCCTTTGCAGAGCCCCATGTGTTCCAGGTCAACCAGGAATCTGTATCCGCTATTGACCACGTGGCTTTCAGCACCACAGTTCTGCATGCAACTTTCTGTGCCTCCAGGGCTGGGCCTAAGCTGGATTTTGAAGGCTATGGAAAGCTGGACTATGGTTGGGGTAACACTAGAAAGAGCAGTCCAGGCTGACAGAATGACACAAAGACAGAGCAATGTGGCCAATTTAAGAAACTGGGTGCAGTCTGAGGAGAGTACTGACATATAACAGACATGGTGTAGGGACAATTTTACCAAAATTTGAGTGCCAGGCAGAACCTGAGGTGGGCGAGAATGGTGTTTGTGAGAGGCCTTCTTGTTATACTATCTTGGTGGCATCTGATTAAGATTCTTTGTTTACAGTCACCATTTACACTCAGTCTTTTCATTGTGACTGCTCTTGGAAATCACTCCCAGCTTTATGAAATGTGCAGTCCATTCTGCATGAAGGGTTTTCAGGGTGGGGGTGAAGACAGCATGCGTCATCCCAGGAGGGCAGATGAAGAGCAGACACATCACAGAAGGGACCAGTGCACATGAGCACCTTTCCAAGGAGAGGGCAGCAGGGTCCCAGGGTTCCTCAGTTCATGCAGTGTCCAACACTTTGAGCTCACCTCCCATCTTCTATCCCGTCACCTCTGTGTGAGCTCGAGGAAGTAACACAATTCCAAATTGGTGGGCATTTCATCCAGAGACAGGGACAGATGGATTTTATTAAGGAGCCATGCCCTTATTAAGGTTTTATGGCTTGCAGAATCATCCCTGTTTATGGTGATGGTTGGAAGGGTGACACAAGACCCTTGTGGCACCTCCCAGATATTTCTGCTTCCAAACCTCAAACCCAGTGTGTCCAAACCTGAAGTTGTCAATCCTTCTCTCTTGAAGCTTTTTTCCTTCTTGAGACAAATGTCATCATCTAGTTGTCTGAACCAGAGCCTGGGCATTGCCTTCAATACTTTCCTGCCCTGAGCCCCATTATTCCCCAGAGCCCCATTATTCCAGAGACTCCCCAACCCCATTCCTGTGCATTTGTCTTGCTGATGTCCCAGTACTGGGTCTCCAATATCCTACAGTTAATAAACCTGGACAGTCTGTGTTTCCTCAGCTCCATAGTGCACCACTGCTAGTAACATATGGGTTTGCATTGCAAGATTCTGCCTTCTAGTGTTTTCTTTCTTCATATTTTTGCCATCACAAGTGCCCCTTTTTGGCCGGCTCTGTGATGGGCACTGGAGAAACAGAGGTGAGTGAGACTCAGGTGCTGCCATCAGTGTACTCACAACCTGCTAAGGGGCAGCCATAGAAAAGGGCAGTGCTAACCTGCTAGAGGAAGTCTGTTCAGTAACACAAGGCTCAGATGGTAGGTACCAGCACTGAATGGGGACCAGTAGATGTGAGAGGGCCTTGGACTTTGCCTGAAGTTCCTTTCCTACGCTTAACAAACACCAGGGATTGATTTGAGAATGTATAAACATAATGGGCCATGCTATAGCAAAAATCTCTTCAATAATAATAATAATAATAATGGACCAGCCAAATGGTGTGGTGGTTAAGGCAGCTGTATCCCACATGGCCAACTGCACAGTTCAAATCTTGGACTCAGCAACTTGAAAAACACTCCAGGTATGTGTGCATGCATGTGTGCCCAAAATCCCATGAGGAGAATGGAGGGGAAGAGATTGCAGCATGACCATCCTCCCTGGAGGGTGCTTTCTCTCTCTTCTCCCAGTGAGCAAATGCACCCTACAGCAAATTAAAAACACGTGAAAACCAATCCAAAACAAAACAAAAACCTACTTTTAAATTAATGTATGTGTTATACTGAAAATAAAGAAAACAACTAAAGTAGAAGTCTAAGACCTTTTGAAATATCAGCCTCTGTCTAGCCACTATTAAAATTGTGTGTCTCCCCTGACAAGTTTTCTTTTTCACATTTTATTTCACAAAACACGAGATGCCCTTGGGTATATTATTTTGTACACTGCTCTTTTTACTAACCAATACCCAGCATTAAAACACAGCTCTATGGTTATTTCTTGTTATAAAAGAATACATAGCTATTGCAAAAAGTTTCTACACAATAAAAACTACAGGTGAAACAAAAATAAGCTGCTATTCTCATATCTAAACCAGTGTGTTTGCTCGTTCAGAAGCTTGTATTCATATTCACAGTTGTATAAAAATACACAGATACAGGTATAGATGGCTTTCATCTCATCTTACTTTCCATTTAATACAGCATAAATATTTTTATTTAAAGATCTGTTGATCACCTTTTTAAAATTAATATCTAAAAGATATCTCCTATAGATACACAATTAAAGTTCATATTCATGGATATTTAGGTTACTTCTGTATATTGATGATAGCAAACAACAGAGGGCTAAAAGGCTTCTCACACTGTGTATGTGCTCTAGTTGACTTACTTCCTCAGGATAATGTCCTAGAAGTGAAATTGCCATGACAAAGATTATGAGCATTTTAAGTTTTAGTCCAGCAGAATAGTAAGATGATCTCTGATGACCATGCATTTCTTTGATTCCTTCCATGTGACTGGATGACCTGTGGTCTGGTTCAAAATAAGAGACTATGGCAGAAGTGATGGGATGCCAATCTGTGATTATGTTTCATTATATGGCAAGAGTTAGTGGACTTTGCAGACATAACTGTGATCTCTAATCAGCCGACTTTAAGTGAATTGAATAGGGGATTATTTTGAGTGAGCTTGACATAATATGGTGAGTCCTATAAAAGAGGGTCTAGAAGTCTGAGACTGTCTTCTGATGGCCTCGAAGAAACAAGCCACAAAATCGGCAGTTGCCAGGAAATGAAGTCTGTCAACAAATACCTGAGCTTGGAAGAAGACCTCAAACCTCAGATTGATCTGAGTCTTGGGTGACAACTTCACTACAGCTTTTTGAGACCCTGAGCAGAACACCTAGCTCTGTTTTGCTTGAACTCCAGAGCCACTGAAGCCATGAGATAATGAATGTGTGTTGTTTTAAGCCACTAAATTTGTGGCAATTTGTTATGTTGCAGTAGAAATTTAATACAATATAAGAAAACTGCCTCCAATAAATTATATATCAATTTATACACCCAACCAGTATGAAATCTCTTTTTTCCATAAGTTATTGCCAGCACTGGCTGCTGCCAACCTATTAAGTTTTTGCTAATCCAAGAGGTTAAAACAAACAAAAATGTTTAATTAGTGGTTCTCAATTCCAAAATCTTTACACATTTTCCATAGTAAAACTCATTTTTGGTATATTGCCTAATTTATACTCTGCCTGTTTTGGACTTTTTCTTATTGATTTGTGAGGGCTCTTTACATATGTAGGGGGCAGGAGAGAGGCAGAAATATAGATACTGTCTTATCTGTTTCAAATGTTACAAATAGTTTTGTTTTTCCATTTTGACAATTAAAAATGTTTTAAATTATTGTTTATAGTATTGGGTAAGGAGTAATATGGATGTTTTCTCATTCAGACCACTCTGGTAGTCTGTATGGAAGACTCATTAATTGGCAGTACAGAAGGTAGTGAGAAGATAATTAATTACATTAGCCCAGTTGAAGATGAAGATGAAACCTGAACTATGCTAGGGATCAAAGAATTGGAAAGGAGGGATCTGAGCGCAGAGAGATTTAGAAATCAAATTGGCAGTTTGGTATTATAAGAACTGACTTTTTATTAGGTGGGAAATAGAGACTTAGAGTGAAGTAAGCGGTGCAGAGAAATATTCCTTCTTGGATTCCTTCCTGAAAGGGGTCTTCTCCCTGATGGATCTGTACCACTAGAGGCTCTGGGCCTTGTATATCTCTTGAGACCAAGGAGCATACATCTCCTGTGATCACAGTCCTGCCTTCATTTCTAGTGGGTGGGTGGATGAATAATTCATTCTTGCAGGCTCTTCTTCCTTTCCATGAAGAGAGAAAGGCTCCCTCTGTGCTGTAGTTTCTTTGAATCTTCTCACCAGATACCTGTGGTTTTGAAGCTGAACAGATAGACAGGGGTATTTGCTCCACAAGATTCCACTTGGATATGCCTGGCACAATATTGATTTTCCTTTAATCAACCTGGGCAGCCTTGTCATTGGGCAGGGTGGGAGAAGTGTTCGTCCTCTCAATGAACAAATTCTAGTGGGATGTTGAACATTGCATTAAAATTTCTGGCAAGATGAGAGGAGGCATGCTTCTCTGTTCTCAACTCTGGAAGATTCCTCAAACCATCGGTAATAGATAAACAGTGCCCACCCAGTCTGTAATGGTGCCCATGAAGAGTTGTCAGATAGGAGGTGAAGAATGCTTGGAGTCTCTCACTGGTAGGAGTAGAGGAGAGTGCTGAACTAACATATCTGAGATCTGGAAAACACCTCTCTGGCACTAGTGAGCTCAAGTGTGAGTGATTCAGAATCACTTCTTGGTCTTTTAGTTAATTTAATGCATTAGTTCTCCATCACAGTTATTTTAAACATCCCTCCCCACTCTTGCAAGAGGCTCTTTGCCAATATCTGGACCCATTTTTCTTTGTCACAACTGGGAGATTGCTCCTGGAGTCTGGTAGGCACAGGGCAGAGGTGCTTCTAAACATCCCACAGTGAACAGGGACAGCCCCCACAGCAAAGAATGATCTGACCTGAAGTGTCTATAGCAGTGAGATTGAGAACACTGATTTAGTAGAAACAAGAGGGATGGTGCGAATTAATGAAATGTCTGAATTAGAAATGCAGAGCCAGCAGGCATCATAGTGGTTAAGGTACTTGATCTCATATGACTGATTAAAAGGTTCGAGTCCCTGACCCAGTGGTTTGAAGATACACTAGGTATGTCTGTGTGTGTACCCCAAATTCCTACAGAAGAATACAGGAGAAGGGTTTGTAGTATGGTCATTCCCTTTGGGGGTGATTTCTCACTTTCTCTCTTTCTCTGGTGAATGCACACACCCTATAACAAACAAACAACAAAGCACCCCACCAGGTACTATGGATAACTGACCTCTCCTAATTCTTTAGCCTTACCTTGGTATTTCTTCTAGGTACTATTTGGCCTCCTTGATGCTGAGGACAGCAGTGACAACCCACTGCCAGGAGTTAAGAACCCCTAAACTCACCCCCAGAGTTCTAGCCACAAGCAGCACTACTTGTCCTCAAGCTGGAAAAGTGATATTAAAAAATCCATTTGTGAAGTACAACAAACCCCAGAGCCTCTCAAACCCCAGAGCTAACGTTCATGAACACTCATTACTGTTTGGCAAGGTTTCACATCACAAACCTGCCCATGGATGGACTGACATCAGCTTTGATCCTAAAGATCTGTTCACTTTGCCCAGATGGAAGCCCGGTGTCTGCCACACAAGGCCAGCTGCAAAAGGAGGGAGGGGCTGGGTTTTTAAAATTCTGGGAGTAGATAAATATTTGATATGTCTTAGTTCAAGCTGGGCATTTTGTGCATGAGAGTCAGAATTATTTATTTATTTATTTATTTTTTGGAGAGGTTTTTGCTAAAGGTCGCTTGTGCTCGCCAGACAGACAGAGACAGAGAGACAGAAAGCGAGAAATCACCCCCCCAGGGGGGATGGCCACGCCACAATCCCTTCTCCTCCATTCTCCTCTCGGGATCTTGGGCACACATGTACATGCACCCCGCGTGAGTTTTAAGCAACCAGGTCCGGGACACGAACCGCGGTCGACTACGTGGGAGTCCAGCGACATAGCCATTATGCTAACTGCTGGTCCCAAGAGTCAGAATTATTGAGATTCACAATTTCAGGGCCTTTGTTCTACTCAAGCAGTTCAGAGAAAAGGTGAAGCTGAACTTAATTAGCATTACGTATCATCTATATCTCTCAAGTGTGATCTTATTTTTCTCTTTGTATATGTAGGTATATGGATACTATATATAGATGTTAAGTTTTTGTGCAAAGATCTGCTCCAGATGGGATGGGATTTTACTTTATTATTATTATTTTTAATGTTTGTTGATTTTGGCAACATTCATTTCTGTCCCAAGAGAGATCAAACGAACATTACAGAGAATAAATAAATTGTCACTCACAAAAGGTGCCTATGTCTGTGTTCTGTTTCCACGAACCAGTTTTACAGAGAGAGATGTGCATTTGTGTGTCTTGAGTCTGTTTCTCAGAAATGGTCTCAGTGGGACAGGCTTTGGATTGACAGCAGCAAATAGGATTTGCATAGAGGCAGAGTCATCTACCAACAATCCCACAGAGGGTTCTCAGTCCTCATCATCCTTAATCCCTCTTGGCAGGAGTTTCTGCTCCTTCTTCATGTCTCTCACTTCCCTCTGTCAGCATCGGTCTCCCGATACATCTGCTTTGGCTGCTTTGACTGTTTTGTTCTCTAGGATCCCTCCTCACTTCCATTCTCCTCCCGTCCTCTCTGTTCTGTTACAACAGTTATGTTAATTCCCCAGGCCTGGACCAACTGACTTCACAGATAATTCCTAAATCTCTGTCTCCAGTCTCAACCTTTCCCTAAGTCATAGATCTGCTGGCCAATGAGAAGAAAGCATATTTACAAAGCTATATTCATCTCCCAATACTTCTAACAACAGATACATGTCTATACTTTTTCAGGGGGAAAAATGCAAAGTGCTATTTGATTTTTCTTTCTCCTTTAGATTAGGAAGTAATCCCAAGGATAGTTAATTATATATCTTTTCCTTGTGCTACTAGAGAGGTCCCTGGATTCTTCATGCCAACAGGGCTTCCATGATGAGGAGTAGTAGGCATTTCTGTGGTTGCCACTGTCACTATTGTCATTATTATCTTTTTTTTTTTTAAGAGAGATTTTTTTTTTTCTATAGGGCACATGTGCTTACTGGAGACACAGAGACATAGAGATGGAAAGTGAGAAATCACTCCCAAGGGGCAATGTCCATGTTGCAACTCCTTCTCCTCTATTCTCCTCTTGAGATTTTGGACACATGTGCACATGTGCCTGTCATGTTTTTCAAGCTGCCAGGTCCAGGGCTGAAACCACACAATGGACCAAATGGAATCTGGCCACCTTAACCCTCACACTGCCTGCTAGACCTCATTATTAATGTGATTCTAAACTACTGATTCTAGCATGTTTCTCCTACTCCTCCGGGAGGAGTTGAGGTGGTCAGAAACATGGACATATTGAGGTCTTTACGTTCCATCAAATCTAGTTTTAACAGATTGGGTAAAAAAGCTGCTCAGCTCTGCTTCAGTGGTATAAGGTACATGATGTCAGGGTTGCAACCTCCTGCTGGAATCAGCACCTAACACAATTAGTAAGAAGATGAAATGGCACAATGAATTAGAGAGTGACTGGGAAGGTGGGCAGGGAATCTTCTCTGTGGAGATGAGATTGGAGTTGGCATCTGAGTACTGAACGCAATACTTCTCAATATTTTCTGAGTACAGTTTCAAACCTGGAAACTGGTAGAGGCTATCAGATGCTTGGTGACAGCTAGATAAAGAAAGTGTGCAGGGGATTTGGGCATCAAGTAGGAACCCAAAAGGTAGTATCTGGGGGTCCTGGTCCCCCAGTGGTTCTAAGATCCTGAGATCGTTGTGCCTTTGTTGAGACCTGAGTCATGCAAAGGTTCATGAACTACAATAGGTGCTGCCTTCACCTTTCTGTGAATTCATGGCCCTTTGATGTAACTGGAAGACCTGCTTCTTCCCCAGCTCATTGGTTGGATCTATTACTGGCGTAATTTGGGCCTATAATATTCCAATGGCTGAGTTTTTTGCACACAAAAATTCCACAACCATTTTACTACACTGGAAATGAAAGAAATGTTGGGGGTATTCTTTAAAGTCATTTTCCTTTACAAAGATACAGAAAACTCCTAAAATCTGCCCCTCCTGGGACCAGCAGGTGGCTTGGTGGTTAAGGGTGCTGGACTCCCACATGGCCAACTGTAGTTCGAGTCCCAGACCTCATCAAATCAAAATAAAATAAAAATCAATAAGTAACATAAATAAAGTTAAAATTAAAATAATTCTTTTAAAAAAAGCTGCCTTTCCTGTCAGCTAAATGGAGAGGCTGCCTTTCAAATCCTTGATTTGAAGTGGTAGAGAGTGAGATACTCCCAAAGTTATAACAAAATTTTTCTTCATATTTCTGTTTTTCTTCTAGGGTTTCAATTGATTCATTTTACACATTAAAAATTTGGCCTATTTGGAGATTATCTTGGTATGCAGTATGCAGTATGGTACATTTCTAGCCAAGTCCCAATTTGGGATGTCCCTTTTACATACCTATATACTGAATCCCTGTAGCATTTTGGTCTTTCTCTATACTCTTTGATAGTCATTTGGTTTGTTAATATGCCCATTAATTATTGAGGCTTTAATGATTAAGATATTAATTATTGAGATTTTATAATATATTTTAAAAGTTGACAAGTTTTCACATAGTTTTCCTGTCTTCTCTTGCTACTTTATTTTCCCTAAACTCCTTAAAATGAATTAAAATTCTGTGTATACCCACTTGACACTGAGTCATTCTCAAGACTCACTTTAGAATCTTCTCCCCTGGGGAGCCTTCCTTGATGTCCTTAGGCCTCATTCTGTCCCCCCAACCCTGGTTTGTTCCCAGAGTACCTTGCATGTCCTTCTGTCACCTGCTCATATGATGCAGGTTTGCAATTGGCTACTTTTCTATGTCCGCAAGAACTATAGTCTCCTCCAGGGCATGGACAAAGTCTTTATCAATGTTACATCTTTTAGCAGATAGTGCAATACCTGGCACACAGTAGGTGCTTACTTCAACTAGGTATTGCTGTATAATAAACCTGAAACATGATGGCATATGTCAATAGTGTTTTATTTTTTTATTCTCCCTTGTCATTTTGATGTACTGTAAATGGGTTCAGCTTATCGAAGCTAGCTTTAGGGATCCCCTGTGGTTGTGTCACACAGTGGCTGGAGCTGGGGCTAGAGCCATGTCTAAGAGTTCCCATTATTCCCATTATTCTCAAATTTGGCAGTCAGTGTTGACTGTCACTAGGGCCTCAGCTGGGGCTGGTAGCTGAAACACCTACATCTGGCCTCTTTTTCATAGCAAGGTGACTGGGCTCCAAGAGTGAGAAAGTCTGGCAGAAATCATCCCATCTTCTAAAACTTAACTTCAGAAGGCACACAGAAGTGGGACTAGCAGTTGGTGTAATGGCTATGTTGCTGGACTCCCATGTAGTCCACCGTGGTTCGAGTCCTGGACCCAGTGGCTTAAACTCATACCAGGCACGTGTGCATGTGTGCCCAAGATCCTGAGAGGAGAATGGAGGAGAAGGGATTGCGGCATGGCCATCCGCCCTGGGGGATGGTTTCTTGCTTTCTGTCTCTCTGTCTCTCTCTGTCTTTCTGGCGAGTGCACACGTCCTATAGTGAAAACCTCTCTTAAAAAAAAAAAGTAGGCGGCACATAGAAACATATCTGCATATTTTATAG
Source organism: Tupaia belangeri chinensis (assembly GCF_000334495.1). Classification (NCBI taxonomy): domain Eukaryota; kingdom Metazoa; phylum Chordata; class Mammalia; order Scandentia; family Tupaiidae; genus Tupaia; species Tupaia belangeri. Next base: position 2,480,780 of record NW_006159691.1, read on the forward strand.
GTTGAGACAGTCACAAAGGCCCACCTTCGTTCAAGAGGAGGGGACATAACTCAACTTCTTCTTCCTTTTTTTTTTTTTTTTTTTGAGAGGTTTTTGCTATAGGGCATGTGTGCTCTCCAGAAAGACAGAGTGGTCGACTACATAGGAGTCCAGCAACATAGCCATTATGCTAACTGCTGGTCCCGTAACCCCACTTCTTGACAGAGGAGTAACACGATTACATTGTAGGAACATATGGGATCAGCACACAAGTTCACCTTTGGATAACATAACTTGCCACAGTGCTTGGTACATGTTTGTCTAATATTTGCAAATGTGTGATTCCAGGATCACCAGGACGGTTACATTTCTGACCCTAGACTTGAACAAGGACTTCTGAGCTATCAGAGAAAGAACAGGTGTGAAGCAAGTGTGCTTCCAGCTTCCAGACCCAACTGGGTGTGGAGCTACTGCTGATCAGACTCCTAGGGAAGTTTTCCAGTCTCAGGAGCAGTTTCAGGAGCCAGCAGGCAAAAATGCATGTAGCCATGTCAGTAAAGCATGTTGAGTTATTCATCGTAAAGTTCCTTTCTTCCATTCAAAATACTGAGTTATTCGAGTTTGTTTCCTCTTCTTACTTTGTGAAGTAAAGTGCTTTGAAGAAGATGGATGCGGGAGAAATGCCACATTATGTATTTCTGCTGAAATGTGGGGTTTCTGCTCAAATGGAAGGTGCTGTGTTTATGACTGGCACACAAATTGAAGAACAGAACTCGCTTTGAACAATCAAGTTTATCGTTTTTGTTCTCAAGGCGTCTCCTGCTAATGGAGAAAACTAAAAGGGTTTGAGGAGGCTGTCCTCTTTGATTCTGCCAGGTAAAAATAACTTGGGAAATTATGAGAAATGTGAGAGATCAATTGAGAAAGCCCCCTTCCAGTGAGTGCCCTACTGGCTGTTAACCAGACTGGCGAGGTGCTTGGGAATAGGGAGGGTGGGAGATTCGAGGAGGAGGACCTCAATGCCAGCACTTAGTCCAGGGTGAGTTTCTGCCCTGTGACATCACCTGTTCATAGGAAAGCCTCTGCTGAAACAGCCTTTGATGAAATGTGGCAGTTACTATACAATAGAAGCTGTGGATACAGATATTGATATTGATGAGCTCAAAGCCTCCTTCTGCCCTTTACTAACTCTCCAGCCTAGACCATGTAACTTCACTTTTTGGTGCCTCATTTGTCCCATTTCAATAATTGGACAATAATAGGACCTACCTTTAGAGGCTGCTTTCAGGGTTTCGGTAAAATGTTTCTGTGTCCAGCACAACATAATACTTAGTGAATGTTAGCTATTATTTTCTCTGTTGCTATTATTGTTTTAATTATCATTATTACTCATAAGTTACTTTCCCCAGACCTTTAGACCTGTAAACCATAAGTATAATTTTACATTTTCTTATAGCCACATGAAAATAAAAGGAAACAGATGTCATTTATTTTTTGTTAATATATTTGAATGAATCCTTTATGTCCAAAATATTATTTAAATGCTTCATCAATATAAAATTATTAGTGGAATATTTTATGTTTTTATGCTACGTGTTTGGTCCTTAAAGAAAGATGTGCTCCTTGCAGCAAGAAACAGTTCTGCCCTAGCCACTTTTCTGCTGCTTGGCAGCCCTGCAGAGTTAGTAGGCTCCATGTTGAACATCACAGCTCTGGGGTGCTGCTCTTTCCATTAGAAATGCAGTTGCTGCTGTAAGATGCCTGCTAGGAAAGAGGGATTTCTTACTGAGTACTTTACATAATCATGTAAGTTAACCCTTATGGTCATTTTGCCAGCAGGTATTTTATACCTACTTTACAGATAAATTTCTCAAAATCAAAGAACTAATTTGCCCAGAGTTGTGCAGTGAGACAAGCAGAATTTGAACTCAAGTCTATGGGACTGAAAGCCCTTCCCCACTGCAAGGCAGTAATTAGATACTCAGTTTTATAGATAGTAGCATGCAGATGCTATCTACTGCTGAGGCCGGGCTGTGCCAAGCGTCCTTGTGACCACAGGTGAGGACAGCCCACGGAGCTTGGTCACCACCAGAGTGAAGGCTGAATCTGGGCCCAAGGTGAGGGCTCTGAGTAAGTATGCAACTGGAAACTGTGTCTGACCTGATCCATGACTCAGTGAGGCCAGGGTCTGCCTCTATCCTGTGACCAGAGTCAAGGTTCAGTCTGTGCAAGGGTCAGAGTTGGGTCTGTTTGAGGGTTAGAGTGTGTCCATGGCTGGGTCAAAGTTTGATCTGAGACTGAGGTCAGGGCTCTGCTTTGAGTCAAGATCTGAGTTTATTCCATGTCCAGAGAGCAGAGTGGTAGCTGTGGCTAGTGGGTCCCGCCACGCCAGACTCTGTACCAGGAAATTTGTTTGTCTTTTTGCAGGAACGGATGACCCAGACCACCCAGGGAACAGTGCACATGTTCCTTTGCAGGCTTAACTTCAGAAAAGCTGCGGGATTTAGCAGGAGTAGTAACTTCTCTATAGAACAGTAGAGGTGTACCGCGGTCAGACTCCTCTGCTATGTTCATGGTGGCTGAGATGAAGCTTGATGAGACTAGAGTGCGTCTGACCAAGGGCAGTGAGGCAGAAACAGACTCCTCACCATTCCTCAAAAAAGTGAGCAGAGCTCCCAGGGGCTCAGCCAGTATAGCTGGACCTGGGACGGTCAGAACATTAGAGAGCCCAAGACTCGGCATGCCACTCACTTCTGGAGACTGCACAGAATCAGGTGGACTGCCAGGAGAAGCCTGAAATGTTCTATTTGTCAGACGAAGGCAAGTGCCAGGCAGGGGGAGCACAAGGGATCACTTCTGTCACAGGCTAAATTAATGACAATATAGCAATCCAGTGAAATATTATTCTGCTCTAGAAATGAATGAGAAATCATTTTCAAATAAATCATGAAGATAAAAGCAAGGTAGAAATGGGATATATAGTATGCTCTTGTTTGGGTAAGAAAATAGAGAAAGATATGAATGCGAATGCAAAGGATTATGTGCTACTAATAAAAGCAGTTAGTATTACCTCAAGGTTGTAGCAGGGGTGGTTTCTAATAGTAAGCAGAACTCAGTCAAGGGACCAGTATTGGGAGGGCTCAGCTTTGGCCATTGAGAGAACAAGTGCTTCTCCCCAGGTTGGGGACAGGGAGTGAGAAAGGGACAGTACATGGCTCTTCATTCCTGTCTCCTGCCTCTTGAGGTTCAAGTTCTCCTCTGAGTGTGCTGAGGGGTGCAAATGAAAGGCTCAAGTGGAGGGGAGCCCACTTTAAAGCTGAGTGAGTCCTAACCTACAGGGAGCTATTTCCTCTGGTCTCTTCCCCACAGCAGGGCCAGAAATGTGCTTTGTGAACCTGACCATTAACTGATTACTCATTAGTTTGAACTGAAATCAAAGTGGTTTTGCAAGAAACTGAAAGCAGGGAAGAGTATTGGGGATAAACAGTCACACATTGTTGCTATTTCCTTTGGGGTAAAAGAGGCTTTTGCATGTTGTTGTGACTGCCAAAGTTTGAAAGCAAACTGTTTCCAAAAAGTATTGTGCATTTATAATGCAATTTAGAAGCACTTATATTTGTATTTGACAGATACATATTTCATGAGAACAACACTGAACGTGTATTTAATCAGAATTTTTAGGGAATCATTGCTAATCCTTTTATGTTTCTTCTTTATATATTTCTGCTTTTTAACTTTGCTTCACTGTGCATACCACAAAAATTATTAAACAACTAAAAAGATTGACAGTGCAATTGATCTGACTAAGGATACCAGCAAATACTGTATGAGAGGACTTCAAAAAGTTCATGGAAATGGAATTAAAGTACAGGTTTATCTTGGTGTACAAAAAATGAAATCCACGCATAATCTTTTCATAATATACATTTGCCATGAACTTTAAAAAAAATTTGCTGCAGATTGTGTATACTCCCCTGAGAGGGAGAGAAAGAGAAGTAGAAAGCACCCCTCGATGGGGTATGGTCATGCCATGATCCCTTCTCCTCCATTTTGCCATCCCTTTGGGATTTGGGGCATGTACACACATATACCCAGGATATTTTTCAAGCTGCCAGGTCTGGGATTTGAACCACATTGTCAGTCATATGGGATCCAGCTTCCTTAATAGTTAGGCCATAGGCCAGCCTCTTCCTTGAACTGTTTGAAGGCCCTTCATAATATGTGTGTTTGTGTGTACCTATGTATGTGTATACAAATCCGTATTAAGTTATACTTAACTATATATATATATATGTTATAGACATGTTAATAGTATACATTTAATTTGATAGACAGAGGATACCTTATTTAGTAAACTGTATTGGAGCACTTAGCAACTGTTTGAAAAGAATAAAATAGTAGTCACAAATATTAAAACTGAAATCATAGAGCAATCTGAACAATGTATAGGTAAACATAAAATCTTCTATAAGAAATTAGTTATTTTGCAGCTCTCTGCCTTAGTTTCTTCATCTACATAATGAGATAATGAGTGTCTATCTTATAGGATTGCTGTGAAATTAAATGAGTAATGTATCTAAAGTCCTCAGGAAAAGGCCTGGCATGTGGTAAGTGCTATCTAAGTGTTAATTATTATAACTGTTTCTAAACACGGCATCAAATGGAGGAACTAAAATAAAATAATAGATGTGACTACAGAAAATGTTAGAGTTTCTGAAAGTCAAAAGATAGTGTACACAACATAGAATGCAAATGACACATTAAAAATTCAACCTAGATGAAAGAAAAAGGGAACTATTTTATATGTGTAGAGCTATTTCAAGGAAATAAGGGGGGGAAATGACATCTCAAAGGAAACATGAACCCGTAAACTTCTAGTCATAAAAATAAAAACATTCATATTTATTCATTCTTTCAACAAATATTATGTATTTGTTCTATCCTGAACTCTTTATACGATGCTAGATAAGGCCTTGGACTCAAGAAACTTGCATTTTAGTGGCCAATAAACATATGAACAAGGAACTTTATTCATAAAGAATCAAATAAATGCAAATTTGAATATAGAAATGACTTTTGTCACATACCCACAGAGCAAAGATTTTTGAGTGATTTAATATATTAATGATGATGAAAAGAAATTAACACAGTTTAATAGGAGCAAAAGCCAGTGTTGTTTGTTTGTCTGTAAGGAATGTTGACTAACATATGCTGAAAGATTTTTGAAATATGTGATCCCTGCAACTCAACAATTTAATTATCAGGACATTATTTTGAGAAAAATATCAGAAATGCATAGAAAGATTTCTATACAAGAGCATAAATTGATTGATTGATTCGTTCATTTACAAATATTTATTGATCAATCCTATACTCAGGGCATTGCTTTAAGTCCTGGAGATACAGCAATGATGAAAGCAGACAAAGTTCCTATTTTTGAGGAATTTATACTCTAGTATTTGCATTTTTATGTAAGGGAATGAAATCTAGACAGACAATAATCATATACGAGGGGACTTCTAAAAATTAAAGGGAAAATGGAATTAAAGTACAAGTTTATTTTGGTGGGGAAATCCATGAACAGTTTTTTAAAAATATACATTTTCAATGATTTTTTTAAAGACCATGTATGTGTGTATGTTGAAATTATGAAAGAGCTATAAAGAAAAATAAAGCAGGATAAGGATGGAGTGGTGTTTTCTGGCTCTACAAGGGGCTAGAGTGGAGGAAAAGAACCCTTTTTTTAAGTAAGGATGGACTAGCTGGTGATGCAGTAGTTAAAGTGGTTGGATCCCTCATGGTGAACTGTGTGGTTTGAGTCCCAGGCCCAGTGGCTTCGAGAAGCATGCCAGGTGTGAATGTGTGCACGCCCAAAATCCAGAAAGGAAAAATGGAGAAGGGGTTGCAATATGACCATCCCCTCAGAGGAGGTACTTTCTCACTTTCCCCCTCTCTCTCTATTTCTCTCTTTCTCTAGTGAGTGCATATGCCTCTTGCAAATTTTTAAAAATAAAAATAAATGGGGAACCAGCAGTTAGTGTAATGGCTATGTCGCTGGACTCCCACGTAGTCGACCACAGTTCACGTCCCGGACCCGGTGGCTTAAAACTCACGCCGGGCACGTGTGCTTGCGTGCCCAAGATCCCGAGAGGAGAATGGAGGAGAAGGGATTGTGGCGTGGCCATCCCCCCTGGGGGGTGATTTCTCGCTTTCTGTCTCTATGTCTCTCTCTGTCTGTCTGGCGAGTGCACACGCCCTATAGCAAAAAAAAAAAAAAAATCCTCTCAATAAAAATAAATAAATAAATAAATAAATAAAAAGAAATGAATAGGTACATAAAGAAATACATACATAAATAAATAAGGTATCAGAGGAGACGTCTCTATTGAGATTATTGATTAATCTCTATTTATGTGAAGGCCTACATGAAGCCAGCAACCAGACCATGCTGCTATCTTGGGCAGGAGTGTCCTCACAGAGAGTAGAGTATGTGCAAATGTCCTGAGGAGGGAGGGTCATGTTTAGTGTATTCAGGGAGGAACAAGGAGGCCAATATGGCTAGAACAGGGTGGGCAACTGAAAGATCAAAGGTTTAATAAGAGAAGGAAAGGGCAAAATCATAAAGATTTGTGGGCTGTTGAGAGGGTTGCAAGAGCCTCAGAAAGACTGGTGAATACTTAAAAACAATTGCTTTTTAAAATCATTTTTAATATCGTGATTTTTATGAGTCAGGAATGTGGGCAGAACTCAGCTGGGAGATTCTTTCCATGGGTAGACAGAGGTGACTCAGTGGCATTCAGATGGAAGCTGAGCTGGTCTGCAAAGTTCAAGATGATTTCATTCAGATTGGTACCTTGGCAAGGATGACTAGAGGGCTAGGCTCAGCTGGGTTGGCCTACAGGAGTACCTATATATGAACTCCCCAGTTATGGGGGCCTCAGAATCGACTCAAGTCTGGAACTGACTAGGAGACTCAATGGGAAGAGTAAATGACAGACATTTAATCTATCACATGGAGGAGAAGAGGAAATAGTCAAAAGTTTCTGTGTGATTTGAAATTTTAACAGCATAGAAATAACCAAAATCACCAACTGAGAAAAATGGGTTAGTATATTTACATTCATGTGATGGAATATTTGTCAACTAATAAACTTGCGTTTTCAGAGAACATTTATGGATGAAGGGAGATAATGCAGGGTGTGACTATGTGTATGTGTGTGGGAGGGTGTATGTTTTTTGCCCATGAAAATTTTTTCACTTTAAAAAAATGTTTTATGATGCATTCACTTCCCAGAGAGGGGTGGGGGGGGGAGAGAGAAATTTAAAAAGCACCCCACAGAGGGGATGGCACACACCAGAGTTTCTTCTCCATTCTCCTCCAGAGATTTTGGGCATGTACACACACATGTGAGACCCAAACCATGCAGCTGGCCATGTGAGGTCCAGTCACCTTAACTACCATGCCACCAGCTGGCCTGACACTTTTCATTTTTTCAGAAGCTTTCATTCAACATGACATTTCATTTCATGACAAAGACCCGAAGGTGTCACCAACCTCTGTCAATAGTGACTGGAGAGTCTTCAGGCCTGTTTGCACAGACATTTAGATAAAATTTTTCTGATTGTGGAGCTCTGGAAGTGACCCTTTACAGTCTTCTCCCTCACAATTATCAGGGTTTGTGGGACTTAGGAGGCAAGCAGACCTACCTTTGCCTAAAAAGCTTTGAGCGAACTGGTTGCCATTGTCAGTTCCCAAACCAAGTACATAGCTGATTTTTAAAAATATACTATGTAGTGGCTATCTAGTCTCTATGAATATGTTTCCATTGTCAAGATCAGTCTCAAAATTGTCTCTGTAGACCTACTGGTCTAGAGAAGTTGCTAGATAGTCTCATCATTTATTCATTCTTTCATGTGTTCAACAAACGTACATTCAAATGTGCCACGGGAAGGTAAGGAAATGGAACCTCTGTGTGCCAGCCTCTGTTCCAAGCCCCAGGGGTCATAGAAATGAGCAAGATGGTTGTTTGTCTGTTAAACGTTTGCTGAAGGGACCAATTCTGCCACCTGTTTGCAGCCTGGTCTAGAACCAGTATACAGTGATGTGGATACTTGGACAAATGAAATGAATCAATAAATAAGAGAACCATTTGGGGAAGAATTTGGAAGTCAAATGTACCACTCAAATCCAGATACTGAAAAAGAAGCCTAGAATGTTCTATGGCTTTCTCTGTGGGTCCAGCGCTTTGGGCAAGTTCTGAGATCATTCTAGGCCCTACAAAGCAACTACCATGATCAAATCAGCCAGTATTTGGGGATGTATGTGTAAATTTCAAAAAGGCAATCTTATTTGGTGAACAGACTGTGAAAGGATGTCTCTGTCTCTTTACTAACCCAACCTACCTGAGGGATCAAGGCTCCTAGGCTAATTTAATCCCAGGCACCACTGCCTTCTTGGCTCATGGTTTTGTGCCATAGATGGCAACCCAGTACCTAGGGTGCTTTCTGGTCTTGGTGACCTGCTGTGAACCTCTCTCCAAACTCAGATCTGGACAATGTGGTCCAGCCATGATTCCACCTATAACTTCAGAGCTCTATCTTATCAACACTGGCTTTCAGACTCATTCTCTTTTTCACTGGGGTCCCCACCCCAGCCCTCCACACCAAGCCTTCAAGAACCTTGCCACATGCCAGCAAAGAGAGACAGGAGACAAGACCAAACCGGGACCCCACTATTCCCTTCACTCCACTAGACAGACTAGATTCAGATCTACCTATGGGGACTTAAAAGGGAGGGTTGAGCCTAGACTCTCCTGCAAAGCCACCATTAGTATGCTCATCACAGTGCTTAACAGGTACCCTGGAGTTCTGGGATCACAGGGTGAATCAAAGCTGGGGTCCCAAGCCCTTTGTTGTTCCAAGTGCTGATTTGTTTTCCTGCCCTGCTGTTGTGCATTCATTTCAGTTATTTCTTTAGAGCAGAATTTAAGTTGTTTATTGATTTGGACTGTAAATTGCCCAGTAAGTAATGCAGTAGGCAGGAGTCCCGATAACAGTAGAATTCCACCACTTTGAGCAGCACCCACCCCCCTTAACCTCTGAGTTATTTCCACCTACACTGATGATGTCTTAAACATTTTTGCTTTTAGATCTCTCTATTTTTCCATTTGAAAGCTATATAATGTGTCCTTCCCAAGAGCTCCTGTCATATACTCATTTCATATTTTATTTCCTCCTCTATGCAAACTCCTTTGCTAAGATTATGTTTTAGTACCTCCTATTGAAGAACTAGGGATGGGAGAGTGTTAAAAATATGACCTAGTGGGGCCAGCAGGTGGTGTGGTGGTTAAGGAAGCTGGACACCTACATGGCCAACTGCGATTTGAGTCCTGGACCTGGTGGCTTGAAAATCACATTGGGCATGTATGCGTATGCCCAAAAATACCAGGAGGAGAATGGAGAAGGAGGGCCTGTGGCATGGCCATCCTCCCAGGGGTTGACTTCTCACTTTTTTATTATCTCTGGCAAGCACACGCTCCCTATGGCAAAATAAAGAAAACACACACACACACACACACACACACACACACTCCTAAAAAAATAACTTAGTGGGACCAGTAGTTAGTGTAATGGCTATGTCACTGAACTCCCATGTATTCGACCACAGTTCGAGTCCCAGACCCGGTGGATTAAACTCACACTGGGCACATGTACGTGCATGCCCAAGATCCCAGGAGGAGAATGGAGGAGAATGGATTGCGGCATGGCCATCCCCCCTGGGGGATGATTTCTCGCTTTCTATCTCTCTGTCTCTCTCTGTCTTTCTGGTGAGCGCATACGCCCTATAGCAAAAACCTCTTAAAAAATGACTTAGTGATTTAGTAAATCTTCCCTGTGACTTCAGACCTTTTCTTCAGTCACCAATTAGAGAGATAATTCAATTTAACAGATAGTTATTGAGCACCTACTATGTGCCCAATGCTGTTCTAGGTGGCTGGGATATAACAAATAAAACAGACGATAAGAAATGAGTACAGTTCATGGTATGCTAAAGGGTAATAGGTGCTTTAATAAAACAGTATAGCAGAATAAAGAGATCGGAAATACTCGCCATAGAAGCAGTTCATAATTTTAGAGATGGTGGCTTGCATAGGCCTCATTAAGAAAGGTGATTTACTGACAAAGATATGGAGTGGGTGAGAGAGATTGCTAAGGGTAGAGGAGGAGAGAAAGAGGGAAAACTTCCTAGCACAGGCACAGTCAGTACAAAGGTCCTGAGGCAGGAGCATAGTTACTACGGAGGAGACCTGGGGACCTAGAGCTGACTGTGTGAGGGAGAGCTTGGGAGGGGACAGATCAGCGAGATAACTGGAGCCTGGGACGCACAAGGCTCACTAGCTGTTACAAGGATTTATGCTTTTGTTCTGCAAAAAGGGGAGCTGTCACAGGGCTTTGAACAAGAGAATAAAATGATTTGCTTGAATGTCACAAGCCTCCCTCCAGCTACAGATTTGAGAATAGACCATAGGACACTACTAAAAATCGAAGATAGAATTGTTGGTAACATCAGCAAGGAGGCAGCTGGTGGACATAGTTAGATTCTGGACATATTTAGAGATCCAGGGTCAATACCATATCCTAGTGGTTAAGGGAGAAAGATCCTACATGGCCTACCGTAGTTCAGAGTCTGGCTCTAGAGATGTGGAAACCACACTGGGCCCATGCACACGAGTGCCCAGAGTATCTTGATAGGATGGAGACATGGAGAAGGCATTGAGGAATGACTGTACTCCATTGAGGGAGTTCTCTCTCTCTCTCTCTCTCTCTCTCTTCCTCTTGCAAGTGCACATGCCCTATAACAATTAAAAAAAAAAAAAGAACCAGTGAAGAAGAATTTTGCTGGAGAATTGGTGTGGAACAAAGAGAAAGAGAGTTGAGACAAAGGCAGGGAATTTAGGTCTAGGTAAATGGAGACTAGGATTTGTTGCCACCTGAAGTGGGGAAGAATGTAGGCAGAGCAAGTTTATTGGGAAGGATCAGCAGTTCGGTTTCAAACGTGCTGAGTTTGAAATATCCCTGGATATCTATTAGACAAAATGGGAATGTGGAAAAGCCAGCTTTGGAGTCTAATGGGCCTTAATAGCAATCATATCTGCTCCTCTGGTTGGTTCTGTGAACTTCAGAAAAATACTTACTATCTCTGAGCCTCAGATTTCATATTTCTAAGATGCAGATAATTTCTCCCATATATCCTGCACTGGGAGATTGAGATGAGGGTGAAATAATAGTGTATCAAGAATGTAGGTTCTTTGTTGAAAATGATGTATGTGGTAATCTCCTTGATTTAGTTCCCACACAGCATGCATGCTTCAAAAAACTATGCTATATGCCATAAAGATGTACAATGATTACATGTAGATAAGAAATTATAAAATAAAATACAATTAAAAAGGAAAAAAAGTAATAGTGTTCCATGAAAGCAGAGTGAGCTACACAGCTGAGTTCCTAGAAGCAAGTCACTTCTCCCTCCCTGGGCCTCAATTTCCCCATCACCAGAAAGAAAGTACTGACATGACTAACCTTCAGTTCTGTTTTGTTACTAAGGTTGCATGGGTGTGAGGGTTTTGGAGTCAGAAGGGCTTTGCCTTTTAGCTTACTAGTATCCTGCCTTATATTGGGAATTCACACACACACACACACACACACACACACACATGAAGCAAGTCACTTCTCCCTCCCTGGGCCTCAATTTCCCCATCACCAGAAAGAAAGTACTGACATGACTAACCTTCAGTTCTGTTTTGTTACTAAGGTTGCATGGGTGTGAGGGTTTTGGAGTCAGAAGGGCTTTGCCTTTTAGCTTACTAGTATCCTGCCTTATATTGGGAATTCATACACATGTGTACACACACACACACACACACACACACACACACACACATACACACACACACACAGCCTACGTCAGCTCTGAAGGTTTTCTCCTGTTTGGACACATCCCATTTCTTTGGGCATGCTGCTGATGTATCTGGCCAGACCCTTTTTAATTTGACTTCACAGTCTGCATGCTTGTCTTTGGTCCATTGTCTGGGCACCCCTGGCCCTCCCTGATGGCCACACCAGTCAGGGAGGTGGGAATCCAGACAGCCGCTGTTAACCCAGGATAACCACAGTCACCACTGAGGAAATGCACATTCCACTTCTTCCCAGTAAGAGAAGTACTAAACACCCCAAATCTGTGACACCATTTATAGTGAAAATCACCCAGGTCAGAAGGGAAATGAAAGGTTTCTATTACTTCTGATGCTCTCAGCCCTGTGTACCTGGATCCCCACCCCACAACCTGTGCTTCCTTGGCCCCTGCCTGGACAGCCTGCACCACCCCTGGGTGTCCATGCCGCCCCTTCCATCTCATGGGACTTGCTCCTGTGCCAGTGATTGACCAAAATTGGCACCTGCTTGACCCTGGCATGACTGTTTTGGGGGAATACATCACTTTTCAGCTAGTTGATTTCCTTTTAAACCACATCATGCTTCTGTGATCCAATTTTGCAAAGAACCTGATGTTTCCTTTCTGTTCTCTTTTTTATAACAGCATTAAAATGACCTATATTGCTTTATTTTTTTAACTGTCTCTATAATGGTACTCTTTCTTGGTACTGGCTTGTTTTTTTCTCAGACTGTTAAGTCTACTCAGTTCTAAAATACTACTTGACCCGAACATTCTAGTATACTTTATAGTCAGTTTTATTCTTCCTCATTTTACTCCCTAGCAGCGTCCCTGGTCATCCATTTATCATCACACTGACCACACTATATCACGTTGGCCTGTCTTCCCCACCAGGAAGGAAGATATCTGTAATGGAGCAGCCAGTGCAGGGGCAGAAACCCCATGGGGGCTCATGGAATGTTTGTAGGAGGACTTAATAAATTGAAAAATTAATAAATTAACTACTATAAAGAGGAAAGCTGATCATGAGTTCACTTATGTTCCTAACCAGGGGAATAGAAAACGTTTAGTGCCTTTGTTTCTCTATAAACCTTAGCCCACTTACCAGTGAGAGAGTTCTAAATGCCAGGTTATTTTCCTGACTCAGGTAACTCCTGGGACAGAAAATTTTAGACCTACAAGTCCCAGAGCACTTCAGGGCATAAAACTATCCTGCCCAGGATAGGCAGAGTCATGGGGAACTCAAGCCACAGCATCTTCTGGCCCTTGAAGCAGGATAGCCAATTGGACATTCTCTGACTCTGTCCTCCTAAATTATAGAGTTAATTGACTGACTCACCGATGCATTCAGTCAGTCAGCAGATGTTTACTGAACACCTGCTGTGAGGCATGGAAGTGTTGCTGAATGCAACTCCCTTCCAGATGCTCATGATTTAGCAGACAAGTAAACAGGGTCCAGAGAAAGCAACTGACTCAGGACATCAGGGAAAGGTGCCCAGAGGAAGTGATGCCTAACCTGAGAGGAGTCCCAGTAAGGAGACAGAGGAGCACCATTATGAAAGAGAGACATGTGGATCCCTGCCAGTTTATGTAGGGGCAGAAGCCTGGGAGGGAGATCCACGGTGCTCCAAAAGGTGCTCACTGACTGAATTATGGTGCGTTGGGGAAATAGCTGATTCCTTGGTGGGCTGAGCCAGGTTGGACGGTCAAAAGTATAGCTCTTTCTGAGAAAGCAGTGGAGAGCCCCTGAAGAGTTTTCTCAGAGCTGACGTGGTCAGACTGCATGTTAGAATGGTCACATTGTGGTCAGGTAGAGGGATGTGAGGGAAAGTGAACACAGGGTGGCCAGGGAGGTGGCCATTGTGGCTACTCAGGCCAGGGGGCTGGAGAAAAGTGGTCATTTTCAAGAGGTTTTTAGAAGGTAAACTCAACAGGCTCTGGCAATTCGTCACACCAGGAGTTGGCAAGCAATAGCTTATGTATCAGATTTGGCCTGCTGCCGAATGTAAGTTTTATTGAAACTCATTTGCATGACAAAGGAGAGTTGGGTAGTTATAACAGTCTGTAACTTGCAAACCCCAAGATTTTTACTGTCTGGTCCTTTACAGGAAGCACATGTCAACCCCTGAATGAGATGCAAGGCAGTGGGGGTGGTAGGGGAGTTGGAGGGCTTAAAGGTGCCACCTGGGTTTTGTATGTGGTGCCCGTTGTTGAGATAGAAACCCAGAAAGTGAGGAATGAGCTACCTTGGACCTTTCAGCCAGGTCTCAGCCTTCTTTCCAAGTCTGTGAACTGGGCCTGCCACTTAGCCCAGCTCCTCCTTGGGAAACTGGGTCTTGTCCTTCCTTCTGTTTCTGGATTTCACTCTATTAGGATTTGACTGTTACTGAAAAACTTCAACTGGTCACTGGACTACCTGCTACCTCCATCCTTCCTGACCAAAGAACTAGACTAACACCCACTTTCCCTATAAATATAACCCTCTCTGGAACCAGAGCTGGATCTGGTAATTTTCCCTAGCCCTGGGTCAGGTGATCTCTCTATCCTTACTTCTCCTGAGCCCACCCTGACTGTGATGCTGATGTTTTAGTGGCCTTTCTGTCCATCCAGGTCTGTTCCCATGGACCAGGTATTACCTGGGCTGGAGCTGACCTTGTCCTCTTGCTTCCTTTCACTCCATCCCTCCAGCAATGGTAACGTACAGGGACAAGGGCTATGACTGTCTTTCTTAGAGGCCAGGAAACAATCTCCTCTGTCTCTTTCTAAGCAGGTCATCTTTGGTGGGTGTGTAAATCCACTTTTCTACTTGTCAAAGTGACATTTTCATGATGCCCAAAGTTATTAAGTGGCATCTTTGGGCGCTCACTTTTTAACCAAAGTGGAGTAGGCCGGGAAATGTCAATAGTGATAATGTACAGTTCTGTCCCCAATACCCTTTTGATGGAACACATAATGGAAACAGTGAAAACTACAGAGCCCTTTGCAAGGAATTGCCAGTTAAAGAATTTGTTCAGACTCATGGGTTTTTAACTTTAAACCCTGAGTGTCTTAAATAAAATACCAGCTGCCATGGCCCGCCACCTGACTAGGAAATGTCAAAGGCTTACCTCATAATGCTGTGACTGGCTCTGCAGCCTGAGCCTGCCACCGCAGGCTCCAGGCTTCTCAGCTTTGGAGCCCACAATGCCCTCAGTGAGAGCATAGTAGGAGTCTTACTGCTACTCTGAGACCACCGTGCTGACAGTGGGATTGCCTCTGCTGTTCACTGTGTAGGTACAGGTTTGGAAGGTAAGGAGGGTCTGATAAAGTCAGAACTTGGATCATGGGCTAGTCCAAACCTGGACTCCAAGCTAGAATTTCTTCCAGAGTCCAAGACTGACAAATGCTAACTAGATTAATTGTCACCACAAGACTATCCAGTGCCACCTCTTTGGGCTCTCTATCCAGGCTCATAGCTTGTGTCCTTCCAGAACAATGCCCTTCCTATCTGGAAAGATTATTTCATTCAGAGCAGACAGGGAAGTTGGAGTAAAAGGTAGCTCATTTCACCAGTCAAGAGTTCTCTGGCGGTCAGGTGGCCTGCTTGGCACAGGGCAGGCTGGGCTTATACTGCCAGGGTCATTCCTCTGACCTTCCCAAACCTCTGACCCTCCTGGCCATTGCTTGGCTAAATACGCCTTGTTTCCCTTCTTTCCATCTTCCTGAGGGTACTCTGCTCAGTGTACCTCCTGCACCTTACTGCTCAACTCCTACAACATTAATTAGTTGTTACTTAAATAATTCATCCTTTAATTTGACAGACATTTGTTGAGCAAAGATGCTGGGCACTGGAGAAATAATGGCAAACAAAATATATATGGTCCTTGCCCTCGTGAAGCTAATTTTGTAAGTGTTTTATTTTTTATTTCTTTTACTTTTTAGAGGCTGCATATCCTTGCCAGAGAGAGCCAGAGAAAAAGAGACAGATGGACAGGGAGAAAGTACCCCCTAATGACTGTGGCCACACTCCAATCCATTCTCCACTTTTTCCTTTTGGGTATTTGGACATGTGTACACAAACACACATCTTGTTTTTTCAAGCCACTGGAAGCAGGACTCAAACCATGGTTGGCCATGTGGGATCAATCTCCCTTAACCACTGGACCATGGGGCTAATATTTTAATGAGGGATAGATTTTGTTTATATTATAAACTAACTTCTGCCATTAGCACTCAAGACATTACTTTTGCAGGGTTAGCATCTGGAAGAGGCATGAGTGGAGAGTTCAGGGATGTCTCAGAATTCAGGCAATGTTCTGTTTCATGTTCTAGGTGTGTTCAGTGTGTCAGCATTCACAGAAATTATGCTATGTTCACATTTCTGGGTGGATATTAAACTTTGATTAAAAGTTAAACAACTAATTATAAAGCTAATTAATGATAAGTGCTAAGGACATGAGCAGAGCAGGACAAAGTAATGGGTGGTTGGAAAAGTCATGAGGCATTTTTGCTTAGAAAAACATGGAAAAAATATGTCATGACTTTTCTGATGACCCGATATAGTAAGTGGACCTTCCCTGGGAATTAAAGGGCTTTCCTGAGACAGTGGCATTTTATGTGGTCTCTGAAGTACAAGGGAGAGTTGTCTAGGGGTAAAGGGAATGTAAGGAAAGCATTCCAGGAGAGGCAACCAGTATGTGCCAAAGCTATGAGACAGGCAAAAGTATGCCCTTGGTAAAAGCTGGGGAGATCTTTGTGGACCCAGCAGATAAGATTAGGGGCCAGGGTACCCTGTGGGAGGTAAGGCCAGAGGGTGGCCAGAAGAGGTCAGGGTAGGAGTCATCCTCTTTATGCAAAGTGTTTTCACTGAAGGGCATGCTGTGTTCTGAATTGATGCATCTCCCCAGAATTCATATGTGGAAACATAACTTCCAAGGTGATATTAAGAAATGGAACCCTTGGGAGATGATTAGGTCATGAGGGCTTCAACCTCATGAATAGGATCAGTGCTCTTATAAAAGAGGCCTAAGAGGCCAGCACATGGCCTGGTGGTTACAGGAGCTAGATCATGTATGGCTATGTTGTTTGAGTCCTGTACCTTGCAGCTTGAGAAACATGCTGGGCCTATATGCATGCATGCCCAAAGTCTTGAGAGATGGAGGAAAACGAGCTGAAGCATGACCATTTCCTTTGGGGGGTGGTGGTGCTCTCTCCCTTTCTGTGTCTGTATCTCTCTAGTGAGTGCGTGTGTCCACTGGCAAAATTTAAAATGTCGCTGCATTCCCAGTTGGCTGACTGTAGTTTGAGTCCTGGACCCAGTGGCAGGACCAGCAGTTGGCATAATGGCTATATTGCTGGGCTCCCATGTAGTCGACTTGGTTTGAGTACGGGACCTGGTGGCTTAAACTCATGCCGGGTGCATGTGTGTACGTGCCCATGATCCTGAGAGGAGAATGGAGGAGAAGGGATTGCAGCATGGCCATCC
>NW_006159691.1:2498202-2511585 GCF_000334495.1 Tupaia belangeri chinensis
GGGGGGGGGGGGGGAAGGGTGATTTCTCGCTTTCTGTCACTCTGTCTCTCTCTGTCTTTCTGGAGAGTGCATGCGCCCTATAGCAAAAAACCTTTCAAAAAAAAAAATCACTCTGGGCTTTTGTTATTGTATGCCCAAGATCCTGGAGGAGAGTGGAAAAGAAGAGATTGCAGCATGGCCATCCCTCCCCCACCCCGGGGTTAGGAGGGTGATGTCTCAATTGGGTGACGTCTCAATTTCCCACTCACTGTCTCTGTCTCTCTCTTCAGAGAGTACAAATACCCTAAGGCAAAAACCCTTTTAAACAAATGAAATTTTAAAAATAAATAAAAAGGCCTGAGGGAGTTAGTAGCCTTTTTGCTCTTCTGCTACATGAAGACACCATTCAGGAGGACTGGGCCTTCACCAAACACTGAATCCACTGGCATCTTGATCTTGGGCTTCCCAGCCTCCAGAACTGTAAGCCACAGTTTTCTGTTGTTAATAAATTACCCAGTCTAAGGTGTTTTGTTATAGCAGTTCTGTAAGAACTAAGACAGGAGAGCATCAGGATTGAATACTTTCTTTTGGCCATAGGGCTTATGCACTCACCAGAGACAGTAAGAGGAAAATGAGGAATTACCCTCTAATGGGGATGGCCATGCTGCAATCCTTACTTCTCCATTCTATTTCTGTGATTGTGGGCATGCAAACACACATGCCTGGTGTGATTTTTCAAGCATCCAGTCCAGGACTCAAACTGCAGTGAAGCATGTGGGAATCCAGTGTCTTAACCACCATGCCACCTTCTGGGCCCTTAAATGCATGTTTTAATGAGACCCTTCTGGCTGATATATGTAGGGCCTGTGGTTGCCAACAAGGAAAGCAGGGAGACCAGGGAAGGGCCAGTGGAGGTGAGTGTGCTTTGACAAGGGTGTAGGCAGCTAAGTTGGAAAGAAGTGGGTAACAATCCCAGGCTTGGGGTCTTTTTCTTGGAGTATGTACCAGAAATGCCCTCAGCCTTTTTGGAAAGCAGTTTGGTTACATCTATCAAACACTCAAAACAGTCATCTGATTTAGCCCAGTAATTGCACTTCCAGAAATCTGTCCTAACATAAATCTGAACTATGTCAATAGTTTTATTCACAAGTGTGGTTTGTGTTAGTTTTCTTTTGCTAATGTGACAAATTACTACATATTCAGTGGTTTGAAACAACACAAATTTAAAGTTTTGGAGGTCAGGAATCTCAAGTGGATTCTACTGGGCCAAAAAATCCAGGTGTCAGCAGGATATATCCTTCCCCTAGCCTCCAGGGGAGAATATTTGTTTGCCTTTTTCCTATCCAGGAGGTTGCCTGCCTGCCCTGGCTTGTGGCCCCATTCTCCATCTTCAGAGTCAGTTGTGAGCATCTTCAACCCACTCCTTTTCCTCTTTTTTCTCTCCTACTTTACCTTTGTCTTTCTTCCTTTTCTTCTTCCTCCTTCTCCCCTCTTTCTCCCCTTTTTCTCTCCTCTCTTCTGACCTTATTTTTCATTCATAAAGACTCTTGTGATTATATTAGGCCTGCTTGAGTAATTCAGACTAATCTCTCCATGTTTAGATCCTTAACTAAATAATTTCATTCAACATAACTGATTAACTTAATCTGTAAGAGAGAGTGTGAAGGTGAGAAGTCACTTCCCAGGTGAGATGGCTACACTGCAATCCCCTCTCCTCTCCTCCAGTCTTGTCTTAGGATTCTGAGCGTGTGGACACATGCACCCTGTCCAATTCTCAAGCCACTGGGTCTAGGATTTGAACCATGCAGTCAGCCATGTGGGATCCAGTGCCTCAACCTCCATACCACCTGCTGGCCCCTGCCCACATTCAGCTTTTATGTATTATCAGATTCATTGTCAGTTTGAAAGTGGTTGGAAAGTACACTATTGGGTCTTTCATCTTACCTATCCAAATTAACTGCAAGCAGAAAAGTTTGGGAACCAATGAGAGAGGTGACCAATTGAGGTATTAAGAGATGCCAAGTAAGATGAAAAATAATGTGATTTTCCTTGGAAAAATCTTTGGCGACAGTTCCTAGAAACATCTAAATGTAGGAGTAAATGGCTTATTAATTACGATCCTCTCACCTTGGTAATTAAGCAATAAAGGCCCATCAGGCAGTGCATTTGTGGGCGATTAGAGCTGTGTTTGGTGGAGCTAGAAACTTGCAGCTGAAGATTAAGTGATTTTCACCACCTGAGAGATACATTAATCACCTGCAGCTCCCCTACCTGGTGGAGTTGGTTGCTTACTCAGAATGGCATTTACACAGTAAAGTGAGGAATCTAAGTATGTACATGCTGAGGAGAGCTCTGGAGTATAGAATGGCTACTTAGCAAGGACAAGTAGGGTTTCCAGGTATAATGTCCTTTGGCATCAGCCCAAGGGTCACCTTTGTGCTACTTTCAAAGAGGTACAGATGGAAAGGATGCCCTAGTCATTGATGACACACTCTGGATGCCCTGCTAGGTGTAAAGACTGTATGTCCTTCCAAAGGATGAAAGGAGACACTATGGAAAAGTGGAAGCACATCAGCTTTAGAAGCAGACAGGTCTAAATATAAATACTAACTTAATTCCTTACTGTGAGATGTTGGACAAGTTACTTAGTATTGCTTAGCCTCAGGTTTTCTTCTGTAATCCTTAGGCATATTAATTTGTATTAATCAGCTATTTCTATGTAAGAAATCAAGCACAAGAGATCAGTGGCATATAGGAGCATTTATTTAGCTCATAAATGTGAGGTGGATGACTCCCACTGAGTTTGTTTACACATCTGCAAACACACATCTGTTGGCTGGGAGTCCGCTGGTCAGGGCTAAGCTGGTGGTGCTGACTCCTTCCTGAATGTGGTCTAGTGCTTCCAGTTCTCCTCTCAAGACCTGAGAGTTAGCCAGGGTTTGATCTTATCATGTTGAAGGCAGCAGCATAAAGGAAACTGGAAAGATGCAAAGCCTCTGAGGACTAGACTCAAAGCTGGCATAACATCACCTCTACCTCATTCTATATGTTTACATATGTCACAAGGCCAAGTCCAAAGGCCATGTTGTTATCTGATGGAGATAACTATTGGGTTGTCCTGAATGCATGATGCATTTTTGCATAGAAAAACATGGTTAAATACGTCTTGACCTAATAGAAAGCTACTAAGCATAGGGCACTGATAAAGGGAAGGTGAAAATTTTGAGCCTATAGTGAAATTTACCACACAATTCTTTTCTTTTTTATTTAAAAATAAATGTATTTCTCTCGGAGTAAGGGGTTGGGGAAAGAAAAACAAGCAAGCATCTTCAATGGGATCTCACACTACAATCCCTGCCCCCACCCCCAGCCTTCCTAGCCAGCTGGGATCATGATTGCATGTACCTGGAATGTAGAAGTCAGCCAGGGAACTGAACCTGTCGTCTTTTATATGGATCCAGCAGCTCTCAAGCAGCCCATTACCAGAGTACCACTGAGCTGGTCTACATGATTATTTTATACAACTGCTCTGTTTTAGAAGGAGAGCATGTATTATGTGCTACTTGTGTTGCTAGGTGCTGGCCATAGGGTTCTAAATAAGGTACCTTCATGCAACTTAACACCTAGTGAATATGTCAGACATTAAGCAGATAATCATGTACATGCACTGAAATTAATTAATGACAATTGTCTTAAATATTACAAAGGGAGGTTAATAGGGATTTATAATAAAAGGCTCTAATAAAAAGGTTCAAGAAGAATACCTGGCACATGGTAGGCATTTGGTAGACCAGAGCGTTGTTTTCAGCAGTGCAGTGTGTGCATTGCATAAAGATGCCCAGGCAAGGTGGGGGCTGAGTGCATATTCTGTTCACCAAACCTTGTGTCTTAGTCTGTTTCCTATTGTGATAACAGAATACTACAGTCTGGGTAATTTATGAATTCCAAAGTTTCTTTGACTCATGGTTCTAGAGGTTAATCCTGTGGCAGAAGGTAAGCTAGCACACAAGACAGACAGAGGAGATCAGGTTAAACTCACCCTTTTTTTTAGGTACCTACTCCCATGATAACAAGATTAATCCATTTAGGAGGGCTGAACTCTCATGGCCTAATCACCTCATAAAGGCTCTGCCTCCCCAAGCTGTTGTATTGGGGATTAAGCTTTCCACACATGAACTTCCAGGGACATAATCAAACCATGTTGTATACTGGGATGTGACTGTGAGGCAGCCTGCAATAAAGGGTAATGCCCGGCCTCTCCAGCCCAAACGTCTCCCTACATTTATAGCACACCATTTGAAGAATGCCCATAATGGGCAGATACCATGTGTCCCAATAAGCCTCTAGGATTCAGAGTCCGAATGGTCTTCTGACTATCTTGTAGTCCACCTTCCCAGGCATCTTGTAGCATGGGTGAGGGGTGGGGAGGAAGAGGCCCTACAAGGAAACAAGAGAATGTCTAAAGTTGGGGATTTAAAAACAACTCTGGGTAATGGTTTCTGGATGATGGTAACTGTCATCATGGGAAGATTTTGTGATATTTCAAGTACAAATTATGCTAACTCAGGGTCGGTTGATAGAGTGTAAAAGAACAGCAGGAGATAGGGCACTCTGCTTATTTCTTTCAAGAGCACAGCTTGTCTCTGGTCCAGAGAGCCCACCCTTTGACATCAAGGAGTTCTACCACCCTGGATGTCCTAAGGAAACTCACTAGAGAATGAGGCTGTTTGGGAGGAGAGACAGAGGTGGGTTGGCATCTAGGGGGCCTTAGGCATTTGGTCGATGTGCATGAAGTATCATAGATGATTAAGTGAGTTATCTAGGGCTTCTAGGGTTGCTGTTTCCTAGGTTTCCTGTGGACTTTATCATGTCCTATCTTTATTCAGCAAGTATTTATTGTGTATCTTCTGTGCCCAGGATCTTGTGATGTGCACTTTAGATACAAAGACAAGTAAAGCAACATTTTTCCTGCCTTTAAATGGTTTACAGTCTAATTTAGGAAGAAGACTTTGATTACCAAATGTCATGGTGAATTATTCATTCACGGTAATTGTGTACAACATCTCTGAGGCTGTCTCATTATCTTTGAAGTTGGAATAGTAACAGAATCTCCTCCTAAGGTGTTGTCTGGGCTCAATGAACTTTGCTATATAAAGTGCTTAGCACAGTGCTGGCATCTGGTAAGAAATAAAATACTACTTATTTTCAGATGATTCCAGGACACTTGAAGGATCCTGGGTTTAGCAACTAAGACAGCTCAAAACCCAGGAGAGGCACCTCTCATCTCAAGCCCCAGTTCCAACAACTGGACTTCAGTTTATGGCAGTTTGTTTGAGTTCTGGCATTCAGCTTTTATTTGAGAGCCAACCCAGAGGGGCAGGAAGAAATTGGATTTATTTTTATGACAGTTCTTAGTGGAGCCTGGCAATCAATCATATGTCAAGATGCTGTTGTGAAAGGAAGCAGGTTACAGGTGGACTTTGGAGACCCAGCTCCACTTATGAAGTGAGCAGTGGTAAACACATCACTTATTCTCTCTGCTTCTCAATTTTCTCACCTGTGAAGTGGAGGATACTAATACCAACCCCAGAGGGTTCTGCTGGGAATCAATGAAATAATATGTGAGAAAGCCTGCAGGCACCCAGTAGGCCCTCAATAAATGGAAGCTCTTGCCTTTATTGTCTTTGGGTATTCTATGAAAGGTATTGAATTTGGCTGTTTAAGCCAGTTGGCTATATCAATACTAATTAAGACCGTCACAATCATGAGACCAAGCACCATGTATCAATGCAGACACTGTAGGCCACCAGAAAAATATATCACAACTATAAAGCAGGCCTGGTGTTCAATAAATACTTCACAACTGATTAATCATCACCTACATCTGTGCAGTACTTCAGAGTTAATGAAGCAGTTTCACTCTGGTTGGTGCAGTAAATGTTCACAACGAATAGGTGAGGTCTGCATTAACTCACTGGACAAATATTTTTGAACACCGTGAGGAATGTTGGAGCTGTGAAAGAGACATGGCTTCTGACTCAAAGAAGACTTCAGTCTGGCTTGGGAAATTGGCAGGTCAATTAGGTGCTTCTCTTGAATCTGACAGAAGGCAGTATAGAGTGAAAAAGTACCTCATCCCCCTCCAGGAATAACAGAAAGCTTCTTAATGGAGTTAATGTCAAAGCAGAATCTTGAAATGTGAGCTGGAGTTTTGTAGAAGAAGAGGAGTGTATTAGTTAGGGTAGGATAAACTTCAGTAAAAAATAGATCAAACATATAATTACTAACAACCATTTTTAGGCCCAGCCTAGTAGCATCATTGGTAGCAAACTGAACTGGAAACCACATGGCTGACAATGGACCCTGGTACCTGGATGAATGTGAAAACAATGGGTTTTCATCAGTTCCCAGTGACTTGGAGGATTAGGGAAAGGAGAACATGAGGTGAAGAGATTTCGTTGAGATCTTTTTGAGGTCTCTCTTTCTTGTGAGCATTCATGCACACATGCTACCATGAATAAAACAAATAAAACTTAAAAAATAAATAGAGCCATCTTTAGAAATTATTTTAATACATTTTTAATTTTCGAATAATTTTGGATTCATAGAAGAGTTGCAAATATGGTATAACGTGTCCTCATATACTCTTCACCCAGTTTCACCTAATGTTAACATCTTACATTACCATAGTGTAGTGTGAGTTACTGTTAACTAAGTGCCAGATTTCGGGGGGAGGGGTTCACCAGTTTGTTTGTTTGTTCCCTACTAGTGTGCTTTTTCTGTTCCAAAGTGCAATCCAAGACACCACACTGCATTTAGTGAAAGGTTCCTTCTTGCTCATTCTGGGTAAACAGGATGACCAGTCTTCTACACATCACTCAGGAACCTAGTAGACAGCCTGACATGCCCAACACAGGGCTCCCAAGGATGTCTTGTTCACTTCCACCCCAGCCAAAAGAAGGACACAGCATGAGGTTCATTCGTCCTCTCTCTTTCTTTTTGTGTTAGAGAGATTTTTACTATAGGGCACATGCGCTTACCTGAGAGACAGAGAGATAGAAAGTAGGAACTCATTTTCTCCAGGGTGGATGGCCTCAATCTCCTCTCCCATTCTCCTCTCTGAATTTTGGGCACACATGCACATGTGCCCAGAGGGAGTTTTAAGCCACCAGGACCAAGATTCAAATGGTGGTCAACTACATGGGAGTCCAGCGACATAATCTCATGCTGGCCCCCAGCATGAGGTTCTTTAGAACAAGGCCTGGAAGTCACAATCATCACTTCTGCTCCCATTTCATTGGCAAGAACTAGTCTTGAGATTCTGTACCTTCTGCTCAATTTTTCTATGAACCTACAAGTGCTCTAGAAAACAGAATCTATTAAAAACAAACAAACTCATCTTGAAGGCACACATAGCCAAAATAAAGGTGGAAAGTATTAGGTCATCAGGAAAGTCATGATGTACTTTTCTGTTTATTTGTTTGTTTGTTTGTTTTTTAATATAAAACGTGTCATGACTTTCCTGATGACCCACTATATTTTCAGCTGTGTTAGCTGCTTCCCAGCTACAACATATGCCGTGAAAGAGAAGAATGAATTTGGTAGAGAGTGCCTGTACTACAGGAGAGTATGATGGTACATTTGAAGCAAAGGAAAGTGCATTAATAAAATCAGAAAAGTGGGCCACCCAGTAGGGTGGTAGTTAAGGTGACTCCATTCTACGTGGTCAACTGTGTGGTTTGAGTCCCAAAGCTGGTGGCTTGAAAAAACATGCAGAGTACATGTGCCTAAGACACCAAGAAGTAAGTGGAGAAGGAAGGATTGCAGCATGGCCATCCTCCATGGTGCCTTCTTGCTTTCTCTCTCAGTCTCTCTTTCTTTTCTCTCTTTTTCTATCACTCTCTGGCCAGTGCATGTGCCCTATAGCAAAAATTAAAATAATCATCATAAAAAATAAAATCAGAGAGGGAGGGCAAGTGATGATATTGTCATTTTATAGGCAATGCACAGTGATTATGAGACCCAGGCAAGATGGCACAGCTGTTAAGCAGTGCTGCAGGATCCCAACCCCAGATCTACTTCGGCATCCAAGTAGAGCTCATTCTCATGGTCCCGAAAACCTCAGACTGACAGATTAATCTGCAGGATAAGATATGGAGGTACATTCCCATTTTATATTTCCTTAAGGGCACGTTCCCCCTTCAATTAGGAGGCAGACTTTTACCCCAAATTCCTTCATTCTGTCCTAAAAGAACAAATGATGTGAGAGGATAAGAAAGATACTCTGAAGGCCCCAAGTGATTTGCTTTTCCCACCAGGTTCTGCTGCATCCATGCCAAGAGGCCCAGCCCCAGCTGGGCATGATGAGGACGGGTTGCATTCGAGACAGTGCCTGTCATCTCCTATGTGATGCTGGTGTCTGTTTATTTCTGGCTGGATGGCATATAATTGCTCCTCACACTGACAGTGACAAATGGTGGTGTGGGGATTATATTACTCTGAGTGGTGGGTGGGCTTGTGTTCCTGGGCTAGCAAAAACAGGCCCTGTCAAAAAGCAACAGAGGGTTCACTTCTCAGCCTGAAGCTTTATAGGCACAGAGAGAGTTTCAAGCAGGTGGGCTCTGAGATGCTGGTACCCATTGTGAGGGATTGTGAGGAGTAGTGGAGGAATATGCCAGGGCCTCTTTCTTCCAGGTACTAGCCACCCCCAGACTGACATGGAGGACCCAGGCACCAGAGAACCAGTTGCTGCCTAATCCACAGTGGGCAACTGTGCCTAATTCCTCTGTGGAGCCATCAAAATGGAAATAGCATTATTGGGCTTTTCTTTCCTTATTTTAAAAGTAATAAATGTCCTTTGGGAAAAATTCAGACCATGCTGAAGAGTGAAAGGAGAAAGCCAAGTTGACTCTAAATGCTTCTAGCCCAAACCTAATCACTTCGTAATTTTGCTCTGTTTTCTTTTGTGAAAGTAGCAAGCTGGCTGTTGGGCATACAGCCAGGCTGCACCTGTAAACTCTGAGCAATTGGGGGTGACCACGTGGCTATGTTTTAGCTCATGCTATGTGGGTAGAAATGAGACATCTCCTGCTCTGGCCCTTGAAGTGTCCCATGCCCACTTCCTCTTCCCTCTTCTGGTGGCCAGTGAAGGACAGTTTAGACTCTTGGGTATAGCAGAACCACCAATAGAAGAAACATAGGCTCTTGCATGACCAAGTGAAACGGAGCTTCCCTGCATACCCATTTTTGACCATGGTAGGAGCAAAAATGAAGTCTTTCTTGGGTTAGGTCTCCAAGGTTACAGATGTTAGCCTACCCTAAAATATCACCCTCCAACACTTAAGGTGGTCATTTGTGCACTTGTACACCATGTACAAGAATGGAGTCATATCCTGAATATTTTTTTCCAGTATACTTTAGTCTCTCAAAAATGGTATGAACATCTCTCCATGATTAAGATATTTTTCTCTCAACCTTAATGCCTACATATTATGCTTACTATATACATGTACCATACTTTATTTAAGGACCCTATTTTTTAGGTCTTTCCAACATTTAAATTTTCCAAACACTTCTGTAATGAATAGATTAGTATGTATCATGCATATTTTCAACCTTTTCCTTAGAATGTATTTCTATAAATTGAACTGCTTGACTACATTTAAGTGATGTTTGCTCATCATAGGAATATCTTCTCAGAAAGAGATATTGATTTATAATTCCATCAGGAACATGTAAGAGATTAATTTTCTGAAACCATAAACTGCCTGAATGCTAATCTGATAAATGAAAATAATAGCTTGTTTTAATGTGCTGTTCTTTGTTGACTGATAATGTTGAGTAACTTCTTTGTGTTTATTGGTTCTTTATATCACCAGTTGTCTCTTAATGCATTTTTTCCTGTTGGATTTACACATTTCTTGTTTGGTAAAAGTTCTTTGCATATTAAAGATAATATGTTAATATGTTTTTCAAGTTTATTTCATTTTTAACATATTTATGTTCCTCATATTATTTCTATAGAGAAATTTAAAAATTTTTATTTCAGTCTTTCGTCTTTATTTTTAATGTTATTATAGTTTTAGGAAGCTAGGGCCAGAACATGAAAAAATTCTCCAGATTTTCTTCTAGCATTTTTATTGTTTTGTTTGTTTTTTTGCCTTTAAGTCTTTAATCTTTCTAGAATGTATTTCCACATGAAGATGCTGTAGTCTTCTGCCTTTAATTTATTAGAAAGGCCAGGAAGAAAAAACAGACAGGCATAGTCAGAACACTAGCAGAATTCAAGATAGCTGACTGATGTCTCTGGAGAAAGATGATTACTATGGAGGCTGGAGGGATTGTCAGGACCATGTGATGAGGCTGTTGACCTTGGTGTACAGCTTGCTGACTCTCAAGTGACTGTCGGGTATATAAATGTGCTGATGGAGAAATCGGAATTTCCGTGTTTAAATCCAAGAGTAGGCCTTGCAATAGGCTCAAGAGAATTGAGTGCATATATTCACAAACATTCCTGCATATGAATGTTCATTATAACTTCCTGCATGTTAGCTCCAAGCCATAAATGTCTAAATGGTCTCTACAGGAGAACAGACAATGTGTGATATTATATCCAAATGATGAAATATTACTTGGCAATAGAAAAGGACCAACTATGGGTGTACTCAATAATGTGGGTTAACCTCAAAACCTTTATATTGAACCAACAAAGCTAGACACCAAGGAGTCACATATGTGGCATGGTTATTAAGGCACTGGATTCCACATGATCACACTTGCAGACCCAGCAGCCTAAGAAACACACCATTTACATGACATTCAAGGATAGACAAAACTACTGTAATGCTGATAAAGTCAGAATAGTGCTTACCTCTGGGTAGGTGTATTGGGGTATTTTCTGGGAAGGGGAACAAAATAATTCTGAAAGGATGGAAATAAATGCCCTGTGTATCAGTTTGGATGGTAGGTATGTAATGGTACCCAGATACAGAAGTTCGTCATACTGCAAACTTAATATTGGTTGTTTTACTGGATACACATTACAACTCAAAAGAAAAAAAAATGCAGGAATAGATGAAGATTGTTAACCTTATTTTACAGATATAGCAACTAAAGCCCAGAGAGATGATGGGATTTGCTCAGAGTTGGTATTTCAGACCAAAAGCTGGCTGGTTTCAAGGTTGTAGCCAAGTTATGATAGAATTGTGCTTTCCTTGATCAACATAGGCTGGAGATGCAGGCTGAGGATCCAGTCCCTGAGAGGCCTTAGGGGCAACCACAACCAGTATCCGAGTTGACGTCAATGAGGCTGCAATCCCAACAGAAATCCTGCATGTTTAGTGTGCAAACTGAGGCAGAAACTCCAGTGTATGTGTGTGTGTTTTGTTTTGTTTTGTTTTGCTCTTGGGTGTGCTTGTCAGCATGAGCACTTGCTTACTGGGGGCTGGGAGTAGAGTTCTCCTGACTCCCTCCTTCCCTCCCACTCTTAAGTCCTATGGCATATCTAACTTGACAAAGGCAAATAACATGACCAATTATGGAAACCAGCATTTCGACTTCACCTAAGCCTATAAGAAACAAGACTTGGCAAGCACAGTTCCAGACCTGGAGAAGCAATGCCAGGGTCTAAATATACTCTAGAACTTTATGCCTAAATAGACTGGTATACACCTGTGGGATTGTTTATGCCAATTATTTTCCCCCTAAGATGCCCCCATGGCATGCAAGAGATATTGATGACACCAAGAGAGTGCCATTAAAATGAAATATTCATTGAAGACACAGTCTGGAAGCAAGTCAGACCAAATGCACCTCCCTGTTGCCTCCTGGAGTCCTATCCCAGCCTCAAGCCCTTGGTCTCAGCCCTTTGCAGGGACTGAAGATAGGAGTTGGGGACTGCAAGCCTGTGCTCTTCTGAGTTTGCAGGAGACTGGTGCCTTCTCTTGGAACTCTCTAAGGAACCTGGCACACACATTTACTGATTCAAGAGCAGTTCATCTCTAAGGTTCTATTTCCAAGGGAGAAAAAGCAATTGTTACAGTCCTTAAACGAAGGCAAAGGCAGACCTCATTTAGAGGTGATTGCTGTATCCTAAGCGTTAGCTGCCAGCCACAGGTTAACCACAGGGCGCTGGTGCCAATTCGGAAGCCTCCTAGACCTTTCGTTCCCTGGGAGGAAATTGTCCACCGTTGTGAAGAGTCATTATAAAGAGTGGCTGAAGGTGGAGAGTGGATGAGGCGGTGTGCTTGTGTTTTGCTTACACTGAGGAAGAAGCCAAGAAAAAGATGATTTCAGGTAGACATTTATTGACAGAAGCACTTCCTTACGGTGGCAATATTATGCTAGGATCCTTCTGGATGGGATGTACTAATTCTGGGAACCCTGATTCCAGCTCTCAGATACTCTCAGCCTTCTGAGGGTCACAGCGTATCTGCAGCTACTCACGAGGAGAATACATATTGAAGATTACATAGGCTAAATATACAGATGGGATTCTCAGTGGTTAGCAATGGGAATTAAACAAAGCAGCCATGTGCAAAGATGTAGGGGTGATTTTCAATGGGTGGTAAAATGTGCCCCCTCCCCCAGGGGATATTGATAACTTCTGGAGACTTTGGGTCACATTTTGATAACAACTTGTGGAAGGATATTAGTAATAAACAGTAAGTAGAGGCCAGCAATGCTTTGGTTTATCACACAGTATGTAAGGCAACTCCCACGACAAGGAGTTTTCAGCCTAAAATGCCAATAGAACTGAGGCTGAGTTGCCTATTGTAAGAGAATGTAGCTACTGTCCTGACCATAGAGAAGCAGAGAGGGAATGATCACACTACCTTCTAGATCACTCTCTCCTCTCATTTCATTCCTATTCCTCCTGTTGGTGGAACCCAACCTGAAGCCAAGAGGAGAGCCCAGCAAGGCAGGCTGTAGAAGTTAGCTTCCTGAACGCTATTTACAAGGTCTTTATAAAGAGGAGTTTAGACTCAACCATAGTTCCTGGTGAGCCCTGGTCCCCCTCAGCCAGTAGGACAGGTGCTCAGAGGCCTTGTGCTATTCTCTTTCTTGTCTTTGCTTCTGCAGATGCTCTTTTAATGTTTGCTGTAGGAATGAGGGCAGGCCATGGCCGGTGGGAGCTCTTCTAGGTTCAGGGAAGTAGGAGTGTGTAGGGTGTTGGAAGAGCTCCACATTGCTGCTACAATGTGGATTTTCATACAGTTCAAAACTTCTCACCTCCTACCCGGCTTGGATGAGAAAGTAAGAATTGAGGAGCTGCAACATTTTTCTAGCACAATGAACTTTAAAAATGGAATTGCTATGCAAAGCAGTGACTGATATTTCAGCAAACAGGCTAAATACAATTACATTATGCTTATTTCAGCTTTGACATTTCTTTGTGTTTAGAAT
>NW_006159691.1:2511989-2534517 GCF_000334495.1 Tupaia belangeri chinensis
AAGTTGTTCTCCCTGTTCAGAACCCATTTTCTTGAAGTCAGAGGTCAGAGAGCATCAATGGGAGAGACTGTAATATCAGGCCACAACCTTCTAGTCTCTGTATCAGAGCATTCTTTCTCGTTGCCTTCTGTCATTCCTTTAATAATAGCCATGTGCTTTAGATAGAGGCCAGAACTAAGAATGTGTTGGAAACGTAGTAAATGAATTTATTGAGGAAAAGAGATGACAGGGAGGCAAGGAAATCTAGGTTTGTTGTTCACCTAGTGGTGTCCGGCATTCCACTAGGTGGTTTACATAAGTTATCTGTGTTGCTAGAACTAGAAGCTTCCTCCAACTGCCCTTTCTTTCTCATATTTGTGATCTCAGAGGTTACAAAAAGAAACATGGTGAAGACAAAATCCAGGGAGGCTTGCAGATTCTCAAAAGACTTATGTAACTTGGAAGCCCGATACACATCACAGAGCAGGCGATGTAGCATTAAACATTAAGTCCCACTGAAAGGGAAGACTTTATCTAAGATTTATATAAAGATTCTTTCTGTACTACAATTCTCCCAGTCCTTCCAAATTTCTACCCTTCACTATGACCAACCACCATTCATAGTAAACACTGAGGATGGTACTGGGACAATGGAAGACCGTATGGAAACATTTGACTTTTGACCTTGTTTCAGGGTTTTGTCCTTATAGGATTCACTCGGTAGGCTCATTCAGCTTTGATGTGGGCCATCCAAACTACCATGAATCCCAGAGATACTATTTCTGCCCAGCTAGCTTTGTATCATCCACAAACTGACTCTGAACAATACTTTTAGGTAAAGGCACATGGCTACATTATTGGCATGGTTACATCAGGCCAATATCCATAAGGAGAGTAACTCCCAGCTGATACTGATAAGGATCAGTAAATCCATGAGGGTGAGTTGGGTTTGAGATTAATAGCAGCACCATTAGTTCGTATGGGAATTTGATGAGTGAATTAATGCCTGGAATGGGCCCTTTTGACTGCCTTCTTTATGGCAGGTAAGGAACAGTCCTTCCCTTCTGTGCCATGAACCCATATTTCTCTTTATGCATTTGTCAATACCAACAGTGACAGTCTTACCTGCCTTTCAATTAAACACGTGATTTATTAACCTGAAAAAAATAGTTCTATCTGGGGACCAGCAGTTAGCGTAATGGCTATGTCGCTGGACTCCCATGTAGTCGACCGTGGTTCGAGTCCCAGACCTAGTGGCTTAAAACTCACTCTGGGCACGTGTGCGTGCGTGCCCAAGATCCTGAGAGGAGAATGGAGGAGAAGGGATTGCGGTGTGACCATCTCCCCTGGGGGGTGATTTCTCGATTTCTGTCTCTATGTCTCTGTCTGTCTGTCTGGTGAGTGCACACGTCCTATAGTGAAAACCTCTCCAAATATATATATATATATTTCTATCTGTAATTGCTGAATGTGCTGGCTATGGACAAGATCTTCTGGGTCAGGTAAATTGGCTGTTCCAGCCTTCCTGGGCATGCTTATCTAGGCATTTCAGGATTGGAACTGACCTTTAGGGTTTATCTAGGTACAAGAAACAAAGATGAGACCAATGTTTCTAGTTTTTCACATTGGCAATGCAACCATTTTCTTTATATGACTGTGCTTGTTTCGCTATTTTTTGCAGATTTTTGCTGTAAGACATATGCACTTGCTGGAGAGACTGAGAGAGGGAAAGTGAGAAATCATCACCCTACCCCCACTCTCACCCCCTGAGGGAATAGCCATGCCACAATCCCTTCTCTTCCATCTCTCAGGATTGTAGGCATGCATGCACATGTGCCTGGAGTGATTTTCAAACTGTCAGATCTGGGACTCAATTGTGGCTGGCCATGTGGGAGTCAAATGCCTTAACTATCCCTTAAAAAATTCCATACAACCTAAAGTTGCCATTCAAAATGACCCTCCTAGCCATTGATTGTCTGTATCCATTTGCTCTTTCACCAAGAAACATAAAAAGGATGGTGGGGTTGGCTCATGGTTTGATCTCTGGTAGCACAATTTTCTGCAACTGTCAGCCCAAGATGTCATGAGGTCAAGCTATGTATGAGTCCATATCATTTATGTCAGCAGATGGATGGATACTCAAGGAGAACACTACATCCCTACTATCTTTATGAGACCACCCTATGATCTACTGTCTTGTGCTTCTGGTTATAGAGGTTCCCATCACAGAGCAAAGAGTAAGAACAGAGTAGATGTTTTGTGCATTCAGAATGAAATGGTGCTGAGGATTTGTAGGTGTTTGTCTGCTTGCTATTACTGTATTCCTAGAGTGCTAGCACAATAACTGGTATTCAGAAAGCACTGTATATACACCTAATGAAAGGAATGAATGGATCAATGGATGAGTTCTAGGGTGCTCTCTGAGCACTAAGGGAACACTCAGAACAAACCTTTGAAGTAATTGAGGAAGTGAGTCTCCAACCCTGACCTCCCTGTCTCTGCAATATCAGATTGCTTTTTGTGTTTACAGGATGCTTATCTCTCCCAGTTGTTAAAGTGCCAGCAGAGAAGAAATGCAGGAGAGAGAGACACACAATTCATTCTTATTGTTGCATCTCCAGACTTGCGGCTGGTAGTGGGCTCAGACCCTGTTTGGGAGTAGCTCTCTCTGAATGAGAACATACTATATGGGCGATCTTTTCACCTGTGTTGGATGTAGCCTCTCCTGGGGTACCAGCAGCTATATTTTCTGTCTCCAAGTTAAGGATGAATTGATTAAGCACTAATGATCAATGAACTTCTTTTATACTAACCACAATGTGTCATGTGTTTTGTAGTTAAGCAGTCAATGGTTCTGTATCTTCATAGAAACCTACATAAAGCACAGGACTTTAGGGGAGCATAGATTCTAGGGTAGGAAAAATAATTGGTTCTAATCTTGCTCTTCTAGATTATGAGACTTCTGAGAGTTACTTCATGTCTTTGAACTTCACATTTCCTTATCTATAAAATAAGGATAACAAACCAACTCCTATCATTGTTGTGAGGCTGGAATAATCAAATACATAAACATTCTTGCAATGTAGTGATCTTTTTTAAGAGTCAGAAAAGCAGTGTTTTTACCATCAACATCCACTTCCTGAAGGGTTTTAAGAATTTACTTAGCTCCCAGTCTTAGATGGGAGATGTTAATAATCATTGTCCAGTCTTCTATCCTAGACTTGTTATTATGTTTGAGTTGGGTCAAAAATGAGGAAGAGCAAGAATGCAGCAGAAGATTTGGCCACATTCGTCTATAGTTGCAGGAGAGGACCACTTACTTCTGGTAACTCTGGACTGGTTTGATTGATGGGATTACTGCTTTAGGATCCTACTTAGAGAGAGAAGATATATAAGAGGATATCTGAAGTTCATATAAAACAAGAATTAAAGTATGAGTTTATTTTGGTGCAAAAAATTGAAATCCATGCATAGTTTTTTCATACTGTTCATTTTCACAAATTTTGGGGGGACTCCTTGAACGTATAATTGATCTGGAAGGAAAAACGTTGAGAATGTGGTTTTCATGATCTGAGGCTAAGCAGATTCCTGCCTAAAGGGATTGTGTAAACAAACCAAGACAGAAAGAATTTTCAATATAGCTTTTCACCACTTATAGATGTGTGACTCAAGAGAGGAGAGTTACATCAATTTTCCAAGACACAATTTTATCATTTTATCTCCTTCTAGTCTTTGCTTAAATGTCACCTTCTCAGAAAGGCTTTCTATAATAATTAGCTTTATTATGGTAATAGAAGAAAAACTTCACTGGTAAATCCAACAAACTTCTTTTTCTTTTCTCACATCCCCCAGTAGTTGTGTGCTTGCTAGAGGCTGTGGCTCTACTCCATATGTTTTGTCATTCTAGAATCCAAGTGGAAGAACTACCCCTTGCCTGGGATGTTCCATTTTTATGACAGAAGGTGGAAAAAAGAGACTGAGATAAACCCAGGAATGCATTTCTATTGGATGTGGTATGCATCACATCTACTCATATTCCATTGGCTAAATTAAGTCACATGACAAACCCGATGCCTCAGGGCAAGAAGGTCTGCTCATCCAGCAGGGAAGGACTGCACATCACATGGTATTGGCAAGGATGCATAATCACTTTTGAGGAGAGGAAGTCACAGATGTTAACGATAACACAATCAGCTTCCCTGACAACCTTAGTAAGAGTTGCCATTGCCCCTCAACACCAGCACTGACTACCCTGATCTCTGTTTTATTTTTCTCCATTGTACTCATTATTCTCTATCATTTCATATAATTTACTTATTTAGTTTTATAATTTTCTGTCTACCTGTACCTGGACACCCTCAAATGTCAGCTCTGTGAGAACAGGGATTATCATCTATGTTTCCTCTGATGCATTCTCAGAGTCTGGGATAGTGACATAAATGCTTTGAATTGATTAATTAACCAACCTATTATATGAAGATAACAATGGATGATGTTGCAAGTGTCTCTCTGAGCATTAAATCTTTTCTTCCTGGCCCAGAGTATTCTGCACCCAGTAGACTTTCATCTATGCCTGGGTGCTCTGGAGCAGTGTTCTGAATCATTCTGAAGGTCACACTGTAGAGCTTTTGTCAGCTCCCACAATCTGCTCTGTTGACAAGAATTCAGCTCTTACTACAGATAAAATATTAGGATAAGCTTTTGGGACAGACAGTCCCTCCTTCTGCACACAATACTTTCCTGAAATTTTGCATAAAAATCCAATGTCCAATGTTAGAATGATTGACTTAGGGGATCAGTGGATGGTGTAATGGTTACATTGCTGGACTCCCCTATAGTCAACTGCTATTTGAGTCCCGAACCTGGGAGCTTAAAATTTATGCCAGGCATGTGTGCATGCATGCCCAAAATCCTGAGAGAGGAATAGAGGAGGAGGGATTGTGGTGTGGCCTTTTCCTGGGGGGGGGTTGATTTCTTGCTTTCTGTCCCTCTGTCTGTCTTTCCAGCAAGTGCACTCATCCTATAGCAAAAATCTCGGTAAAATAAAGGAAGAATGATTGACTTAGATTGTTCTTTTTTTTGGAGGCGGTGGGTAAGAAGTGAGGAGGTTTCTTTCGAGAAATCTGAAAATAATAATGACCCCTTTCAACTTGCCCCCACCATTTACATAAAATCTCCAGTGCTCTATTTCCAGCATTCAATATATCTTTAATTTTCTTCTTTCATTGACAATTGAGCACAAATTTGACCAGCTTAAGTCCAATGAGCATCCAATTGAGGCTAAAAATTTACTGCTTTCAATGATGCTAATGATTTCCATCATCGCCTTGAGTTTATAGACCTGTACTTCTCATCACAAGTGTGAGTGCTTCCATAATTTCATTTCAGTATTCTGTTTTCGCAGAATAATAATGAACAACAACATGACCAAAAATATTTCAAATATTTATTCAGTCCAGTGTATTTCTTCAGCCTCCATTCACTGGCTATCACTCTAGTCAACAGTTGGATCCCTGTGATGAGCAGTGAGGACACCCACCCCTACCCTCATAGACTTTGCAAACCCATTGGGGAGATCATTATATTATTATTGCAAAGAAGAAATATAGCCAGCATTTAACTGAGTGGTGACAAGCATTATTAAATGATTAATCTGTAAATAATGTCCCTACCATCTCTGTCCTCAAGGGCAAACACTGGTATCATGGGATAGCCCTATTTTTAAAAAGTTATTAAAGTACAAAGCTTAAATTTTGCAAAGAAAAAAGGTCTTAAAGATGCCCCTGAATACAGTATAAGAGGGAGAATTGTTCAAAGTTGAAGAAACAACATTCAAGGACAGCCTGCATGTAATTATGGATTCTGTCTTTTCTTTCAAGAGTTTTATTTTTTTTTCATGTGAAAATGCCACTATATTATCTTAGCTATAGAGACTCTAGGATCATGGAATGCCCAGGCCTGCTCTTCCTACCACTTTTTGTTGCTCTGATGCCATTTTCTATTCTGTCGTTCCAGCCAGGAAACTTGCTGCATCATTATCCTCAGTTCTGCCCTCTGTCCAGCAAACATTTGAACAGTTGTTCAGGCTCATTAGTTCCACCAGAGGAATGTTTCCTGTGTCCACAGTTTTCCCCCTGTCCCTCTACTACTGCTTGGCGAAAAATGTCAGCCCATCCTAAAGGATTGTAGCAGCCTTCCTGTTTCAGGGCTCAACCCCTGCCTGGCTACCAAGTGATTCTGTGAATGCTGATCTGGCTACTTCACCTTCTCAGTGAGAGTGTGTGGGTTAGGGAGAAAATTGGTGAATGCATAGAGAAACAGAAGCAAAAGGTATGTGCAAACATAGGAGGGAGAGAATGTAGTAGTGTGTGAGAGAGAAGTAAATTGGATATAAGAGAGTAAGAATTTGTGGCCGATAGAAAGGGAAAATCTATAGGGAGAGGAGAGAAAAAAGGAAAAAACAAGCATGATAAAGTGAACAGAGGGGAGAGAAAGAAAGTATAAATGGGTGAGAGAGAAGAAAAAAGTGTATGTAGGAAAGACAAAAAATGGAAAATGGAATGAACAGAGTGTGTGGGGAAAAGGAAAAGAGACATTGAATGGCGAGAGAGGGAAAAGCAAGAATGTGTGACAGAGTAAAAGGGAGGTAAAGCAGAAAATAAGAAGGCTCTAATCCTTGTGAGAAAAAAAGAGATGGGAGGGTGAAAGCAAAAGAAAGTGAAGGAGGAAGACAGACTTCATATCCAAGATCATGTTGCCTGGAGCCCCTTCCCACAGGTTTTACAAGCTAACAGGTTTCCTTTTCAGTTTAATAGAATTATTTTACAGATTTCCATGCTTTTCAAAATTGGAGTCATGGTTAACACAATGCCAGAAGCAAGATGTATATGCATCTGGAGTCATGTCCTCATCTGGGCGCAGGCACTGTGACACAGCGGTAATTCAAGTGCCCTAAAGACTGCGAGGAATATGGTAGACCATGAGATCAGGTCCCCAGGTCAGCCTGAAAGCACACCAGGCATCCACGTGGGGATCCAGTACTCAGGATCCAGGGGGATCATGGTGTGATGAGACCTTGAGTATTTCTCTCTTTCTCTCTCTCTCTCACACTTACACATACTATTAAAAAAAAAAAAAAAGTCGACATCTTGGCAGGTCACATCCCAAATCTCCACAATATGTGACTTGAGGAGAAGGATGGAGGCACGTTATTTAAGGATGAACCATTACATATTTGCCACCACTCCAGAAGCCTTACCTATTGTTGGGTCCCCAGATCCAACAATAAATAAGGAAAAGCAGGATGCTGGAGGGCTGCCAAGATCTCCTATTATCCTGGAGAAAAACAGGGAGCATCAGTGGAATAGGACCACATTTCTAAAGCAGAAGACACAGATAAGTTTTCAATTTAGCCCCTATCCCACTTCAATTTTATGTGTAGACAACCGATGGATGAGGTATGAGCATAAATGAATGTTAACACTGATGTGGGCATTGGAAAAATATACGAGTGAGCAACTTGCTTTATACACACTGTATTACTTAATTTGTCTTCTATTGCTATTGATTGGCTTCCAACTGGAGGTGAGATGTAAGGACAAATCATTCTTTAGGGACAAGTGAAAATATAAATGTAAAGTAAAAGTAAAATATTTAAACATGTTTTAGAAAAAATGTCATGTCGAACTGAACTTATTAACGAATGCCCATATATAATGCATTATGTTAACCAAATGTGTAACCATTTTTTAAAAATTTGCTATAGGGAACCAGCAGGTGCCATGATGGTTACAGCGCTGGACAGCATTATGGCTGACAATGGTTTGAGTCCCAGACCTGGTGGCTTGCTTTCTCACTTTGTCTCTCTCTCTTTTTCGTGTGTGTGTGTGTGTGTGTGTGTGTGTGTGGAGTATGCCCTGTAGAAAATTAGAAATAATAATCATGATAAATAAAATTAAATAATTCTTTAAAGAAAATGTTATAGGGCACATACATTCATTACAGAAAGGCAGAGAGAGAGAGAGAGAGAGAGAGAGAGAGAGAGAGAGAGAAGCACCCCCTAGAGGAGACAACCATGCCACAATCTCTTCCCCTTTTGGGATTTTTTGGACACACAGATACACACACCTGTAGTGTTTTTGAAGTCATCAGATCCAGGCCTTGAACAGAGCACTCTGCCACGTGGGATACTGCTGCTATAACTACCATGCCACTTCACTGGCTCACCAATACTACTTTTGTGAAGAAAAAGAAAATTCAATGTTTCAGGCTATGCCAGCCCTTGAGACTCCATTAGAGAGAGCTGGATTGAATTAAAAAGAAATTGAAAAAGTTTGTGGTCTTATGCATGGGAGGTTCTGTAAGTAGAATAGGAGGATTGTGTGTGATTTATCTTTGGCTTGTGCATGGCAATGTTTAACATAGTCCATTCCAAATGGTATTCAAATCAGGAATCCCCCACTGCTTCATTTATTCCTTTGACAAATAGATTCTAAGGACTGACTTTATGCCAGTTGGGTATGAGGCTTAGGGGAAAACTGAAGTAATTAATATGCGGCCCCTGCATTAAAGTGTGTTCACACTAGGGACAGATTCTGAAGTATTACCAGAGTAATCTCAGAAAACTACTCACCCACATATCCTGTGACTTTCTCTAAAACTGTGAGTTGGCTATGATTCTGTAGTTAAGGTCTTAATTTCTATTCATTCAGAACATGACAGGCAGAGACATAATACTACAAACATACCCAGTGTTCATTATGCTCTCATAATTCCCTCTCAAGTATATGAGGTGTCTTCAGGAAGTATGTAGGAAATGTGTATTATAAAAGACTCTGCCTGGATTTCAAAAAATAACTATTTCATCTAAATAAACTGGTACTTTAGT
Organism: Tupaia belangeri chinensis; assembly: GCF_000334495.1. Lineage (NCBI taxonomy): Eukaryota > Metazoa > Chordata > Mammalia > Scandentia > Tupaiidae > Tupaia > Tupaia belangeri. The sequence continues at coordinate 2,520,856 of NW_006159691.1, forward strand.
GCCATTTATCCATGACCTTCTTTTTTTTTGGGGGGGTGGGGAGGGCAGGCAGAGGCTTTGCTATAAGGTGTATGTACTCACCAGAAAGACAGAGAGTGACAGAGAGACAGAAAGCAAGACCCCCAAGGGGGGATGGCCACACCGCAATCTCTTCTTCTCTCTTGGGATCTTGGGCATGCACGCACACGCTCCTAGCTTGAGTTTAAGCCACCAGATCCGGGACATGAACCACAGTCAACTACATAGGAGTCCAGCAATATAACCATTATGCCAACTGCTGGTCTCAAGTCCATGACCTTTCTGAAACCTCCTCATATCTTGGACTTATACTTCCAATCTATGTGCACCTTCGTACTACTTTTCCTATCCATTTTTCCTTATTCTTACTTGAGATACTGGTTCCTAATACATGCCACTCCCTCCCCAATACCCAACGCTTCTAAACCATCTTTTAAAAAAATAAATAAGGCTGAGTACAATTTCATTGTGGCTTATAAAATTAAGACATTTTCTGTGGTATAATAGAGAAAGGTTTAAGAAGCAAAACTAATTAACAGTCCCACCACTCAAAGGTAATCCTGATAATAATCCATCCAATTTCCTACATCATTTTCCCTTCCTACATCATTCTCCCTACAATGTATGTATTTTCCTCCTAAATTGAGATCATGGACTGTAAAGTTCTCAGTGCACTATTGTTATAGTCAAAATAGATCAGACTAGTTCTCTATATGGCGAATATTCTTTGGAAGCACTGCATTCAGTGATAAAATAGCATTCTATTTTATGAATATCCTATAGCTAAACTAGCTTATCAAACAGTGCTTCGGGAATTTTTCACCATTTTACTATTGTTTCATATGTGTATAGAAGCATTTATGTCTTACATCATTAACTTATTATTTTATATGGAGTCCAAAAGAGTAAGTTATAGAGTCAATGTACAGGGAATCATGCCACCGTTGGATTTTGTCATTTTTTCATCTTGGCCAGTAACAAGAACAAAAAGTATTCCCATGTATAATTGTATTTTAATTAGTAGTGATGCTGTTCACATCACCCTCTTCTCTAAATGTAGATTACCTACTTGTGTCCTTTTCCCATTGCTTAAAACTTCCCTGGCTGTCTTTACTTATTGCTTTCTAGATCTTTACCTATAAAAACAGAAGCATATTGTTTTATATACAGGTTCTTCTCACTTAATGACCTAGCTTCGTTCCTATGGCTAGGTCATTAAGTGGATCGGTCAGTAAACGAGGAGCTTAAAGCCAGATGTCTTGTGATGTATTGTGGTACCACAGAGAATTTTTCAATAGATATCACGTGACACTCTTCTAGAGTAATGTAATTCTATCCAAACAAAAAGCTTGCATTAGATAAGTGCCAGAAAGCAACAAGACATTATACAATAATATAAAACTGGTGTAATCATTTTCATGGATTCTGAGTACCACTCTTACCACTCTGAGTGTACAATAAAGTACAAATTTACAAACAAAATATGTAGCCTTGCATGATTGTGTGAGTTGAATACAGATTAGTATGGCTTTGGGACAGAATGGAATGCAGTAAGGAAGTCGACATACATTTAAACAACTCTTTGGGGAAGAGAGTTTGAGTTAGCCTATCATTGAGTTTTTATAATGAATCCAGTTTTCCATTATTGTACCATTTCACAGAGCCTTATTATACATGCATCAATGCAGATTCATATGATTCTTTCAGATTCCTAGAGAGAATGTTGAGGAGTGAAACATTATTCACATTTTGAGATTTTTAGATATAGAATATAAAGGGCTAAGTTGCCCTCTAAAATTGTACCATTCGTCAAGGCAGTTCTTATTGCCCTGCCCCCTCGCTACGTGCAATGTCTTGTTTCAGTCCATAACAAGATCATATATCAAAAATCATCTTGGTTTAATTTTCAGTTCTTTGATACCCAAAGTGAAACTGTATTTCATGTTTGCTGACTACTTGTATTTCTTCTTTTATGAGTTCCAAATTTGCCTCTCTTGTACATTTTTCTTTGGGGACACTCATGTTTTTTCTTATTGATTTGTAAGAACACTTTATGTATTAACAGCATCAATCTTGGTTGTTTCTGTGCATGGGAAATATATCCTCATTTAGACATGTACTTTGGGATGTGTTAATGGAATATAATAAGAGAAAAATCTTACCTTTGATTCAAATTATTTTAATGGTTTTTTTCTTCAATGTTGCATTAAAAAATCCTGCGAAAATCTTGGGAACCAGCAGTTAGTGTAATGGCTATGTCGCTGGACTCCCACGTAGTCGACTGCGGTTCGCGTCCTGGACCCGGTGGCTTAAAACTCACGCCGGGTGCGTGTGCGTGTGTGCCCAAGATCCTGAGAGGAGAATGGAGGAGAAGGGATTGCGGTGTGACCATCCCCCCTGGGGGGTGATTTCTCGCTTTCTGTCTCTATGTCTCTCTCTATCTGTCTGGCGAGCGCACATGCCCTATAGCGAAAATCTCTCCAAAAAAAAAAAAATCCTGTGAAAATCTTATAAGTATTATGAGTATTTACCTAAGTTTTGCTGCCTTTTTGTTTGTTTGCTTGCTTTTTATTTTTTTGAGAGGTTTTCGCTATAGGGCACGTGCACTCGCCGAACAGACAGAGAGAGACAGAAAGCGAGAAATCACCCCCCAGGGGGGATGGTCTCGCCGCAATCCCTTCTCCTCCATTCTCCACTCGGGATCTTGGGCACACATGCACATGCACCTGGCATGAGTTTTAAGCCACTGGGTCTGGGATGCGAACTGCGGTTGACTACGTGGGAGTCCAGCGACATAGCCATTACGCTAACTGCTGGTTCCCGTTGTTTCTTTGCTTGCTTTTGTACTACACTGAGAGTTTTATTTCATCTGGCATTTATTTGGGGATATGTTTAGATATTTTCCATGCATTTAACCCATTATGCCAATAATATTTGAATAACCCAACACTATTCTGACACTTTGAAATGTCTCCTTTAGGTTCTGAATTTTTATTTGTGTGTGTTTGTATTTACTTCCACATGTGTAGTCTGTTTTACATATGCCTTTTTAATAGTTACAGCTACTGCTAGCACCCCACCCAGTTAGGATTGAGGAGGTGTTGTTCCCCTGAGTCTGATTCCTAGGGTATCTGAAATCGCTCAGGAAATTGAGAGTTACTGTTATTTTATTCTTTGATTCAGGTCTCATCTTAATTATGAATCTAGCAAAAAAAAAATTGAAGTTGCTTTGCTGTGGCAGGTTTTCCCATATTTATTCTCTTCATCCTTTCTGTGAGGAACAAAGAGTCTGATAAATAGAATGTATCACAATTAGAAAAGAATGATCCACAGTAATGTTCAAGTTATCGACTGATATTGACACATGAGGAGCATCCTTCTTCATGCACAGGTGATAATAAAGACATGAGATCAATCAGATTACCCAAGAAAAAAGTATTGGCAAATAATAAAAGAGTACTAGAATAGAATCTTGGGGGCTGCAAGTGGCCTGGTGGTTAAGGGTGCTGGACTTCCACATGGCTGACTGCTGTTCGAATTCTGGACATGGTGGCTTGCATTCTTACTTTCTTTCTCTCTCTCTCCCATCTCTGGTAAAATTAAAATAAGTAAAGTTAAATAAAGTAATTCTTTAAAAGAAATTTTAAAAAGAATAGAACCTTGGAGAAACTCAACAAGCAAGGTTTGTATAAGAACCCAGAAAAATAAAGTACTCAACAATGTTGGTACAGGAGTCAGACCAGTGTTCATCTAAGAACACCAAGGCAGGGGAGGGATTCTAAAAGGCAGGGATAGTCAGCCAAGTCCTAATTTGACAGGTAAGGCAACAGGTTTGCTCAGAGAGTTCAGAGAACAGACCAGGCAAGAAGCTAGAAATTGCCAAAGCATAATTTGGACCAGATATTTAAACTTCGTTCTATCACAGATGCAGACAAGAACACCAAAAGCCAGCTTATTACACTACATAAGCATTGACTAACACATTTTGCATAGGGGGAAAATGCACTTAGTCAAACAAACAAACAAAAAATCTCTGTTTAGCCATCCATTTCAAATTTTTATAGAAAATTGTGTAGGCAGCATCAATTATGCTTGGGCAAATTTAGACTAATTAATGGGTTGGCTAAGATAATTATTGAAATTTGTCTGTGGATGAAAAGAGGAAAGATGAACCATTTAAATTGCTTTTTGTGTGTGCCTGATGACTATTCCTAAAAGAATGAGCCCACTGGGAAGTATATGAAATGGGAGTGGCCCAGCTCTTTACAGGGTATGATGATAGAGTAACAAGGCAGATGTTTTAATCAACACACCAGGATTAATGCTTTAAAAGTCTAATATACATAAATACATAAAATGTGCACCTTATAGGGAGAGATAATTTATCAAGGGTCAACACTGTGCATGAGTTCTTCCAGATGTTTTATGCATGTAATTGTCTATCATCCATACCAAAAAAAACAAAAAAAATACAAAAACAACCCATGAGGAAGCTGTCATCATTCCTAACTTACAAACAAGACCCCTGAGGCATAGACAGGTGAATTAGGTTACTGATTTTTGTGCTTGGTAATGAGAAAACTAAGTCAAATTCCAAAGTCTGCATTTTGTGATTTTGTGGTCTCTTGGTCTCTCTTTCTCTCCTTTTTTTTTTTTTTTTAGTTTTTGCCACAGGGCATGTGCGCTTGACAGAGAAAAAAATGAGAAACCATCCCCCAGAGGGATGATCATAGAACAGTCAGTTCCCCTCTATTCTCCTCTGAGGGTTTTGGACACACACGCACATGTGCCTGCTGTGTTCTTTAAGCCACTGAGTCTCACTCGAACTGCAGAGCCAGCCACAGGATCCAGCCAACTCTACCACCACACCACTGGCTGGCCCAAGGCTGCTCTCTCTTTAAAGGAGCCTCCTTGGTTCATAATTCATTGTTGCAACGAGAAGACCATTCCTCAAAGTAGACTTAGACTCACTAAGAAATGCTTTCAGAACCAAGTGTTTGACAGACAGTACGTCATTCTTATTTCCTTCTAGTCACACTAAAATTTTGAAAAATGTTTGCTGGATTTTCTTTTTTGTTCTACACATCTAAGCTTAGACCACTTCTAAAAATTGGATCTATCTACAAGGGATGAAGCTTGGCTCTACACTGAGGCAGTTCCAAAGTGGAAGGCCTGGCATTGTATGAGTCAAGGCGACCCCTTAGAGCCAGTTTGAATTTGTGCCTAGGCAAGAGACAGCTTAGTTCAATAGGGAGTGACTGAGCTTTGTATTAGGGAGACAGATGTCTGACTGTGTTATCTTGAGCAGATCATCTATTCTATTACATTTAATTGATAGAAACCCAACTCTTCAAACCTTAATCGAAGAATCATTTTCTGGCTCACATAATTATAAAGCTCAGGGGTGGGATTTGCCTTAAACCTGTCTTCTATTTTCTCCCTTATCCTCTCTTCCCTTCCACTTCCCACTCACATCATTTCTTTTGCCTTTTTTCTCTTTATTTGTTGTGCTTCCTTTTTTAAAAATTGGAAAGGTGGTCTGGATACCGCCAGTTACTTATTTATTCACTTTTTTTTATGTTTTGCTAGAGGGCATATGTCCTTGCCAGAGAGATAGAGAATGAGAGAGAAAGAAAGAGGAGAGAAAGGGCTCCCCTACTTCTCCATCTCTCCCTCTTATCAGGATTTTGGACATGCATGAACATTCACCCTCTGTGTTTCTCAAGCTGCTGGGTCTGTGACTCAAACCGTGTAGTCAGACATATGGGATCCAAATGCCTTAACTACCAGGCCATGGAGCCAGCCCCTCCAGTCTCTCATAATAGACTTTTTGATGTACTTGCTGAGCTCATACACTTGTCCCTGTGACAATGTATGGGAGGGAGATTGGCAGACCACTGGGACAACATTGAAGAAAGAAGTGATAAATCACATAAAGAAGTGGACGGAAGTTAAAACAATGGCTAGCCAATGTGGAATCATTGTTTCGCCTATTTCAACCACAAAACGGGATTGAGATTTATCTTATAAGCTTGTTTATGAGTATAACGAACAATAAATAGGGAGTGTTTGGCATCTAGTAGTTATTCAGTCAATGGCTCCTATGAGTTATCCATTGCTGACCATCCCATCATCCCCTCAGAAATTACAAAATCTCAAGCCATTCACAGTTCATGCCCATTTTTAATGCAAAGCAGTCTGATCCTCAGCTAAACACTGTGGTCTAAGTTCTAAATTATTCATTTAATTAATTACTGAGATAGGTCCTTGAGATGGAAATGAATCAAGGTGGGTATCTGCTCTTGTGACTGCCCTTAGTCCTAGTTTTCCACAGTGGTGTTGAGATATTCTAGGCATGTCCGATCATGGGAGAGGAGACAGTGAGTGTAGAGGTGGCTGTTGGAAATTGTACATTGTGTAAAATCTACAACTTTTCCCTTCCACTCTGCCGCAGTGGTGAGGGGCTGTTTCTGAGGGACGTGTTTTTACGTCAGACGAGTAAGCAGATGCTTCTTCCTGTGGATGTTTTTGCAATATAGTAGTCCCCACTTATGGTATCATTTTCTACAGTTTCAGCAGTCCATAAATATTACATGTAAAATCCCAGAAATAAACAGTAAGTTTTAAATTTTATATCACTTTGAGTAGTGTGACAACATCTTGCATTCATTCCTCTCAGTCCTGCGTGGACATAAATCATCTCTTTATCCAGTGTGCTCACTTGGTGTATGCCACTTTCCCATTAATCACTTAATAGTCATCTTGGTAATCAGATTGGAAAAAAAAAATGGTGTATATAGGGTCTGGTACTATCCAGTTTTAGGCATCCATTGGGGGTCTCGGAACATGACTTCTCCTGATAAGGGGGAAGTAATGTACTTGTTCAACGTTTATTTCTTGGAAGTAAGATGAAAATCATTTTCCTTTGACTTGTCTACGGCAAGCAGTTGGGTTAATGGTAAGGCACAGTTTATGGCATCTAATCATATCAGTCTACAAAAGACCCATCTCCTGTTTCATTTCAGTCACTCTCTCATCTTTCTGTTTTCCTCCTCCACCCACTTCCCTTTCAATGCATTTTAATGTACATGCTTTTGTGTTTTAGAGAAACAGACTTTGTTATTTTGAGTGGTTTTTAAAAGGAATTATTTTATCTTTATTTATTTATTTTATTTTAATTTGACCAGAGAGGAACAGAGAGGGGGAAGGAAAGTGAGATAGCAAGCCACCAGGTCTGGGACTCGAACCGTGGTCGGCCATGTGGGAGTCCAGCCAGTCCTTAACCTAATCATATCAGTCTACAAAAGACCCATCTCCTGTTTCATTTCAGTCACTCTCTCATCTTTCTGTTTTCCTCCTCCACCCACTTCCCTTTCAATGCATTTTAATGTACATGCTTTTGTGTTTTAGAGAAACAGACTTTGTTATTTTGAGTGGTTTTTAAAAGGAATTATTTTATCTTTATTTATTTATTTTATTTTAATTTGACCAGAGAGGAACAGAGAGGGGGAAGGAAAGTGAGATAGCAAGCCACCAGGTCTGGGACTCGAACCGTGGTCGGCCATGTGGGAGTCCAGCCAGTCCTTAACCACCATGCCATCTGCCAGCCCCTATTTTTAAGCTTACATAAATGAATCATTTATAACTCATTGTATTTCATCCTTTTTTTTTTTAAATCAGCACTTATTTTTAAAATTCCATCTGGATTACTATATGTATAATACATGTCATACATTGCTTCTAACTTTTGCATTGTAGTATATATTTCTCTAATCTATTTCCACGTAATGAGTGGAAAGTGCCTCCAAACTACCACCACCTCATATGACATTGTGGTTCTTCTTCATTCAAGGAGCTGTGTGACACATTCTCTTGACTGTAAACCAGGGTTTAGATTTCTGGGTCATATATTAGTTGAACTAAGTATTAAGGATTGTTTTCCAAAATGGCTGTACCAGATTGTACTCCCAGAGGTGTGGTTGAATACCCTTATATCCCTATAACTCTTCTGTTACTTAGCACTTGCCAGTTTTCTATTTCTTAGCCAGTCTACTAAGTGTAAATGGCAGCAAATTGTCTTAATTTTCAGTTCTCTGATAACTAATGCAATTGAGCATCATTCCAATGCATATTAACATTTTAGCTTTCCTCCTTGAATTCTCTGTTGCACAGTTTCTACCTGTTTTTTGGAGGAGAGGTTATCTTTTCTATTAAATTTTCACAAGTTGCACTTATAGTCTAGATGTTATTCAGGTGCCAGTTTTAGACATTGCAAGTATCTTTTCTCAGTCTGTGTTCTGTTTTATTGAACATAAATCCATAATTTCAATATAATAAAATTTCTCCATTCTTTGCTTTATGATGTATGCCTTTCTAGCTTTAAGATGTTCCCCACCCTTAAGTCACAAAGATGTTCACCTGTATTTGCTTCTATTAACTTTATAGCTTTACTTCCATATTTTACTTTTTAGTCCATTTGGAGTCCACCTTTATATGATGTTTTATTTTTTTTCTATAGTGTAAACTAGTATTTCTTACATATCTATTAATCTATCCATCACTTATTCATTGGTGTGCAAGTTAACTTTTATCATAGTCTGTCTCGGCACTCACTCTTCAATTCCATTGTAATTATGTCTTTTCAGTCTGTTTCAGTATTGGATTGAACAAGTCTTGTCTGCCTTCTTAGTTAGTCATGGATTTTGATTCTTTCTTATACATTTTAAATTAAGGTTATCTAGTTTGTATAAGAACCCAATTAGAATTTTTATGAGGTTGCATTGAGTTTATAGATTAACTTAATAAAAACACTGGCATATCTGTTATATCACTTCATCCGATCTAAGAGCATGGAATACTGGTATTTCTTCATTTTTTCATGTTCATTATTAGATTTATAAAAGTTGTCTTTATATATGTTTTGTGACTTCATTATTAAGTTATTTCTTACACACATTAGAGTTCTTGTTGTCATTGTGCATAGTATCTTTCTTTAAAACTTTTTAGTTACTTATTGGTGGCATAGAAAAATGCTATTGATTTTTTCTGAGTTGATATTGTATCCAGGTACCTTGTAAAATTTTTATTGATTCTAATTGCTTGTTTTATTTTCTGCCTGATTGTATTACCTGAAAATAATGATAATTCTATCTCTTCCTTTGTAAATTTATACATCAATTGTTTCCTCTTTTTCTTTGGTAAAAGGAGTCAGTTATCATGGCTATTTTTATCTTATTCCTAATCTTAAAAGGAATATTTATAAAGTTTCTCAAAAAAGTATACTATTAATATTTACTATAGATTTTAGTAAGTAGCCTTTAATAAATTAAAATGTTATCATTTAATTTGTTTTTATTGTTAGAAGGTATGTGAACTTACCAGAGAAAGAGAAAGTGAGACATTATTCCCCACTGCAATGTGGGCACACCACAGTTCTCTTTTCATCATTTCTTCAGGATTTGGGGAACACACCTACGTGTGCCCAGCATATTTTTCAAGCCTCCAGAGTTGGGAGTTGAACCACCATGAGTCATAAGCACCATGTACAGGGCTTAACCTGCTCTACTATAGGGTGGCCCAAGAACGCCATCGTTCTCAGTTTGCTTAGAGGTTGTTTTTGTAAGTACAAGTTGAATTTTATGCTTTTTTTATAATCTGTTAATTAATGAAGTGAATTATTTTTCTTTTTCTGCTAAGACTTTCTCACTCTTCTATTAATAATTATCACATACCTATATCCTTAGGTGTAAAATTAAGGATCTATTACCTCCTATGAGTGTGAAACCTTTAAATATGTATTTTAATTCTTTCATTTTGTAGTATTTCTGTCACATATATATATAGAAAGAGTTTAGGTTAGTTATACTGATTAAGGACTAATTTATGTAGATATAGATGCATAGTATTCAAAAAATAATTTTATAAATCTATTGATTATAATGTGTATGTTAATGTCTCTGACTGGACCTATATACAGTATATTCATGATGAGAAAATTCATTTGGTATGCTATAATCACATGCAGTGATTAAATGTAATAAATAAATATATTTATTAGTAAACAAATAATTTTAATGTTTTTTATGTCCATATTAGCAAAATATTTTCCACTTTGCTGAACTTTTTGCAACCGTACAATTTATTTTTTTCTAAATTCTAGAATGTGTGCACTCACCAGAGAGAGAGGGGGGAAAATGAGCAATCACTCCCTGGAGAGATGTCCGCTCCACGGTCCCTTCTCCTCCAGTCTCCTCCAAGGATTTTGGACATGTATGCACATGTGCCTGGCATGATTTTCAAACTGCTGGGTCTGGGACTTGAGCATGAAGTTGTCCATGTGGGATCCAGCACTTAAGCCTTTATACTATCTGCTGACCCTATCTACTATACAAATTCTTAGCATTTTAAGTTTTCTTTCTTTATTTTACCAGAGGATATGTGTACTCGCCAGAGAAAGACAGAGAGATTAAGAGAAGGAAAGTAAGAAAGCAACCCCTATGGGGGATGGTCATGCTGCAGTCCTTTCTTCATTTCTTCCCATATACATCCACCAAGTTCTTTAAGCCACTGGGCTCAGGACACAAACTAGAAGTTCAGTCATGTGGGATCCATTTGCCTTAACCACCACTCCATCAACTGGCCCCATTTTATGAGTTTATGTTTAATTTAGCACATTGTTTTCTAAATAAGTAATACATTTCTGAGACTCAAACTTTAAGAGACAAAAAAAGAGTATACAAAAAAGAGTCACTTTCCTCCCAGTCTGTGTCCCTCAGCTGCTCTGTTTCCTTTTCTATAGTTAATCAACGTGCAAAGTTGATAAATACATAAATCTTTATACGTCGATGAGGGAATATGCCCAGCTAACCTCCTAATACCTTTTATTTTTTAAACAAAGATAGTGGCAAATTTATTGGTTAGCACCTTGCTTTATTCACTTGTCAGAGTATCTTGGAAATCATTCAGTTACATGAAAAAGCTTTCTTTGTTTATGGCTATTTATAATTTAATCATGTATATAACTTGGCAGATTGAATAGTCCCCTACTAATAGATAAGCACTGTGCAGTCAGTTGTTCTTATAAGTATTATTTCAGGCATGTGTGAGTATATCAGTAGGAAACATTCTTAGGAGTGGAATCACTGGTCCCAAAGTAGTTGCAGATGTAATTTACATAGATTTGCCAAATTAGGTCCCCTACATAGACTGTATCATGTTCTTAAGAGAGAAACATGAGAATTTGTTTCCTTTCATCCTCATCAACAAAGTACAGTTTTCTCCAATCTGATAAATGACATATCTCAGTAAAATTTTATTTTACATGTCAGGAATTATATATTCCTTTTAGTATCTTTTCAAATGAGTAATTTACATTTTTTCTCCCCTGGAAATGATCTCTTCTGCCCATTTTTCTGTTGAATGATTTTTCCTTTCCTATTGATGTGTAGTGGGTTTTTTTTGTATTAATAAATGTATGAGTTATAATTTTTGTTTGTTTGAAGTTTTTTTGACTTTGCCTTATGGTTATTTTAGTCAGAAATTATTTTAAAGTTTTCTCCAGTATATTTCATTCATTTCCTTTTATAACTTCTGGGTTTGTGTCACATGGTAGCTTCCCTTGCTATAAGTTTATAAATGAACAGAAGTCTCTTGGGCTGGCTTGGTGGTGCATGGAAACACATTGCTCAAGCCACAAACCCAGATGCTGGAGCCATTTGGAAGATTGTGGGTTTGGTTGAGCATGTTTGCCCATGATCCTGGCTGGTTAGTAAGGCTGGGAGAGATTGCAGCATGAGACTGTTGAGAGTGCTTGACTCTCTCTCTCTCTGCTTCACTCCCATGAAAGAAAGAAATAAACATAAAAAATAAAAATGGGGCTGGCAGGTGACATGGTAATTAAAGCACTGGACTCCCACATAGTGCATTATGGTTCAAGTCCTGGACCTGGATGCTTACTTTCTCACTTTGCCTCTCTCTCTCTCTCTCCCCCCCTCTCTTTCTCTCTCTGGTAAAGTTAAATTTTATAAGAGTTGGGCTAGCTAGTGGTGTGGTGGTGAAGGTGGCTAGATCTCACATGCCCAACTACACAGTTCAAACCCCAGATCTGGCAGCTTGGAAAACACACCGGCCATGTTTATGTGCATGCCCAAAATCCTGAGAGGCGAATGGAAAAGGGATTATGGTGTGGCCGCTCCCCTAAGGGGTGATTTCTGACTTTCCCTTTCTCTTTTTCTCCATCTCTGCTGAGTGCATGCACCCTATAACAAACAAAAGCAGTAGTCTTTCCTATTACTGTTGTATTTCATCATTTGCATTATATTTTGATTTTTGACTCATCTGTACTTAGCTTTGGTGTGAGCTATGGAGTCAATTCGTTTTTTCTCTATTATGTGGCCCACTGGCATTATTTACTAATTAACCAGTCTCTTTCCTCACTGGTTTCTTTTTTCTTTTCTTTTCTTTCTTTCTTTTTTTTTTTTTTTTTTTTTTTTTTTGGAGTTTTTTTTTTTTGGGTGTTTGTTTTTTTTTTTTCTTTATGGGGGGGGGGGTCACTCACCAGAAAGATAGAGAGAGGCAGAGAGACAGAAAGTGAGAAATCACCCCCCAGGGGGGATGGCCATGCCACTATCCCTTCTTCTCTCTTCCCCTCTAGGGATCTTGGGCATGCATGCACATGCTCCTGGCATGAGTTTAAGCCACTGGGTCCAGGACTCAAACCACAATCAACTACATGGGAGTCTAGCGACAAGCCATTACACCAACTGCTGGTCCCCCCCACTAGTTTCTATTCCTGTATTTTGGTCTATTTCTAAATCTTTGTGTTCTGTTTTGTCTACTAATATGCCAGAATTATGCAATCTTATTTACTGAAACTTAAAATGTTTTCATTTCGTGGGTAGCAAATCTGCCTCCTGACATCATGCTCTTCTTCTTTTAGAGTGGCCTGATATTCCTGGTTGCTCATTTTTCATGGGCAACTTAGCATCATGTTAGTGTTTTTACTTGGGTTGTATTAAATTAGAATTTACTTAGGAAGTCATTACACATCACTTTTTGAAATTTTTCTTATATTTCCAAATTTTTATCCAATTTGTACCTGTATCTCCTTTAAGTAGTCAAATTATTTTTCAGTGTGTGATTGGAAGAAGTATGGATTCCAGCTCCCCTCTCTTAAAATAGCAAACACTTTTCACCTGCTTATGATTATGTTAACCCCTTATTTCTGAATTAACAAGCTGTCTTAGGACTTGTGATTTTTCTCCTTGAATGTTATCAATTAACTTCTTACTGGGAAAAATGACACAGCTCTCCCTGCTACCCACCCAACACTCATATGGGCATTCTTCCCCCTCACTTTCCCCACCCTTCCAATATAGTTACATCCTAATTTTGGCTAGATCAACATTCAGTGTTTACAATATTTTGACTATGTAAATGCCATTCAAAACTGAACCATGCATTAAATTATGATTATTTCCCTTCTTGCACAACTATTATACTTTCCCCGAAGATAATATTTGCCTTGTTTATGGTTTGTTTGCTCCATTTTTATGTTTTTATTACTAATTCAGCCCTAACTCTTTGTCAATTATCTACAGCTCTTCTCGAGATATTCCGATGCTTCAGTTATTTTTCAATTTCATC
>NW_006159691.1:2534536-2535131 GCF_000334495.1 Tupaia belangeri chinensis
TCTTCCGAGCTGATGGCCTGTCCTAGTCTGATGTTCTGCTCTCCCTGGGCCTGGAGCACAGTTCTTATCCTGAGTCTTTCTTTCACCTTTACCCAGGCATTCTTGGTGCTACACTCCTGTGTTACTGTTCCCATCGCTGCCAACTCTCTTTTTCTTGTTTCCCTCCCTTGTCTCTGAGGAGCACGTCCTTCAATAGTTTTTCAAGAAAGTGCACACAAGAGGTCTACATGTGACGACCTTACACAGTCAATCCGTGCACTAAATGAGTAATTGGACTGCAAGTCATTTCCCTTCACTGCTTGGAAGGCAATTCCATTGTGTTCCAGCATCCACCATTGCTTTTGAGAAAATCAGAGCCTTTCAGATTAGGGATTATGACTTGCTCCCCACACTCTGCCCAGATTGGTGGGATGCTAACCATGTCTCATAATTCTAAAGTTTCACAATGATCTTACCATGAAGTGAATCAGTTTTTATTCATTTAGGTAGCTGATCCCGTGGGAAGCTGTTTTATTCTGACAATACTCATTTTTCACATCTGCAAAATTTTCTTGACCTCTTTTGTATATTATTCCTCTCCTTCACTTGCTCTGCT
>NW_006159691.1:2535162-2540866 GCF_000334495.1 Tupaia belangeri chinensis
CTTTCCCTAGAAATTTAATATCTAAATGTTTGAAATTCTGGATTGGTTTTCTGATAGCCCCATATTTGTTATTTTCTAAATCTTTGACTATTTCATTCTGCTTTTCAAGAGATTTCCTCAGCTTCATCTTCTTTTTTTAACAATATAGTTCTTTACTGTTTAGAATATGCTTTCATATACATACTATATAGTACTTACTCCCTTTTTTCCCCCCAGTATGAATGCACTGTATGTTAGTCCAGTCAAAGATATTACTGTACACATCATTGTCAACAGAAAAATTTCCATTTTTGTGCCCATTAAATGACTTGCTTTTTGCCTCCTTGATTCCCTCCCTCTAACCCTCCTTCATGCTCCACCCCACCACACACTGTTTCTCGTATCCACAGTTGCTCTACGTGTTCTTACCTTTGTTCAATCTTTAATATAAAGGGACTTCAAAAAGTGTGTGGAAAATTGGAAATAAAGAATGAGCTTATTTCAGTGCAAATAATGTTTGAAATCCATGCATGGTAATTTTATAATACTCATTTCCTACGAACTTCTTGAAGACTTTTGGTTTATACTATCATATTTTTAATTCTCAAGAGCTCTTTATTATTTTCTGAATGTTCCTTTGTGTCTAATATTTTGTTTACAGTTTTGCAATATAGTCTCTTATTTCTCTGGAGAGGTTAGTAATAGTTTGGCTTTTGTTTTTTAAGTTTCTTAATACTGAGTAGCCTGTTTCTTCCAGATTGCTTTGTTCTGCTTGTTTACTTTGATCTTTGTCTCTCATATTTGCTGCTTTTCCAGATATCTGTATCTGGTGAGAAATGTTGAGGCCTAGACTAAGAGAAGTTTGATAGGGAGGAGTAGACTAGAGAGGAATTAAGGAGATAGATAGATTAAAACATTCCACTCCTGGGTATCTACTCAAAGGACAGAATGCTCATTTGGAAAAGTGCTTGTACATCTATATTTATTACAGCATTTTCACAATTGCTAAGACATGGAACCAACCCAAATGTTCACAAACAGATGAATAGATTGAAAAAGTGTAGCACATATATTCCATGGAATACTATTCAGTCATAAAAAAACAAGCATTTGATAGAAAGTAGATGAATATGGAAGATTTATGGCTGAGTGAAGCAAATCAGGCTATGAAAGAGAGACATTGTATGTCTCCACTTAACATATACCGACTGTCTACACTCTATGGTAGAGATTGAAAGACTGGAGGACATAAAAGCATTGAAAATTGTTATGGATACAATGGACAAAGTGGAAGGAGAGTGGGAGAGGGGAAGAGTGTAGGAAAGGAAATTCAGGGGAAAAAATAGAGTGCTAAGACATTTGTGGGACACAGGTATGGTTTATTACCTGTTGATGATGACATGTATAATATTCGCAACTGGGCTGGACTGAGGAGTATATCATGCTGGGTCAAGTCTCTTTACAATCTAAATGATGTATAGTGATTGAATGTAGAAATAATAATAATAATTGAAAATAAATGAACATATAAAAGAAATTCTTTAAAAATGTATTATAAAAAACTTAAAAAGAAAAAAGAAGAAAAAATTGATCACTGGTTTAAATAGTGGGTGACAAAGGAAGTGCTAGAAATTTTCTAGTTTTTTGGTTCACTGAGGTAAAAAACACACAGTAAAAGCCACAAGGTTAGGAAAAACGCATTTAGTGTAGGAAAAGCCAAATTGGGATTTTTCTGCAGCATACAGCTTTGTTTTTTCTACTAAAAAAAAAATTGCAAATTTAGTTAGAATTGTGTGCACCATTTCCACATAATTCCCTGGCTATACAGCATACAGGCTCCCTATGTCCAAACCCTCAGTCTGGAGATACAAAGTTATCAGCAAACTCTGAGTCTTACCAAATTCCAAGAGCTGTAAGTAGGATCTAAAGATACCCTAGAGAGAATTACATAGTTCCTGACCCCAAGCTCCCATTACCAATGGGGCAGTGGTCCCATAGTGCTGCTAAAATAGAAGTTTAGAAACACAGTAAATGGTTGTAAATACCACATATAGTGTGGGTGAAAGAATAGAGTCTGAGGAAGGACATTTAGAAGAAAAATAGAGAAGCAAAGCATTAATGGGACAAAGAAATGTGGTATTATCTGTTGGAGATAATTTTATAGTATTATCAACTGGACTAGAGAGAAATGTTTGCATGCTGGAATATTCACTTTGTAAGCTAAATAAAGTGATTGAATGTATAAAATAACATGAAATTTAAAAAAAGAAAACAAAAAAGAAGTTCGTACATATATCACTGTCAAATACCAGAAGAGGAGGATTACTGATAATTTCAAGGATGGGTAACATTTTAACCTTTCATTAGAAAATGAATAGGAGTTTACAGAAATGCAATGACGATTTAGGAGGAGGATTTTCTGTGGAGCACAGGTAGCATAGGCAAAGAAGTAGAAACATGAAAGGATTCAGTGTAGGTAGGAGGGAGGAAGAGGTTCTGTGTGACAGGAGATGAGACACTAGAAGTGGCAAGTACTATTATTGAAGTAGCCTGGACGGATAGTAAGAAATAGCTCTCTGCCTAGGCCTGCTTCATAGCCTAGTGTTTAAGGGACCTGGAGCCCACATGCCTGACTATGGTTTGAAGCCTGGTCTCTGAGGCTTGAAAAAATACCGGATGCAGGACCAGCAGTTAGCGTAATGGCTATGTCGCTAGACTCCCACGTAGTGGACTGCAGTTCGTGTCCCAGACCCGGTGGCTTAAACTCACACTGGGCACGTGTGTGTGCATGCCCAGGATCCCGAGAGGAGAATGGAGGAGAAGGGATTACGGCGTGGCCATCCCCACTGGGGGGTGATTTCTCGCTTTCAATCTCTCTGTCTCTCTGTCTCTGACTGGCGAGCGCACATGCCCTATAACAAAAACCTTTAAAAAAGAAAAAAAAAATACTGGATGTGTGTGCGTTCTTGCCTAAAATTCCTATAGGATGGATAAAGAGAGGAGAGGGGATTTTGGCACAGCCACACCACACTGGGGGGGTCTCTCTCTCTCTCTCTTTTTATCTATCTTTGGAAAGCACATGTGCCCTCAGACCATTAGAAAGTAAATCCCTATGCCTTTGTCTAATACACAGCATACTCACAGTTCATGAGAAGAATGTGTGAGAACATCAGGATTCCTTTTGGAGGACAGTTGTCTCACCCTCTCTGCACTGAGCAACAATGTTTCTAATAATGGCACAGGTTAATCCCCATGTGACTTGATGTGTAATATTTCTGAGTGGCCAGTTAATTTTGCTAATCACATTAGTAGCAATTAGCAAGATGCTTCTCTGATTAGGAAACTGTGGTCAAGAAGCTCTTAGACACTTGCATTTACTGAAAAATAAGTCTCTCCTTCCCAGAGCCTGTTAATTTCTGCCAACAAGAGACATGAAATTTAGCCCAAAAGATCCTACCATTCCCTTTCTCTCTTCAATCACTCCTGACTCTTGTACAAGGGGATATTCTGATAATTAATATTGTTCAGATTTTGGAAAAACCTTGGAGAATGAATTATGATGCATGTGTCCTGCTGAGCATCTTGGGATATATTATTGGGAAGTCAGTGGAGGATGGGATCTTAAGCTGGACAGTCCTGTGTTGAATGCTGGCTCTAGTGTTTACTTGTTCCATAACCTCAACCACTTTTTTTTTAGTTTTATTTAGTTTTGTTGTTTGATTTGTTTATCGTTGTGCCTCATTGGTCAAGTGAAAATTGTAATAATGTCTACTTGATAGGAATATTGCAAAAATTAAATATGTCAATCCATTTAAAGATTAGAATAATTCCTAGCACGTAATTAATGCTCAATTGGTATCTTCATTATTACTATTAATTCAGAAATCTATTTGGAGGTCTAAATGAGTGGACCATCAGGACACACTGGTGGCAAAATTTATGATGATGAACCAGACCCCAGCTAGTCATTCAGTTGAACTCCCCTACCTCGTTTTAGATGTCGGTGAAGAGGAGGCCATTAGGTGTGAAATCCAAGAGTGGTATACTGTGTTGTAAGTGTGTGTTAATTATCTGCTTTGGATTGTGCCACAGTGAGCACTTGAGCTCATCCATCCTCTGGTTTGTCACATCCTCACTACTGAACATAGAACCCATGGAGTCTGTGAAGACTTGGATGAATGAAAACCAGGAAAGAACTGAACTTGGAGGCAATCTATTTCCATTCTGGGCCTGTGCCTTACTAATGGGAAAGTTGCTTAAGCCAAACCTCATTACATTATTAGCAAAATGAAGGTCATTGTTTTCATCTCAGTGAAAATATTTTTAAAAGATGGCATCTAAAAGTGTATTAAGGCTGGCTCCGTAGCTTAGTAGTTCAGGGGGCTAGATCTCAGATGGCCAATAGTGGTTTGAATCCTAGCCTCCAGGTACGTGCACATGTCCAAAATGCTGACAGGATGGAGAAATAGAAGAGAAGGGATTGTGGTATGACTACGCTTCATTAGGGGTGCTTTCTTCTCTCTTTCTCTCTGGCAAGCTCATGTGACTTCTCACAGTAAAAAGTGTATCAGTTAGAGTAAAGATACAATAAGCTTGTTTATTAATGATCTAATTTATTTGGAAAGAAAATGAAGACTCAGAGTTACTGCCTAGTATATTATAACTATAATTATTATTTTACCTTTATAAGTAAGTACACAAGTGAAATGAGAGTACACTCACATTGTGAAAAATTACATCAGGTAACATCACTTAGAGTGGTAGCCATCTACTATTCTTCCAGAATATTGCTCTTAATGATATGGATTGTATCTTTGCAGATTTACTCTGACACATTTTCAGATGTATACCTGTATCTGTCAAACCCATCATCATGTTTGAATTTTTTCTTTGACTTACATGGTATTTGGTAATGGGCCAGCCAATACTATGGTGGCTAAGTGGCTATATCCCACATAGCTGACTGCATGGTTTGAGTCCCAGATCTGGTGACGTGAAAAGTACGCCATGTATAGATGCATGCATACCCCAAGTCCCAAGAAGAAAATGGAAGATAAGGGATCATGGCATGACCGCTGCCCCTCAAACCAACCTCCTCCTTCTCCAATGAGTGCTCATACCCTATAGCAAACTTTATTTTTAAAAAAAGATATTTGGTAATATTCAAAAATTACTTTTATTCACTTGTCTCTACTTCTTCAAGTACTTTTCAACTCGGTAACTAGAAGTTCATGTAATTTTTAAAAATTGCACTGTATTGTATAATATTCTATGTGAAGGATATATCATGCTTATTCAGTCATTGTCAATCATTAGACATTCTGGGTTCTTATAATATGTGGCTATTACAAGAAAATACTTTAATGAACTTTGGGCAGTTATCTAGAAGTAACATTCTAGATTTAGAAGGCCTTGGCAAATTTCTCTCCTAAATTGTTTTTACCAATTTGTACTTTTACCAGTGATGTAAGGTCCCCCTCTCAGCCCTCCCTCCATCTTTTTAATTTTTTTTTTTAGGATGTGAAAATAGTTTATTACTTAATATATTTTTTATTTATATTTTTTAATACATTCAATTACATTATTTAGCTTACAAGGTGATCATTTCAATATATGAACATTTCTCCCCGGTCGAGTTGACCAAAATATAACAACACTACCTCTCTGTCTCAACAATGCTGTCTTCGTATCCCTCCTCCAAATGTTCTTCCCCAGGCCCCACTCC
>NW_006159691.1:2541778-2565862 GCF_000334495.1 Tupaia belangeri chinensis
CACCATTTGCTGAAGAGGTTTTCCTTTTCCCACTGGATTGACTGGTACCCCTTGTCAAAAATCAGTTGACTGAATGGGAATTTATTCCTGTGGACTCAATTCTGTTCCATTGGTCCACATGTCTGTTCCTGTTCCAATACCACAGCTTTTTAGTATATTTTTGGGTCAGGGAGTGAGATGCTGCCCACTCCACTCTTCTTTTGTAGAATTGCTTTGGCAATGTGGGGTCTTTTATTATTCCAGATGAATTTCAAAATGGCAATTCTACCCAAGTTAATCTACCTATTTAATACAATGCCAATCAAAGTACCAGATACATTCTTCACAGATTTAGAAAAGACAATAATAAAATTCATCTGGAATAATAAAAGACCCCCTCCATCTTTATCAGCACTTAAAATTACAAGTACATTTTCTGTCTCAGCTAACATGATGGACAAAATGGTATCTTATCTACCCAATGAATAGGAAAGTTGCACATGTTCTCATGTGTTATTGTAGAGACTTTATGCACTTCTTCATTTAATCTTGAGGAAACTCACTGAGTTGAGTGAAGTGTTACTATCATCATTGCCCAAATACATAACCAGAGTCCCAGAACAGTTTTGTCATATCCATAACACATGAGGTCAGTAATATTAACATGTCCACACACAGAAGTGCAGATGTTTCCCAACAGTTATGCTGAGGCAGAGTCAAAAAGTGTTAAGAGTGTTAGCTCCATGGCATAGTGGTTAGGAGAGCCAGATCCCACATAGCTGACAATAGTTTGAATCTTGGCTCTGGCAGCTTGGAAAGACATGCTGGGCCCCTGTGGGTGTATGTTCCAAATACTAACAGAATGGAGGGGTAGAAGAGAAGGGATTGTGTGACTATGCCCTTTGGGGGATGCTTTCTCTCTCATGGAATAAATAAGTAAATAAACTTTAACAAATTAATTAACTATGTTTATAGATTAATTTCTTCATATTTTATTATATCTCCTCAGTCTGTGTGTCTGCTTTTATATCAGTACATGTAATTTTGGTTACTGTAGCTTGGTAGCACATTTCCAAGACAGGTAGTGTGATGCCTCCAGTTTTTTTTTTTTTTTTTTTTTCATAGAATTGCTTTGGCTATTTGGAGTCTTCTGAGA
This sequence comes from Tupaia belangeri chinensis, assembly GCF_000334495.1. NCBI lineage: Eukaryota > Metazoa > Chordata > Mammalia > Scandentia > Tupaiidae > Tupaia > Tupaia belangeri. The sequence continues at coordinate 2,542,914 of NW_006159691.1, forward strand.
TTCCATACAAATTATATTATCTTTTTTTCTATTACTGTGATGAAAGCCTTTGGTATTTTGATACAGATTGCATGAATTTGTAGGTCACTTCAAGTAGTATAGACATTTTAACAACATTGTTTCTTTCTACCCATGAATATTGGTTATTCTTTCCATTTTTTTAGTGTCTTTTTCTTTCATCAGTATTTTATAGTTTTCATCTCCTTGGTTAAATTTTTGCCTTACTATTTTTTGTGGCTATTGTATATGAGATTTCTTTCTTGGTTCTGCTTTTTGTTTTGTTTTGTTTTGTTTTGTTTTGTTTTTTTCAGCTAGTTCATTATTGGTGTGTAGAAATATCATTAATTTTGGCATATTGATTTCATATCTTGCAGTTTTACTAAATTCATTTATCAGCTCTTAAGGAGTTTTGGTAGATTTTTTAAAGTTTTTATTTTTCCTGTATAATTATATCATCTACAAAGAGGGACAATTTGACTTCTTCTTCCAATTTTGATGACCTTTATTTATTTTTCTTGCCTAATCACTTTAAAATTTCCAATACTATGTTGAATGGTGGTAGAGAAAATGAACATCCTTGTTTTGTTCCAGTTTGTAGAGGAAAAAAACCTTTCATGTACCATCTTTTAGAGAAAATACTTCCAATTCTTCCACATTCAGTATGACGTTAGCTGTGGGTTTGTCATATATATATAGCCTTTATTATGTTGAGATATGTGTCTTCTACACCTAATCTGTCATGTGTAGTAACATGGATGCACCTGAAGGAAATAATGCTACTGAAATTACCCAACCTTTGAAAGGCAAATACTGTGTATTATTATTCATTAGTGGAAGCTAAAAGACTTGACTGGGTAGAAATGGAGAGTGGGATGGTGAATGTGTGCAGCTAAGGAGGAGAGTGGGTGGGAGAAATAGGGAAAATCTGGATAACAGGTAAAAATACAAGCAGGTAAGTGAAATGAGTTCTAGATGATAGTACAATAGAATAACTATAGTTGGTGACGATTCAATGCCTATTTCAAAATGACTAGATGAGATTATTTCAAAGGTTTACAACACAAAGTAGTAATGAATTCTTTTTTTGAGGGGAGAGATTTTCGCTATAGGGCGCGTGTGCTCGCCAGACAGACAGAGAGAGACATAGAGACAGAAAGCGAGAAATCACCCCCATGGGGGATGGTCACGCTTCAGTCCCTTCTCCTCCATTCTCCTCTTGAGATCTTGGGCATGCACACACACGTACCTGGCATGAGTTTTAAGCCACCAGGTCCGGGACACGAACCGCAGTCTGCTACATGGGAGTCCAGCAACATAGCCATTATGCTAACTGCTGGTTCCCACAAAGTAATAATGAATTCTTGAGATGATGTATTTTTTTTAGTGCCTTTATTTGGTCATTAATCATTGTTTACATGCATTGAAAAGCTGCACCCCATAAATATGTATAACTATTATGTCTATTAAGATAATAACTTTCAAAAATTGATAGAGGGACCAGCAGTTAGCATAATGGCTATGTCACTGGACTCCCATGTCGTTGGACCCAGTTTGAGTCCCAGATCCTATGGCTTGAACTCATGCTGGCATGTGTGCGTGCTTGACCCAGATCCCGAGAGGAGAATGGAGAAGGGATTGCGGCATGGCCATCCCCCCTGGGGGTGATTTCTTGCTTTCTGTCTCTCTGTCCCTGTCTGTCTTTCTGGTGAGCACATGTGCCCTATAACAAAAACCTCTCAAAAAAAAAATGATAGAAATATTGGAGTTAGAAAACCTTAGGTTCGAACCTAGAGTTTATGGATTGTCAGCTATTAATATACACCGAGTGTCTGCACTCTACGATCGAAACTGATTGACTAAAAGATATACAAACACAAGAGATGGGTGTGAATGTCAGATGTGGTGTGTGTGGAGGAGAGGGGCCTAGGGAAGGACATTTGGAGGAGGGATACAGAGGCAGAGCATTGACAGGACCGGGAGGTGTGGTGTTATCTGTTGAAGATATTTTGATCAATTGGACTGGGGAGAAATGTTCACATATTGAAATGTTCACTTTGTAATCAAAACAATGTGACTGAATGTATATAAAAAATAAATAATAATTTTAAAAAATTAAAGGAGATAATGTATAGGATACAGGTAGCTTTTGAGAAATGTTAGCTGTTCTTTTGATTTGAAAGAGAAAATCTGCCTTGCACAAGTGAAGCTGCAACTTAGGAAATGCTTAAAAATGACAAAGTCAGTTTCCTTCACCTAGCAGAGCTTTCAGGCTTCTGCTTAGTGAAGCATTTGTTTTTGCTTTAAACCTAGTGTGGCATATTAGTCTTTCCTCTCTGAGGGATTATGAGGAATAACTAGACTGGCCGATTTTAGTGAGTCCCCATAAGCCTCCCATTAGTATTGGGTTGCCAGGAAAGTCATGATGCATTTTAGCATAGAAAAACAAAAGTACTCATGACTTTCCCAATAACCTAATAGTTAGGGTGGGAATCTGTATGTGTAGTTGACAGATGAGAACACTGAAAGCCAGAGAACACTGAAAGAAAGTGATTTCTGACAGTTCCTGTTCTCTGTGTGTGGCCCCTGATCTGTTCTGATCACCATTGGTGGCCACAGAGTAGGCAGTGGGTGTCCACCTCCCATTGCTGCCTAAATCAGATGCACTTCAAACCTTGTCCTGCAATGGGGACCTCAAGGAAGTGCACTCAGCCTCTTCGTACAGGTTTCCATCATTGCCAAGGCCATTTCTAGGCATTGATGACCTTGTCCCATCAGCTATTCGGTTTACTTTGGTACCTGCCCAAAGCCATGAGCCCTTTTTCTCCCTCAGCAATTAGCACTAAAGGTAGCTTCCAGCATAACTTCATTTTTATTGAGTATTTAGTCTCTGCCAGAGACTTTGCGAACAGCTTCTTATTTACTAGCTGTGTGGCTTTGGGCAAGTTCATTAACCTCCTTTATCCTCTGTGTATCATCTGCATAATAGGAATTAACAACAGGTCTCACATCCCATGGGTAGTTGGAATATTCAATGAAATGAATAAATATGTCAAGTGTTAGAACAGCACCAGGATGCACCTCAGTGCTCCACAAATGCTAACCATTGGTGATATACTCCTTCCATGCCCACAGTCACCTTATGTTGTAGGTGCAATGGTTAGCCCCATGTTATAGAGGAAGCACTTTGAGTACAATGATCACCTGGCAGCCAGTAAGTAAATAAAAGGATTCTATACCAGGTCTGGAGCATAAAACAACTACAGAGTAAGGACAAACATGACCTTTAGCATCAAAGACACTATCCACTAAGGTTGATTAAGACATGGCCAGTGTTTGAGTGTGGTCTCTAGTACCCAATTTTGTACTTTTATGTCTTTGTAATGCAAGATGCTGTTTTTGTGGAAATCTACACACACTCTGCTGGTATCCGTTTGTCAGGGACTCAAAAGATTTCTCCCAGCTAGGTATTGGTGTGGCAAACACTCCCAGTGAAGACAGTGGCAAGCTCAAATGCTAGAAGATTCAAGCAAATGCAGCCTGTCTGATTTCATCCCACACCTCATGTCACTGGCCTAAAGGAGAGAATGCAGGTGCCTATCTGTTCTTCCTCTGTACCCTAGATGGACCTGTTCTGTTTATTTATTTATTTATTTGACCTGCCTCTGTGACCAGATGGCCTTGTGTTCCCTCAGCCCTCCATGTGGATCTCTGTGGAAATTGCACATGTGGACAGAGGAAGGCAGATGGATAGAGGAGCATTCACAAGTAGCATGCTATTTAAGAACACAGGTTGGCTGCAATTCCAGTGCTTCCTGGACAGGAGAGGAATCAGCTAATGGACTAATGCTCACTGCATGTCTCTGTCCCTCTATGTAACCTTCACCACTGTTCACTCCCACAACCGTCACTGTCTTCAGTTTATAGAAGAAGGAATTAAGACTGAGATAGGCCTTATTCCTACACATGTGAAAGTAGTGAAGCTGGAACAAGGAAAGCAGACATGTATCCATTATTTACCATGAGCCAGATCTTCTTGAGGCACCTTATATATAGTAAGGCATTTAATCCTCACAATAACCCTTGAGGTAGGTACTATTATAGTCATTCCCATTTTAAAGATAAGAATACTGAGATATCTAGAGAAAACCTGTCTAATGTAACATAATAATGGCAGAGCCAGGATATCAACCAGAATCCATCCTTTTAATTGTGATACTCATCTGTTTACCAGTAAGTATATGCCCAAAGCCAAAATGCAATGTCCTTCATGTACCAGCCCCCAACCTTCTTCTGGTTTCCAGGTTGTTGACTGACTGAAAGAAATCACAGTGTCTTGTCAATTCTCTCTGTGGCCTTCAGAAAAAAAGAGCAAGATCCCTGAGAGGAACATCCTTCTCCCTGCTGGGAAGGACCCTGGATTGAGAGCTGGCAGCACATCCACATTTGATTACCTAGTCCTGAAAAAGGAACACTGAATTTGTGAAACAGGGTAGCCCAAATTCCTCTGCTTGATTTTTCTGGAATCAAATTAGGCCAGTGAATAGGCCAGTGGCGTTTTCATCAATTTCTCAGCCTTCCCTTGGAACTGAGCCTGATTTCTTTGCCCTCCCGCAATGCTGCCTGCTGTTTACTGAGCAAACCAGCTCTCTGAACCAGCACTGCATTAGTAATGTGGCAGGGCAACGTGGTAGAGGGAAGATTACAGGTATTAGAGGCCATTTAGAATCGTTTAGAATCGAGCTGTTTTCTGAACAGGCAATTAATCCAGTTGCATTAAAGGGAGCTGCTGGGGCTGTTGTACCTCTCCTCTTGGTTGAGAGGGGGATTTGGGAGGCTCTGTTAAGTGACTTCATAGTTAACTCTAGAGCTTAATGGAGCATCTTTATTGAGGGTAGGGACTGTAAACCTCTGCCCCTGAAGCTGTAGGTCTACTTTGGGAAGAAGTTTGTGTTGAAAGGATCAGATTTGTGCTTAGAGTCCATGGCTGGCCAACTTGAAGCACCTTCCAGGGACTGGGAACAAAATCTCGGGAGATGGTATTAGGTCTGGGGAGGAGATGGTTTGAGTACAAAGTTAAGCAAATACACTTCCTCAAGGCCTTCTCCTTTATTTGAGATGGAATTAACCATGGTGGAGTGTAGCCATTGATATAAAGATATGAGTGTATCACTGGAGGAATTCTAGAATTGTGCCATTCACTGAAATCCTACTGTGTCCTAAACTCTTGTGCATCTGTCACCAGGATGAGGGTCTTTCAGGTTCTTGCTTCATTGCAGGTAAGAACTGAAGCATGAGTCAGATAGCAAAGCAAAGACAGTTTATTGAGCACTGGTAAGAATGCACTCCATAGGCAGAGCAGACTGCTCTAGGGAAGGAGACAGCACTGGGTGTCTTTGGGGAATCTCCCTTTATGGGAAATGTACATGCATATTGTTAAAAGGGGATGAATTTTTAGGGCTTATGGGTGGTATTGAGAACCTTTGTAAGGGTACTCACTTGTGCTCACATTGTCTAGCTGAACATGCTTGAACATAGGATGTATATTTTTTTAGCATCCAAGTTTTGTTCTTGAGATTGGTCTGGTTTCCACCTCCACTTCTTATACCCTATTTCACATCTATTATATCAGCTTCACAAATAACCTTATGAGGTAAGGGCTGCAGAGATGGAAGCTGAGGCTCAAAGAACTTAATGGACATAGGACTTGAACCCATGAGCTCATAGTGCTGACCCCTTACTCTAAGCTATACAGTTTCTTTATGGATCTATGTCTAGGAATCTGTTCATCATCCTTAAGCATGAGACAGACAAAGCGTCAAATAGTATGACCACCTCTCTTCCCTATAGCCTTGTCTACCAAGTTATGTACCACTCAAAGCTCTACAGTGAAATTGTAAGTTTGGGAATCTGTCTATCTCACCAGGCTCCCATGAAGACAAGGGCTCCATTACATCCCAATTTCTAGCTTTAGTAGACAGTAGCACTGCTCCTCAGATAACACATGCTTGGCCAAGCCTCTTTCATATTCTGTGTCTCAGTTTACCTTGAAGTATAATTAGAGGGCTGAACTCCATGCTAAGGCATAAGCTTCCCTCTAGCTCTGATGTGCTGGGGCTCACAGCCAACATCTATCTGAAGTAAAGACTTTTGGGCTGGCTTCCTAGCCTAGTGGTTAAGGGAGCACAACCCCACATGTGTGACTGCAGTTCAAGCCCCAGACCTTGCAGCTTGAAAATACATGAGGCACATGTGCATACATGCCCCAAATTCCTACAAGATGGAGAAATAAAGGAGAAGGGATTGCAGCAAGATCCTCCTCCATTGGGGGGTTTTCTTTGTTTATTTCTCCCTTCCTCTCTTCCTCCCTCTCTCCCTCCCTCTCTCTCTCCCTTCCTTCTAGTCTTCCTCTCTTTCTCTCTTGCATCTTTATCTCTGTCAAGTGTACACATCCTCTGGCAGTTGAAAAATAAATTAATAATTAAAGCATACAAAAATAAAGACTTTCTCCTTAGAGGAGTCTCAAGGGTACTGAAAATCCTTACTTCTACACTTTGTCCTTTGCATGTGGCATTATTCTTAAGCATGTACCCATTCTCTGGATTCACTGACAGCCATGTGCTCTTATGATGGGCTGCACAGCAAAATGAAACTGTCAGGAGCAGGAACCAAGGGGGCATGGCAGCCAGAGGCATTCAATATATGTCTACTAATGAGTGCCTGAGAATAGCCATTGATGTTCTTATTTATCTTATTTATCTTCTCCCATAACTCCTCAGACACATTTTCCCTCCCCAAGTAAAACTGATAATCAATAAGAAAATAATGAATTTATATAAGCTTCCTTTAAAAAAAATTCTGATGATGCCCTTTTGCCTATTCCTAATCTTTTTAAACAAACTAGACTGTCCTTTGTCTACTCAATAGGTAAAATTTCAATTTTCTGTTATCTTTTCTTCTGTTCTTCTGAATACAAAAGAAGATATACTTGGGACCAGCAGTTGCTGTAATGGCTATGTTGCTGGACTCCCATGTAGCCAACTGCGGTTCAAGTTCCAGACCCAGTGGCTTAAACTCACACCGGGTATGTGTGCATGTGTAACCAAGATCCTGAGAGGAGAATGAAGGAGAAGGGATTGCGGCATGGCCATCCCCCCTAGGGAGTGATTTCTTACTTTCTGTCTCTCTGTCTGTCTCTGTCTTTCTGGTGAGCACACAAGCCCTGTAGCAAAAACCTCTCAAAAAAATAAAAATAAAAATAATTTAAAAAGATATACTCATTAAAAAATGATAACATTTCAGGACATTACAGCTTAGTATCAAAAGAGAAAGTTTTACCCCTGAAGAAAACCACAGTTGACATTTCAGCATATACTAACATCTCCATAATTATTGGATTTTTAAAAAATTTTCTCTACAACAGTAACTTTATTCAGTTAATTCAGAAAATATTGGCAAAATAAATTTCAGTTGTAAATACATAGATAGAAGCTTCAAAGTATAAAGTTTCTCTGTACTGGAAATACAAGGCATATTTATAACAATAACTTACAGATGTAAACTAATGATAAACTATAATTTAACAAAAAATTGTGAACATTTTGCACACTAATCAGTCTCTTTTCTTTTAAAGGCAAAGCATTCCTTTGATGACAAATAAATGAACAGATACACAATAGAGTGAACTACTTCCAGACAATAGGAAAAAAGTTTTGATTTGTTTTTCTCTTGTAAACATAAGTTTATCATTTATAGTCCTCAAAAATTATTTGTACTTGAACTTCCATTATTTGATAAAGCATTTATGAAACAATCTGCAGACTATTAGATTAAGTCACCAACTTTCTTAGATTCCAAAGGAGATAACTTCCAAAGCAAAGGTGAGTCAAATCGCCACAACACAAATAAGTAGCTGCCAAAGGGAGTTATACTTAATCATTTCACTCTTAGTGATAAAGTTCTTTGTTTTTGTATCTATCAAGTATTTGCTATGTTTTGTGTTGGATTTGAAGGGGTGGGGCACTGTGTTGGGCACTATGTCACACGGAAGATTCTAGACCCATGTTTCTCCAGGGACATTGGCATCCAATTTATCCTGGGTCCTTGTTTAAAAATAAAGTATTTGGCCTTACCCTAGCCCCACCCAATAAGAAGCAAGCAGTGTTTCTGAGTATCCAATTTCTGCCACACTTAGATGTGTCTGGATCTTTACTCCTCTTCTGTTTGAGCCAGATTGGCAGCTAGAAGTGATGATGGTTAAACAGACTGTCTTAACCTATTATTGCATTGCTAAAAGAAAATGCCTGAGACTTGATTTATAAATAGAAATGGCTCATTCTGGCAGCTGGGGAGTTAAGAAGTGTGAGTCTGGCAACAGGCTAGCCTCTGGTATTACATCAAAACATGGCAACAGAAGCAAAAAGCAAGGCACTAAGTGCATAAAGAGGAAGAATTACCCATTTATCTCTTTGTCCCTCTTATACCCTAAGTAGATTGTCTTGATGCCTCCTATTAGGCCACACCCCTTAAAAGTCTCATTATCTTCCAAAGCCATTACACGGGAGACCAAACTTCTAGAAAATGAGCCTTCAAGGAACAGATCATTATCTAAACCATGATATAAGCCAATGGATCAGAACGAAGCCTTTGTCTCCATGAAAAGAGCATGCATTTTCACTAACATGAAAAGGAAGACACAGGGAACCAGCAGTTAGCGTAATGGCTATGTCGCTGGACTCCCACGTAGTCGACGCGGTTCGTGTCCCGGACCCGGTGGCTTAAAACTCACGCCGGGCGCGTGTGCGTGTGTGCCCAAGATCCCGAGAGGAGAATGGAGGAGACGGGATTGCGGCGTGACCATCCCCCCTGGGGGGTGATTTCTCGCTTTCTGTCTCTATGTCTCTCTCTGTCTGTCTGGCGAGCGCACGCGCCCTACAGTGAAAATCTCTCCAAAAAAAAAAAAAAAAAGGAAGACACAAAAATACTATAAAGGGTTTCAGTTTTCTTTCCCCAGATTGATCTGGTCAACTTTCACTGTATCTCCAGATGAAGCTAACTTGTTCTAACTCAGTGCTCATTCAGCGACTTATACCCTTTAATACTTAATGCATTATGTTGTGATGATCTGTGTTTGTCTCTCCCACTAGACTCCACATTCCTTATGGACAGGAGCCCTGTTGCATGGTGCTTGACATGCAGTAGGCACGCAATAATGAAAAATGAGTGGTTGGATGACTTGGATTTCTAGGAGTGCTCTGTATATGAAGGTGATTCCAGAAGGTCTGTCTTGCTCTAAAGCTTGCCCTTGGGTCTGAATTCAGTGAACCACTTCTAATTTCTCACTGAGTCTGTGGAAAATTGCTTCATTGGTCTGTGTATAAACCTCTGTTTTCTCAAGATAAATGAAATCAATTAATAGCTAGAAGCAAGTCCACAGTCTCATAAACTCATCCAGTATCAACAAAGCCCAATCTAACAATCAGGCTTGATTTGTTCATAGACAAAGACTATTTCTAGTTACATTCTTTATCCTCCACAAGGCAAAAAAATACAGGGACAGGAAAACACAGAGATGGCGGGTGATACATAAATAAACCCATCTGATAGTGGTTCAGTTAATAATGCTTCAATGAAACATCCCTTCCATGTCCAAATGACAAACTCATCAACTCATCTTTTGCCCTAACAAGTTGTTCAGAAATAAAGATGATTTCTTTGATATTTTTAGATTTACTTTTAACTGGGCACCCAGAAGGTGTTTCCAAAGTTGATGATAGTTACAGTCAATGGTAGTTCTACCTCCACATTTTTGGTCATTTTTGTTTAACATGTGCCAGACATACAGCATCAGATAGTGGTAGTCTCAGAACATCCTCTCTCATGCTTTCACTGGCTTTTTGACCTCAAATCTTTTTCTTACCTTGCCAGATCCTTTAACTGACATTCATTTTGGGAGTTTTTCTCTTTCTCTTTTAAAATCAGAAATTATAGCTTGAAACCAGCAGATGGCGTAATGATTATGTCACTGGACTCCCATGTAGTTGATGGCGGTTTGAGTCCTGGATTCAGTGGCTTAAAAACTCAAGGTGGGCACATAGGTGTACATGCCCAAGATTCTGAAAAGAGAATGGAGAAGGGATTCTAGTTTGCCCATCCTCCCTGGGGGGTGATTTCTTGCTTTCTATCTCTCTGTTTCTCCAGCGAGTATATACGCCCTATAGCAAAACTTTACCAAAGAAAAAGAAAGAAAGAAATTACATTTTATAAGCCATTATTGAGGACCTACAAAATGGCATGCACCCTGGTAGATACTCCATTTTACAGGTGAGGAAACTGAAACAGGGTTATGCACTGATACTTGAGTACCTTAATTTAAGCTAAAAAAGGTCAGTTCCATATACATTTTCTAATTCCTTTGTACAAGAGCTAGGCCTAGCAGGAAGCATAAAATGATTAAAAAAGACAGTTATGACAAACTGATGAATGACAGGACCATAAGTGTATTGTGCCCAGGTTTTACAAATAAAAAAGAGAATCATAGTGCAAAGCCTGACAGGTGAGATATTCTTTCTAAGAGCTAGGTCCAGTCTGTTTAAAACATGATATTATCCCAGAAAAATTCAGGATGAATGGGCACCATTCTAGAATGTTCAAGGAAGAAACAGCTAAGATTATGTAACCATATAATGCAGTCAGTTTTATATCTTGATATTTATATTCCCTGTGTTTAAGTTGTACCCTATGAAAAATCAGATAGTGACAGTTTTCAATGATTTTCCAGAGGTTGCACTTAATTGTAAGAAAATCTATGTATAGCATTGGTTATCCTGAGGGTGAAACTTGCAGTTATATGTAACATAGAAATGATTCATCGTAGACCCAGACCCACGGTATCCTGGCATTGGGAGTGGTAAGGGATACAAAATTTGCTTGGCTTCAGATTAGTAGGTTTGAGTTTAACAATTCTTGTCTTTAACATAATATATCTAACCATTCATTTACCCGTTCAACTCACAATACGTAGTTATTCAATGTCTATTGTATACCAGGCACCATGAAAGATGTTGGGAGTATAATAGTGAACATAAATAAAGACAAGGCAACACAATTCTAGTACAGTGTATACAGCAGGGCTGTTTGGCCTGCTTTGAGGTCCATGAATGCTGTCCAAGTAAATGAAATTTGGACTTAGTTCTAAAAGGTAAGTGAGCATTAAAAGGCAAAATGTAAGAGAAAGATATTCTAGGCAAAGTGAACTAAATGTGTAAAGGCTCCAGAGCTGGAAGAAGCATAACATATTTCAGTAACAGCAAGAAGACCATTTTAGATAATGGTTCAAAATTAGAGGGGCCATTAGGAGCTAAATCATGGCATAGTAGGCCAAGTTAAGGATTTTGTCCTTAGCCTATGAACAATGGGAAACCATTGAAATATTTTAAGCAAGACAGTGGCTTAGCTTCACATTTTAAAATATGCTATATGCTACTAGCTAGAACTTGGAATTCATTTTTCTATAGAAATAACTTAATAAATGGTAGTTCTGTGAAGCCAGAATAATGCTATTAGCACAATGTATCCAGCTAAACAGCCTATTGAAAAGCTGGCCTTGGTTGCCAACTACCATTTATAATTTGGTTTCTACAAGAAAATGCATTCCAAATTCCAGACAACCTAATTACAAATGACATTTTCGGGGACAGCCTACAATCTACTTAGGCTTGTGAAAAGCCGCCAACATTTTTCCATATCAAAGGTTAAGATGAAAAACAGACTTCTGATTTGAAGATAGTAGAGTAAAACTCTTTCTACCCCTTTCTGCTCTCAGAAATCACCCCTTCATAATAAGAAAAATAAGAAGACTATAATGTATAAGTGCTATGGTAAAACTAGGAAGCATAAATTATGCTGGACCATGACTTTGAGAAAGGGTATAGTACACATCTCAAGGGTGTGGTGAGGTGCTGAAAGAATACATCTATTGCCTGCAGATGTCAAAGTAAGAAGAACAGCCAGAAAAATTGATACTGTACCCTAAGAGACAAAAACAATAATCTGTTTGATGTCAATTGCAATGACAGAGAGCAGAGGGGTAGAACAATCCCTGGATCCAATTTGGCATCACAGAGAATCAAGGAAGGAATGACTGAAAAAAGAACCATTGGATCCATCTGTTAGTGCATCAGAGAAGAAACTAAATCTTATGATATTGCTCTTACTGGCAAAAAATAACTAATGTCTACAACACTCTGTACAATAATAAATTTCACTAGAAGTTGTAAAGAATTCTGGTATTAGACCATGGCTTGGTCCCATTTCTGATAAAGCCTCTATGCATAGTTGATGCAACTAGAACTCAAATCAACCAAAGATTAGTAATAATAACTAATGAAAATGAATCAATGTAGGTGATCCACAAAAATAGTACAAGTGAAATTGAAGAAAAGAATAGGGAGAAGGCAAGTGGAGAGACAAAATAAAAACACTTTCTAGAAAGTATTACCATTGATAAAATGAAAATTGGAACCAAGGTTATTACATTGAGTTAAAAAGAAAATAAATGATTACCTTTTTTTTATCAAAAGTACAGCACAGAGGAAGATTAAGCAGGAAATAAAGCATGATCTTTGCTTATATCAGGTACAATGTAGTATAGCAAAATAAAAAACATCACAGAAATGAAGGATCCATATTGGAATTACAAAAGAGGATGTAGACTCCTAAAAACATTAAGAGCATGAATAACAATGGAGAAAAATAAATAGAAATCAACAAAATATTAAAAGTCATTACAAGAACCAGAAGATGGCATAATGGTTATGTTGCTGGACTCCCACGTAGTTGACCACAGTTTCAGTACTGGGCCCAGCAGGTTAAAGCTCATGCTGGGTGCATATGGATGCATGCCCAAAATCCCAAGAGGAGAATGGAGGAGAAGGGATCATGGTGTGGCCATCCCACCTGGGGGTGGAGGTTGGTTTCTCACTTTCTGTCTCTCTGTCTTTTTCTGTCTCTCCAGCAAGCCATTCACCCTAGAGTAAAAATTTCATAAAAAAAATGTCAGACAGAAAGCTATAAACATGGAAGACAGAGCAGTCTAACGTACACAAATTGTTTGCCCTCAAGAAAAAAAGAATAGAAAAAATAGAATAGAAATCCGTGGGGCCAGTGGGTGGCATGGTGGTTAAGGTGCTGTATTCACACATGGTAAACCACAACTCGAGCCCCAGACCTGGTGGCTTATTTTTTCACTTTCCCTCCCTCTCTGTCTCTCTCCTTCACATCAACAGTGGAACTCAAATAGCAAAGCAAAGTCTCGTGGATAATAGTTACAAAGAACCTATGTGACAAGCTATCTCCATAAATGACAAATTATCAGTGAAGAGGATGAAACTACTGAAAACCTGTGTAGCTAACACTGAGACATTCAAATGTAATTTCTGGACTTTAAAAGAAAAAAAAAAAAAGTTATTCATGTTTCCAGGCAAGAAGGACTCAATCAGTTATGAAGGAAAAATGATCAGATGATTATCAGGCTACCTGCTATGGAAGCTGCATGGTATTGGGGCTGTGCAGGAAGAAGGAAAGCAATGAGTCATATGGACCTCAGAATAAAAAGTAGTTGCAGGCTTAGCTGTCGTAACACAAGCATTCAAGTGCCACTCCACAAGACTAGGGGCTCATGGGAGATCCAGGTTCAGTTCCCAGCCCAGGCACAGTGACATATGCCTTTAGCTAACAGGGAGGCTACAGTAGGAAGATCAGGGCATGATGAGACTCTGTCAAAAATTCCTCTTTCTCTCTCTCTCTCTCCCTCTTCTTCTTCTCTTTTATTTTCCTTCTCCCTTATCTCTCTCTTTCTCGCATTAAAAAAAAAAAGCCAATAGGTACTTGGTGAAAAGGTCAAAAATAAAATGTGAAAATACTAGCTAAATTTGGGAGTGATCTTGTGTACTCTAGCATTGGATGAAAGCAAGAGGTTAAGAGTAAGGCCTGAAAGATCTGGAACATAGTGGACCCTTCCAGGAATAAACTCTAGGACTCTGAATCTAAACTGAATAGCACCAAAAGAATAGTGACAAGAAATTAAAGGTTTGGATAAAAGAGTATGAGAAAAACAAGCTGGGGGAATCTTAGAAAATTAGTCAACATACTTTTGAATACTAAAAGAACACCAGAAAGAAGACCTGTGAAGTTAGACAGTCAGTTTTAGACTACAGCCTCTTCTAAGTGTTCAGGAAAACTAATTTCACATAAAATGGAAGACAGAATGGTTGAAATCAGGACACACCCAGTATCAACAAAAAGGAGAATGGTATCGCTTTAAGTAATAACATCACCCCAGGTAAGTGTGCCTATGAGTCAGATAAAAACTGTAACAGGATTATTTCAAAAAGGATTAACTACATAAATAAAAGGATATGAGACTTGAAAAAAAAGAAAAAAGAAAAAAACAGAGTTAGGAAGCTCAGAATGAGGTGCCTGTCAGTCCAATGGTAACATAATAGTAACATAACACTGCAATGCTCCCACTTGGGAAGGTTCTGGGTCTGAATCCTCAGACCTACTTGTGCCTACTGGGTGTGCATGACCACAATCCAATCTGACTAGGGTCAGAGGTGAATTGTAGCATGAAGAGCCCATGGGGTGCCTGTGTTTTCTTTGATCTTCTCCCTCAGAAAACATAAATGAATAAACTTTTAAATATAAAAACAAAGGGACCAGCATTTCACGTAATGACTATATCGCTGGACTCCCACGTAGTCAACCGTGGTTTGAGTCCCAGACCCGGTGGCTTAAAACTCACACCAGGCACGTGTACGTGTGTGCCCAAGATCCCGAGAGGAGAATGGAGGAGAAGGGATTGTGGCGTGGCCATCCCCCCTGGGGGTGATTTCTCGCTTTCTATCTCTCTGTCTGTCTCTGTCTGTCTGGTGAGCACACGTGCCCTATAACAAAAACCTCTCAAAAAAAATTAAAATTGAAAATATTTTAAAAATAATAAAAATAAAAATAGAAGGAAGACCTAGGACTCAGGAATAATCACAAAAATTTAACAAATGTATCTCAGTAACAAATTAGAAGAAGTAACACAAGGGTAATTCGCCACAACAGACAGTGCCTACAGAAAAATAGTTTAAAGGAGGACATTTTTACGAAAAAAAAAAGAGATAACTGGATTCAAGAAAAAAATGAGACAGGTAACAAGCTGAGAAGATCATCTTAGCCAAACTAGAATCCCCAAAGAACCCAGAACAAAGGCACAAATGAGGAAAATTACAAATTTAAGAAAACTTTCTTGAACTAAATCATTAAAAATTACATACTGAAATAACACTGCGACTATCTGAGCATATTGACCTGAGATGGCCAACACTGGGGTGTACTTAGGTAAAAATCTAGGTCCTAAAAGAGAAGAATTCTTTTTTTTTTTTTTTTCTTGGAGAGGTTTTCACTATAGGGCGTGTGCGCTCGCCAAACAGACAGAGACATAGAGACAGAAAGCGAGAAATCACCCCCCCAGGGGGGATGGTCACACCTCAATCCCTTCTCCTCCATTCTCCTCTCGGGATCTTGGGCACGCACACAAACGCACCCGGCGTGAGTTTTAAGCTACCTGGTCTGGGATGCGAACCACAGTCGACTACGTGGGAGTCCAGCGACATAGCCATTACGCTAACTGCTGGTTCCCGAGAAGAATTCTTTTATGCTTCCAGGAAAAATTACTGACACCTATGTAAAAAAGAAGAAGATGAAGAAGAAGAAGAAGAAGAAGAGAAAATCAGATTATCAGGAGTTTGACAATAATGCTTTGTGCTAGAAAAAAATTGGAGTGCTATATTTATGATACTCAAGTAAAGAAAATGTGAGCCAAGCAATTTACATACAGTAAGAATGACTTTCAAGGATAAAAGCTGCAGGCAAATTACTATGGACATGCAAGAAATTAGAGAATATTGTTCTCATGGGTTCTTCCTGAGGAATCTACTTGAGAATAAGTTTCAATCAACAAATATGACTTGAGACATCAACATAAGAACGAGTGATGAATATTAAGTACTTATTTATTGTATAGAGACAGTACAGAATTGAATGATTATGTGTTCTGACATTGTAAATTTAGATGAACTATTACAGATGCAGGAATATAGGAAGAAGATCTGTGAAAAAATTTTACTATTTTGTAATAGTTGAGTGGAACTAGTATTGGTATCATTGCCATCATTCTGAAACTATTAAGCATACACTTTGGGGGAAAAAAAAGAAAGATATTTTGTCTTTATCTTCTTGGGTACAAGGATTGTTGTGAAGAATGGTAATATAGTTGTTAAAATAGGAGAGATTGGGCCAGCAGATGGTATAGTGTTACATTGCTGGGCTCCCACATGGCCGACTGTGGTTTGAGTTCCCAACCTGGTGGCTTAAAAATCATGCCTGGCACGTGTGTGTGCATGCACAAGATTCCAGGAGGAGAATGGAGAAGGCATGGAAGAGCAGCCATCCTCCCTGGGGGTGATTTCTCATTTTCCTTCTGACTGGCTCTGTTCCCCCTTACCCCCCCTGCCACAGCCTAAGACAAAAAAAAAAAAAAAAAAAGATAGGAGAGATTAAGATTGAGAGCTTCATAGTCTTGAATCTGAAATGTTTATTCAAACTCAAGAGATTTTATCTGGAACTGATATGAAATGGCCAGAGTTGGTAAGGTGAGAATAAACTTTGTTGGACTGAATCAGATATATCATAACAGATGGATGGATGGATAAATGGACAGACAGACATATAAGTGGTAGACGTGTCTTCATGTAGGAGTTAGTTTACTTATGCATCTTTTCAATGTTTGTCTGTTGATAAGACCTGGGAAGAATTACATCCTAGTGACAAACAAAACAAACATCCAGATCTTGGTTTCTAAACGCCATTCTCCCATGAAGGAAACCAAGCTTCCCTAAAGAAGTATTTAATCTCAGAACTGCAGCACAAAGAATACTAGATGCAGCTCGAGAAAGCACGTAGAGCCAATGATCTAGTGTTTTAGCAGATAAGTTATACTGGAGATAAATGAAGGTAGTGGGATGAAGCAGAAATTTATAGTCAAGAAGAGAGTCAAGGCATTATATTAAAAAACATACAGCTAAAAACAGGGAAAACTAACCTGGTATTTGGGGATGAACTATAAATAAGAAGATAAAACTATAAATAAAAAGAGAAAGTTTTATAAAAGTCAGGATATTGGTTTTTTTGAGGGGAAAAGAAGAGTGTTTATGAGGGGATGAAGTTTCTAGAGTGGCCAGAGAATTTTATTTATTGACCTGAGATCGCATGCTGAGGCTTTATAAATATTTATTAAGCTCTATTTTCTATTATTATAATTATAGTTCTATTATAAATAGATTATTCTGTTTTGTTTTTATATTTGTATTATATTTTACAAGAAAAACATTTATTTTTAAGATGCATGCTTTCTAAGAGACACATTCCTAACATAAAATTGTGAAAAGATTGGAAGTAAAAGTTGAGAAAAAGCAATCTAATTCTTTTAAAGGGAATAAAATATTCTGGACAAAATTAGCCCAAAGAAAGCTGGTGTGCTTATACCAAACAAAACAGAACTTAAAAAAAAAAACACATTATTAATAAAATAAAAAGAAATGATATGGTGATTAAAAGATAAATTCATGAGACAGATGTAATAATCCTGAACTTGTACATGCTAGATAAAGCAGGTTAAAACATAAGAAATAAAACTTGACTATACTAGAAGAGATATCTTTCAAATGACACATTATAGTGGGAGATTTTTCATGTCTCAGTAATTGATAAATGAAGCATATAAACCATTAATGAGGATTTAAAAGATTTAGTAACAAAATTAATCAAAGAAATACAGAGAATTCTATGCTTGGAAATGAAAACACATATTCTTCTCAAGCACACATGAAAAACTTACAGAATTGATGAAATAAAGGCCCAGCCATGGTCGAACAGCAGGGTGGAGGGGAGACATTGACAGTTAGCTGAGTCTGCACTAGAGACCTGGGTTTGGTTGTTGGCCCAATTGAAAACAGGCCTGGCACCTGTAATCCTAACTTCTTGGGAGGATTGCAATGTGAGGTAGGTCTTGTCAGAAATAGCTCTTTCTCCTACTCTTTCTCTCACGCACTTTTAAAAAAGTACAACTCAAAAAGGAACTCGACTTACTTCAAAATGTGAATACACACACACGTATCAACATTTGTATCTATCTATGTGGAAGGAGAGAAGAGAGAAGCCAGTAACAAAATTAAACTCTCTATAAATGTGGAGACATATTTTTGCATATTCTGAATAACCACTGTGGATTAACAATATGAAATGATATTAAATTATATACCTGCATACTACAAATGAAGCTACTATAGATATTTATGTACACATTTTTGTACAGAGTGTTTATGCAAAACCTGGATGTGTTTGTTCACTGCAGCTTTACACAAGTAACCAAAAACTGAAAATAATCCAGATGTCCTTCATCCCCAAAGGAGGGAGAAATGGAGGAGGAATAGCAGTGTGTCCATTTCCCATTGGGTGTGCTTTATCCCTCTCTCTTTCTGTGTCTCTGTTGAATGCATGTGCCCTCTGACAAATGTTTAATATAAATGTATGTGTGTGTGTGTGTGTGTGTGTGTGTGTGTGTGTGTGTAGCAAATATTAGTAGATAATATTTGTAGATAAGTGATATCAGAAAACACTAATAAAGACAGTTTACATGCTTCTATTTCCACAGATAAATGTAACCATTATATACTGACAAATGTGCAATTCATCTTGAAGCTATAACCAATTATAATCTAAGTATATCATTATTAACATACCCTTAAAAACTTAAAGCAAATGTTAGAACAAGGAGAATGTGACAAATACATTGTTATTGTGGGCATTGTTAATATGTCCTCTTGGTCAGTAAATTTAAATCAGAAATTAAGCTACTAAAATGGTGCTATGAAGAACACAAATTACTCAGTAACTGGAAACTTTATATTCTTTTCAAGTATACATAAGAATTTATTAAAATTGACAATATATTACACATGTATTGATTTGACATTTCAAAATACAATTTGTATCATACAGACTACATTCTTTCTTTATAAATTAATAACATAAATTCAATAAAAGTAGTTTTATTAAAAAATGAGAGTTTAAATTTCTTCTAAATTACTCAAGGATCAAAGAAGTCATAGTGAAAACTGGAAAGTATTTAGAAATCCATGATAGTGAAAATATCACTTATCAAAATATTGGATTGTCAGAAAAGTCATGACATATTTTTGCATTAAAAAAAAACAGAAAAAAAATACATCATGACTTTTCTAACAATCCAAGACACCTAGTACTATTAAGGCAGCATTTAGGAAGAAATTTAAGCAATGAAATGTTTATATTTGCAAAGACCAAAAGTTGAAAATTAAGGGAATAAGTATCCCTCTTCAAAGTTAGAATAAACAAAGACTATGGAAAGGAGGAAATAATTAAAGTAAAGAATAAGTTAGTAAAATAGAGTATAAATGTACAATAGAATTAATTGACAACATGAAAATTAATTCTATAATAAAAGTTGAAATAATTGACAGCCTCTGCCAAAATTAAATTGAAAAAATATTGTACATGAAAAGAAGACAATTATAAATACATTAGTCATATAAAAGATAATATTATAATTTTTAGGCTAATAAGCCTGGAAAAAAATTCGTGAAATAAACAGATTATAGAAAACTATGAAAACTTACTGGGGGAAAAATTTTAAATCTGAGTAGTCCTGTAATATTTAACTTGTTCCTCTACACTAAAGAATTTACTTTATAATAAGTAGTAACAACCTTGCCAAAAAGACAAAGCACATGCTGGGATAAAATATTTGGAACATACAAAGCCAATAACAAATTGCATGGAATAAATCATGGGTCTCAGTGAATTTGTTTTAAAAAGGCACTTAAAAAAATGAACAAAGAAAAAACAATTTATAAAGTGTGAATGATCATGAAGAATGGAGAGAGTGTACTAAAATCTTAGAAGGAGATAGGAAAAGTACCATGTGGTATGATTTCACATCCTATGTGTAAAAAGAAAATAATGTTAAAAAGTTTGATATCGTCAAACATGAGCTAGGGTATAGAGCAGTGGGGTGCTGGTATACTGCTGGGAGGAGGTATAAATTGGTAAAACTACTTTAGGTAAAGTTTGGCATTTTATTATGAAATGGAAAATGGATATATCTTCCATCAGAGCAATTTCATTCTACAAGAGCTAACCCAGATAGACTCATTCATGTATATCATGGATTACACACAAGAATCATTTTAGCAAATTTGTACAAGCTAAAAAATTGGAAGCCACCTAAATGACCCATCAGTAGTAAAATGGATAAATTCTGATATTTATACTCAGTGGGATACTATACAGCAGTAAAACTAAGGAAACTATAGCTACAAGTATCCAAACGGATGAATTCCAAACTTACTGTGAAGAAAAATGAACACTACAGGGGAATATATTTGCCTTGACATCAAGGTTAAAAAAAATCATTTTATATTATTTATATATCTATGGGATTGAATGATTAACACAAAGTTCAAAATTCTGTATACTCTATATGTCCTAGCACCTGGAAATTTAAAAGAATAGTAATAATGAAACTCTCAGGTGAAGCAGCAAGTAATTACTAAAATTGCAGAATACCTAGACAATGACAATTAAAACAATTCTTATCATATTTAATGGGATACAACAAAGATATTCACATGACTACGTAATTTATACTCATTCATGTTTATTAGTGCATATGAATTAAGGAGCTAATTAAGAAATTAAAATTTATCAACAACATAAACTGAAGGAAATAGAAGAAAAAATTAGTGTCCAGAAATAAATTAAATAAAAAAAAAAGAAAAATGATCGTTTCTTCAAGGGAGCAAAGGGGTATTTGGCATTATAATTTTATACCTAGAAAACATACAAAAATAATCAATGAGAAAATGTAAAAAGCACAGTCACAACAAAACATTACAACGTTAACTGAGAGAATGAGATAGATCTCAATATACTCATACACCCAAAATGATTGGTGGGATTCACTGCTAATGAAAAAAACAAACAAACAAACCGAAAAGAAGAATGGTGTCAGTTTTCACTGTATTAAAAATGTTTAAATATGGAAACATTTTGTCAATTTCTCAGTAAGTTAAACATATGCTACTAAATGACCCAGCAACTCAAGTACTTGGAATTTATCTTAGAGAAATTAAAGGTAATGCTCACACAAACACATGTACACAAGTGCTTACAGGTATTTAATTCATAGTCTCCCAATAGAGGTGGCCTTCAACAGTTTAATGGATGAATGAGCTATGGTAAATTCCTGTGTTGGAATATTACTCAGCAATGAAAAAGGAACAGACTATTAAAAGACACAATAACTGGATAAATTTCAAAGTAATTATACTGAGTGTAAGAAAATAGTCTCAAAGAGTGACATATTGTATGATTCCATTTATGTGACATTCTCAAAAAGACAAAACCATAGTAACAGCGAATAGATCAGTGTCATTGCTAGGGGTTAGAAAGATAGGGTGGAGAAGTGATTATGAAAGGGTCGTACAAGGGAAATTTTGGGGATGATGATACTGTGCTGTATTCTGATAGTGGTGATTATATGAAATCTGTATTAAAATTCATTAAGCTGTAATCCACTAAAATAAACATTTTTGTATGACAATTTTCTATCTATATCATCTATATCTATATCCGCACATATATATAGAAGGTTGCACCCAAAATTGCTAAGAGTGGTTGTCTCTAGGAAGAGAATCAGAACAAATAGATCATCTCAGAGAGAGGAAAGGAATAGAGCCCTTTCTTAGTTACCTTTATACTTTCAAAATTTAGTTATCATGTTCATTCATGATATACAAACTATGAATGGTAATGTATACACTGTATAGAATTAAATTCTGTTCTAATTAAAGGACGATTATTACTATGGAATGAAGGTGCTTTTCTGTCAGTGATAAGAACTTGGCCTTGAGTTAGAAAACAAGAGATAGGTCAGCAAAGCCTGGAGTATAGAACTTTCAGGTGGAAATGACACCTTGTGATGACATTGATTATTAAAAGAAAAGAAAAGCTATGTTCCAGTTACTACGCATTGACACCAGAATTGTGGCAGTAATAGTCAAGGTGGATGATTGAATCCTTATCTCCAGATAAGTGTGTGTGGTTTTTATCAAGCCTCTAGTTCAGAGACCACTCCAAGAATAACTAGGTCAGGTTATTGACTGAGAGACAGTTATTTTACTCTTCAGCTTGGTGACCATAGTGAGGTCAACAAACCACAAACCATGAATTCTCTATTCAAGGCAGTTGGTGAAAACCATAGGCAACTCAGAAGAAGACCAAAGTCTGTGCTGACACCATTTTCTTCCCCTTGGGTGTTCATATTCTTCTCCCCCTGGAATTCCCACTGTTACTGTCTCACACTGGTCTCTGCCAGGATGGCTCTGTTGCATCAGGACCTCTGTTATTTGTAGAACAGGCAAGGTCTTCACTAATGCTTTTGCTAAAAGGTTATGCTAAATTTTGAATTCTTACCCCTGCTCTAGCAGAGGGATGTGGCCTTCTAATTTATTCTGCAAAGTGAAGATAAGGAAATGGCTTTCCATTCGCTTGCAAGGCCCTACAGCTCTGTTACTTGCTATACATGTGATATGTCTTTATTCTCTCATTTTCTCCTTGGTTTTGACCCTCTATCTTGATGTCTTCCCCAGCAAGATCATCCGAAAGGTTGCTTAACACCATCCTTTTGAGCTGGAAAAGAACTAGTCCCTTTTTGGGACCACCGTAGCAGATCTTATATGACCAGTTGACATCCTTCCTCTTCCTTTAAGCAAACACACACACACACACACACACACACACACACA
>NW_006159691.1:2567068-2589949 GCF_000334495.1 Tupaia belangeri chinensis
ACACACACACACACACACACACACACACACACACACACACACACACACATTATATGGTGTGCATTTATGAATGTGAAAGGTGAAACTATAGATAGTTTTTTGAAGTTTTTCTTTTTATTTATTATTGAACTTGTACACGAGAGAGAGAGAGAGAGAGAGAGAGAGAGAGAGAGAGAGAAAGAAAGAAGCACATTGCACAAGGTCTGGCCATGCCATGATCCTCCTTGTCCAGGCATCAAGCCCATCAGCCCTTGGGCAAGTGTGTGTGGGATCTGGCTTCTCTTGCACTGTGGTGTACTGCTGGCCACAGAGCTGGCCCACTGCACATGACTTCTAAGCCAAGCAAGGTTGAGGAATACATTCCAAAAGAAATAGCCCAGATTATTAAAAAATAATGTAAACTTCAAACCTTTACTCCTAACCAGGGAAGAGTCCCCAGGAATGTATCATCCTACAGCAAATCATGCAAACAAATTCTTCTCTGGGGAGTGGGAGTTGGGATTGGAAATAGACAATGGGACTCATGCAAGATAATGATCCTTACCAAAACTCCATGTGCCTTTTTTGGTAAGATTTTTGCCATAGGGTGCACATGCCCCCTGGTGAAAAAAAGAGAGAGAGAGTGAGAGGGGGGTAAGAAATCACCCCACAGAGGGGATGGCTACACCACAATCCCGTTTCCTCCATTCTCTCCTTGGGATTTTTTTCACACATGCACAGGCACCCTGTGTGATTTTTAAGTCACCAGGTCTGAGACTCAGGCCCCAGTCAGCTATGTGGGAGTCCAGCACCTTAACCACCTGGTGGTCCCACTCCTTGTAACTTTAAGGACCTTCTCTCTTGGGTTCCATAGAAGTCCAGGTAAAAACAATCTCTCCTTGTTCCTGATCTATGCCTGGTGGTTAATGTATTTTTACATTCCCAAAATTCTTGGTTTGCAGAAAAGCCCTATTTTTACATACAGAACTCAGGAGATATGATGACATATCTACCTACAAGTGAAAAGGCTCATCCAACCCCACACCATGCTTTCTCTATCCAGCACTGTCTCTACCTACACTACCAGAGGGCACCTGGGCCAGTGTGTCATTATCAATTAAAACCACCAAGACCCTTTCCCCAGGAAAAAGTAGTGGAAAGCTACAACATGGACAGTATTGGTTATCTCCTGAGATTCTACTGTAAGTGGATGCCTAATACATATTTGCTAAATGAATGAAAGATGATAGCATTCTTTTCATCACTTCAGTCCATAAAATGGCAAGTACAACTCATAGCCACATTTTACAGAGAGATGAACTAAAGTTCAGGGTGATTTGCCTTCAACAATATAATTAGAGAGAACCAGACTTGTTTGTTGTTTTGTTTTCTTTTTGTTCTAATCCTGAACTGTTCAGCAGAGTGACATACACTAAGTATAAAACAAAGGCACATTCTATATCAAGCACTGAGACATGAATGAATGAACCCCTTTACACCGCAAGGCAGTTCAACTGGAAACAAAAATTAAGTCTAAGGGGACATGGTAAGGGCAGCGATTAAGTCTATAATGGCCGAAGTTTCCAGGCCAGAAGCCAGATTGGTTAGATAAAAATGTGCTGCAGGACCAGTAGCCACAGCAGTACTAGACTCAACTGTATAGAACGTGGCATTGAGCATGAAATGCTCTAGGCAGACCATTTGGGTTCTCATTCTAGCTTTGCTACTTACTGGTCATCAAGCAATGAGAAGATTGGTTACACTCTCTGTACTTTATCTATAAACTAGGGATATTCAAAGTCCTTATTCTGGTATGTACAATGGTAAGGACCATAAGATTTTTTTTGTTAAATAAAATGCATTTCTAAGCATCTTTGTGCTCTTCACAGCAAACTCGATGGAAAATATTGCTGTGCCATTTGACAGATTGGGAAGTTAAACTTAGAAAGGTCCCATGACTAGCCCTCTCTCACAGGACTGGGATGCAGCCCATGCTGGGTTGGCCCCGGAGCCCGGGTTCTCTCCCAATCCTGACCATTCTTACATGAAGCTGACATTAGAATCCATACCTTCGAACCCATCTTTTTTTCCAGTCCTAGAACACAACAAAATGAAAAATTCCTCTTTGAGAATTTTACCTTAGTCTTATTTTGTTCACATACCTAAAAGTCAAAATTAAAAAGGAAATGGAAAGATTATAATACAACACACACACACATACACACACACACATACATATAAAGTGTAATTACTGATTTTATTAAAAGCATCTATCACAGAACCACATAACCATTGTTATTTCAGGTCTGGGAATACAATGTACACTATTAAGCCATTTGATGATTAAAGATAAAAGCCTGATTAAATATGTTAATGAAAGTGCCAGCCTGGAAGGAGATGCACACCATGCATTGACCTCAGAGAGGTCAGGCTACCTACGTGACCCCTCCCTTTGTGAATTTTCTCTTCCACTGAGTTTTCTAAAGTGTTATTTTGTACTTAAAAAAAATTGTCTGGATAGTAAAATTCTACCTGATCCCTGGGCCAAGCCAGCTACCCTGGCCTCCTGCCCTCTGGCTGCTGTTGAAACCCATTTTCATTCTCTTCTTAGTGGAACTGGAAACATGCTCCTGGCATTCTTTCACTATTTTCAGGTCTGGAAGGAAAGGGACAAATGCATGCAGGAGGGAACTAATATTTGTCTAGGTTCAACCATTGGAGAGCATTGTGGAGTAAACCATTAGTTCTAATTTATCCTGTTCCTGTTCTTTCACTGTCCTGTTTCTCCATGACTTGGGCTCAGAGATGTTAGGTAACTTAGTGTGATAATCATTAATGGTATGCCTCAAATACGTTCAGTCCTCCTTTTGGGCAAGTGGTGGGCTTGACCTTCTCTGCCATCTTGGGCTATGCATATCCAAGGACGTATATCTCATCTAGGAGGAAGCTTAAAGAGCTAGTTTATGGTCTACCAGGTGTCCTTCCTCTGGAATCTGCTCCATCAGCTTGGGTCCACATATAATGAGGATTAGTAGAGCCTCCCTCTTCCCTGCCCTACAACATGACTGGGAAATATCTGTTGTGTATAAATCACTGAACTCTGGGTCTTGTTTTTACATAGCCTAATCTGTCCAGGTTAAAATAATCAAGGTCTCACCAATTGTGTGTATCTAGGACCTGGAATTTGAATACAGGTTTGTCTGCTTTTAAAGACCTTGCACTTTTCACTACCCTGAGCTCTTTTTCTTTTCCTTTCTCTTTAAAGGAATTATTTATTTAATATTGTTACTGTTTTCTTTTTTAATTTGACCAGGGAGAGACAGGCAGAAAGAGGGAAAGTGAGAAAGTAAGCAGCCAGGTTTGGGACTCAAATTATGACTGGCCGTGTGGGAGCCAGCACCTGAGCCATCATGCCACCTCCTGGTAACTCTATACTCTTTCAATAAGATATGGTCAGACTCTAGGATGCAGAAGGATATATCTCCACCATGTGAGGGACAAGGAAGGGGCATGGATACAGTCTCTGGTAAGAGGCAATTTGTGGACTCACTGAGGATCCTAGCAAGGTCAGAATCTCAAGGTTAGATGAAAAGGTATTTTTATATATATATACATATATATATATAATATTATATATTATTCCCATTATATAAATAATGGGAATAATAACACAAGCTATTCAAAGTCCATGAACTCTAGGGAGTTTTGGTACTAATAGAGATCCTCATTCACTCTCCCCGCTCAGGTTAGGAAGGATATATACAGAGGTTATGCAAGATATTGTACCTCATCACTCCATACCTTGAGTGGAGAAAAAAATAACAGATATAATTGAAACTGAATGCAGTCATCTGGGCCTTGGACAAAAGTAGAAAGAAAGAGAAGATAGGAGGAAAGGACCTTCCCAGATTCACTGGGAAGGCACCAATATGACCATAGAAATTAGGCCAATATAAAACGGCCCATCATATGAACTAGAATAATATGCTGGAGAAGGTCCACAGAGGTATGGATGGGTAATCAGGCTTCCAGATTCGATCCAGGAAATAGTAGACTCATTTTTCCCCCTCAATCACATTAGTAAAACATTTCTGAACACACATATATATTTAGTGATACACATATATGTATATGTTACTATAGTAATTTATTATGTGGATTATATGTACATTTAGTGTACATAAAAGATACTCGAAATTGGTAATGTTTAAAGGATGAACAAATGAACATAAACAATCTAAGATGTTCTTTCATACTCTCCAGTGCATCATTATGCATAGACTGCTATGTACATAACCCGCCACTGAGTCAATAGCTTCGCATCTTTTTGTCCAGAAGTGATTTTGTTGCCACCATTCATAGAATCCATGAGGGAAGGAGAGCAGGAATACTTTTCAACTGCTTGTTCTGGCTCAACCTTTGATTGAGCCGAATGCTTTAAAAGGGACCATGAACAAAGTAAAATGTTCTTTAATCAAATTCCAATGGAAACATAGTCAAAGGGCAAATATAACTCTTGCTTCATTTCTCTTTCAATGTCACAGAGGATTATGAGCAATCTGTGTCCCTTGGAGACCAAGCAGCAGGGTAGACTATCTTGTTGATATGTAAAGAAATGTTAATTTACACATTTAAAGCAACAGTTCTTGTTGCTCTTATCAAACTCATTCTCTTTAATATCATCCTACAAATCTGTCATCTTTACAAATAACTAGAGTCCAATTTGTCCTCTAACCATTTAAAATAATAAAGCATGAACTCTACCAGGCATATTTATGAAACTTAAGAGCCCCTTGATATGCAGAGCAGGAAGCTTGGTGACTGAGTTTTTGACTGTGGGTGAAACTGGGGAAATAGAGAATCACCTTCCATAGAAACTTAAAAGTGACATGGAGCCAGCAAGTGGCCTGGTGGTTAAGGTGCTGAACTCGCACATTGTCGACAGCAGTTTGACCTGGCGGCCTACTTTCTCACTTTTCTTCTGTCTCTCTCGGGTGGATTAATATAATAATAACAGTAAATAAAGCTAAATAAGTAAATCTTATTTTTAAAAAAGTGACTTCCTTGGTAGGGGGGAATTGGCATTTGAATGAATAGAAATAGAGATAGTAGATACTTCCTCCTTACCTTCTAGAATGTAGGAGAGGTTGAATGAATGCTATATGAATGTCTGAGTTTTATAGACATGTCTGCATAATTCACCCCTACTGATTTTAAAAGTCTAGTAAAATACTTGGAGATACAAAAGACTAAAATTGAAATAAAACTAAATAAATTCAAAGAAAAAGCATTAGAAAAGCAAAACAACACAAAAAGATATACATAATTCATCAGTATTCTCAACAACTGCACATGAACTAAATTCTCTAGGTTAAACATAAAATTTTTATATTTGATTAGAAAACAAAATCTAAATTATACAATTTTAGAAGAGGCACAGCTAAAACATAAATCTATAAACCAGTTGAGAGTTAAAGGTGGGGAAAACATATCAGAAAAAAATTAAAAGAAAAGATCTTCTGAAATAATATTAATATTAGGTAAAATAAACTAAAAGTAAAATGATAAGTCATTATTTTAGTAAAAAGAGGGTTTAGGGTCAGCGGGTGGTATGGTGGTTAAGGCACTGGATCCCATACGGTAGCCTTGATGGTTTGAATCCTGGACCTGGCAGCTTGAAATTCACACTATACACGTGTGTGTGTGTGTGTGTGTGTGTGCCTAAAAACCTGAGAGGAGAGTGGAGAAGAGATTTCAGCAAGGTCATTCCCTTTGGGGGTGATTTATCACTTTCTCTATCTCTGTATGTCTCTTTTCATCTCTGGCAAGCACATGCACGCAATGATAACTATTTTTAAAAAGAGGATTTAATTTACTTCCCAGTTATAAAAAAGTTTATTTATTCTGAGAGGTTCAACAATTCTAAACCTTTATGCACATAATAACATGGTTTCAAATTATACAAAGTCAAATTTGACAAAAGTTGCAAAGAAAAATTTCAGATCTTTCAGTGTGAGCTTTCTTATATTCATTGATTTATTCATTGAGCAAATATTTTCTTAGCATGTATCTTATTCCAGTCATCCTTCTAGGTACTAAGGGGATAACAATAAAATCAAAGTTCCTGCTCTTATGAAGCTCACATTCTTTTTGATGGAAAAGATAATAAAAATCAAATTATTGCGTTAGATGTTGCTAAATGCTAAGAGAGAAAAAAATATGAGGGTAAGGGAACAGAAAGTAATGGAACAAGGAGGAACAATTAAGGAGCAATGTTTCAATTATGATGAAGGTAGGACTGCCTCGTGGGGTGACCTGCATGAAATGGAGTCAGCTGGGTGTATAGATTAAAAAACTCCACAAAGTGGAATCAGCAATCAAACTTGTCCAAAGTAGACAGAGTTCTTGGCCTGTTTTAAGAACAGCAAGGAGGCTAGTGTGAGCTGGGCCAGTCAGTGATGTGGTACTTAAGGAAAGTGGATCCCATATGGCCGACTGCATAGTTCAGATCCTAGACTGGCAGCTTGAGGAATGTGCCAGGTCTGTGTGCATGTGTGTTCAAATCCTATAGTCTCCCGTAGAGTAGAGGTAAAGGGATTGTGGCATGGTCATCCCCTCAAGGGGTACTTTTTCACTTTTCCTCTCTCTTCTTCTACACTTCTCTGTCTCTGGTGGCACATAAACCCTACAGGAAAATTTACGAGAGAGAGAGAGAGAGAGAGAGAGAGAGAGAGAGAGAGAGAATTACCTAAAGAGGACATGAGACACATATCTTTATAATTGACAGACCAATAAGCCAAATAATTAAGAAAGAACTAAAAAATTTACCTGAGACAATTAATAAAATCAATCCAGTTGACAAATATAAAACATTACACTCAGAGATTAGAGAACATAAATTTTGGTCAATAGCACATAAAATAGTTATAAAAGTCAATAGTCAACATAGTAAGTCTCAAAAGTTTTGAGTCAGCAACACTAAAAATATATCTGCTGACCACAATGAAATTAAGTCAGGAAAATGAAACAAAAATATAACTTTATAAAAAGCTATATATTTGGAAATATAAAAGCACTCCTACAAGATTTATAGGTCAATGAAAATATCATAAAGGAAATGTGTAATCTACTTAGAATTGAATGATAATAAAAATGCTAGTAAAACTCTTAGAATTTGTCTAAACCCACACCTTGAGGAAAATTTATAGCTTCACAGATATTCAGGCAAATATCTGAATAGTTAGGGATCTAAACATCTATCTTAAGGTAAGAAAACAATACAGAGGGTATTCAAAAAGTTGGTGGAAATGCATATAATGAAAAAAGCTAGGAATAGATTTCAATTTGTGTTGCATCAAAACGAATGTGTACTTTAATTCTATTTATTTTCATGAACTTTTTGAAGTCATCGATTAGACCATAGGATAGTAAAGGAGGAAGTGACATTAGACCAAGCCCTAGTGAGATAAACAAAAGCTAAAATAGAGTATCAACAAAGCCAAAACTCTTTGAAAAGACCTGAACAATGTAACAACCCCCATCTTTTTCCTCTCAAGAAAAAAGTTGGCACAAATAAACAATATTAGTAATACAAGACAACCCCTAAAAATATAGCTGATAATAAAAATATAAGAAATGAACTTACCAGATTGGCAATAATCAAATAATCTGACATGCCAAGCATTGACAATTATTTAGAAAACCAAGTTTTTTTTTAACATTCCTCATGAGAATGTAATTTGCTACAACCATTTTGATAAACAACTTACCGTCATCTATCAATTTGAAGATGTACATAAATAACATCCAGTGATTTACTCACAGTTATACAGCCTAGACTAGAGAAGTTTTTACTCATGTACTCTCAGGAGATATGCACATGAATTTTCAGAGCAGCTTTGCTTACCAATAACTAAAATTTCTGGCACCAACATAAATGTCGATGTCAGGAGAATTGATGAGTAAATTGTAGTTTATATTTATTCGTATAGTCTCATTTTATAAGATAGTAAAGTGAGTAAGCCAACACAAAAATGAGTCACCCAATATGGATAACTGTCACAAGCATGATGTTTCGGTGAAAAATGCAAAGCAAAGAAGAATATATATAGGGATTTTTAAAAGTTAATGGAAGAAATGGAATTGAAGTACAAGTTTATTTTGGTGCAAAAAGTTTTGAAGTCTATACATAATTTTTTTTATAATTTACCTCTTACATGAACTTTTTGATGATACTTTGTATATAGCATCCTTTCTTTTATATATACATCAAAAGTAGGAATAACTAAACACTATCTGGTTTGGAGAAATGTATGTCTATGTTTGTGTGTGTTCAGAATAGTAGTTACTCACCAGAGGCCATAGGTAGAAGGAGAAGATATAGGGATGGGCATAAGTGACTTTCAAATATATAATACTGTTCTATTTCTTTTCTCTTTCTTAAGGGAAGTGTTACATAGACTGGAGTGCATTGTTTTCTCTATGTACATGTACACTTTATTAAGTGTTCTCTTTTTAAGCAAAGATAGATAACTTTTAATGTAAATAAAATGTTACAAGATTTTAAAATTAAAGTCATCATCAGATTTTTCATAGTACAATATACAGAAATTTGCAAGTTTCCTATACAGAAGGAGATAATCTTTACTCTTGAACAAGTCATTGAATAACACGTCGGTAATCCTCCACTAGTTCCTGAAAGCTTTCTTCCAACTGTTCATGTTGCATGATTATTTCTGTTTGATTCATCTGGTTTGTCAGTTCTTCTGGTCTGAGACATTTTCTCATTTTAGCAAGATCGCTCTACTTTTTCTTACATGAGCTAATTAGTCTTCTTTTACTATCCAATCTATAGGTTCTGTATTCTTCAGCATCACTCATGTCAGTTACCAGTAATCAAAATGTTCTTTTTATACATGAAATTTCCACTAAAATATACATGATGAATGAATATCATAAGTACCATTTTGTCAATTAGTAAAACCAAAACCAAAATATATCCTTGAAAACCAAAGCTTCTAAAACTGACCAAGAAGAAGTAGAAAAATTGAATATACTTTTAAAATATG
The DNA here is from genome assembly GCF_000334495.1 of Tupaia belangeri chinensis. Taxonomy (NCBI): domain Eukaryota; kingdom Metazoa; phylum Chordata; class Mammalia; order Scandentia; family Tupaiidae; genus Tupaia; species Tupaia belangeri. The sequence goes on from NW_006159691.1 coordinate 2,576,116, forward strand.
AATCAATAATTAAAAATTTTCTCTTAAAAGCCATACTCAAATTATTTTATAAGCAAATTCAACCAGAAGAATTTTTGAGAGATTTTTGCTGAAGGGTGTATGTGCTTGCTGGAGAGACAGAGAGACAAAAAGGCAATAAATCAGCCCCCCTCCCCCAGGCAGATAGCCATGCCACAATTCCTTCTCCTCTTGGGATTTTGGGCATGCATGCACATGTACCTAATGTGAGTTTCAGCCACCAGGTCCAGGACCCAAACCATGATCAACCACGTGGGAGTCTAATGCTTTTACTACCTTCTGGTCCCTAACTAAATGTTTTTTTAAAATATTTTAAAAATTTTGTCATTTTTCTCAAAGAATGGGAAGTATAAGAATGTTCCCTAATTTATATCAGAAGACTAGGATATCTTGATATAAAAGCTACACCAGGACCAAAAAAAAAAAAATCAAAGAAAAATTACAGCCTAATTTCACTTATAAGTAAGAGTAAAATTCATCAATGCATATTAGAAGAAAAGCTAGAGTAGTGTCATCACTTTAAAAAACCATTTGACAGTGTATACTAGGGAACAGCAAAAAAACAAGTAATAAGTATTGTAGGCTTTGCAGGTCACAATGATTCAACACTGCTATTGGCTGTAGTGCTAAAACAGCCATAGGCAGTACATAAACAAATGGGTACAGCTGTGGTTCAATACAACTTTATTTAGAAAAATTAATTTAACCCAATCTGTAGTTTGCAGATCCCTGATATATGTAGAAACTAAATGTATATTACACTATGCCCCAACAAGTCCACTTCTAGGTATCTTTCCAATGAAAAATGCATATGTATGTTACACAAAAGATATGAAAGTGCCCTCCTTTTACAATGAGCAAACTAAGTCCTGGAATCTAGTCATTAAAAGATGAACTTAGTAGGCAAATCTGCATTTAATTGTCAACTCTGCCATTTGCTTATTCCATAACATGGTCAGTTTGCTTATAGACTCTTGCTTTCCTCTCCTGTGAAATTAGGGTATTTCAACATATAATTGTAAGAAACAAATGTCATATAAGTAAACTGCACAGCCAAGTGCTTAGCATATTGTATTTAAAACTTTACATGAAATGGATAAGCATTCACAAGTTATAGAGTTTGCTATCACTTAACATGGAAACAAAGTAATGAGTATACTAGGAGATCAGTTTGTTGAAACAGGAAAATATCAAGTAGAAAAAAATAAGCAGAGATGTTGAAGATCTGAACATACATTTAATCAATTCAAGTTTATCAACATACATAGCCCTATTCTTAATAGTTAATAACTTGAAACAGATGCCCCTCAACAGTAGTGCCACAGACTTACCTAGTGACTTGGGATAATTTGAACAAAGAAAATAAAACATAGAGAAAATAGATTTTTTTGTGATTTTTTTTCTATAGGATATGTGCACTTGCCAGAAAGAGAGAGACAGAAAGCGAGACATCACCCCCAAAGGAGATGGCCACGCTGCAATCCCTCCTCTACCATTCTCCTCTTGGGACCTTGTACACGCATGCACATACGCGTGGAGTGAGTTTAAGCCACTGGGTCTAGGACTCGAACTGCGGTCAACTACATGGGAGTCCAGCAACATAGCCATTGCACCATCTGCTGGTCCCCTGTGATATCTTTTGCTGTTGTATTTGGATAGATCACATCTCTGAGTCTAATTGTCCTCATCTCTCAGAGGAAAAGTTAGACCTGATGATCTTTTAAGTTCTTTTCTACTCTGGCAAGTTTTGAGCTCAACATCCAGGGACCTTAGATTCCAGTGAAAAAGTTAAGAAATGTACACAGCTAGAATGTTATGGTGGCAAGGCCCAGTGTCAGTGAGAGGGCCCAACACTTCTAGGAGATCAGAGAAAGAGGTCCCTTTGTGCCTAAAGAAACAGAGATGGTCTCCAGGAAGATGTGATACACAGTTAAACCTAGTTTTGCTATTTCTTCTATTTTTCTAATTTAAGATAAGAAAAAAAATGGGGGGGGGCATTGCTTTGTTTTGTTTTGCTGTAGGGCACGTGACTCACTAGAGAGAAAGAGAGGAAGCACAGCCCCCCCCACCCCCCACCAAGGAGGATGGCCATAATATAGTCCAACCCTTTCCCTTTCATTTTTTCCAGGGATTTTGGGCATGTATACCTCATGTAAGTCTCAAGTCGTTGGGGATCCAGACTTAAATCACACAGTCAGCTATATGGAATCCAGCCACTTTAACCTCCACAACACCTGCTGGCCCCTAAAGAAGTAATTTTTGCTCATTATAGAACATCTAGAAACTACAGATTAGAGAGAGAGAGAAAAATATTTATTTTACACAAGCACCCATCCACCTATATTTGATGTGCCAGTGTGATTCTAGGAACTGAAGAAAGAGCAGAAAACAGATATGCAAAACTCTTACTCCTGAACAATGCATTTTTTAGGCTAGGATGGGGGAAATCATACAAGGAAACAATCACATCAATAAAGGGACAAGTTAATTTCTACAAGTTATAAGTACCAATGAAATAAAATGAATTGACAAAGTAAATTGATAGTGACTTACGGTTGAGGAGAGCAGTGGCATTTTTTGATGAAGGTCTCAGGAGGCCTTTTTAATGACACCTCATTGAGAAATCACCACTTAGAGGTATTCGTTAATATCTAGTGTGTTCCCTTTCTCTGAGCATTTACTTTTTATACATTTTCTCACCCACCATTTTTCCCCCACTCCTGCCTTTTGAAGAGACTCTTTTATAGCCCTAGTTTCATTATTCTTTATAACTAAGACCTCTCTGTGCTTGTCATAACACTTGCAGTGAGAAAACTTGTTTCCCTAATTTTCAAAGAGATCAATAAAAACAAATTAAAATGGAGGATTAGAGGTGTCTTTTTGCCACATTATTTTTCCAAGAACAAAAGATATAGTGATCTCATCATTATTTCTCTAGAGGTCTCTAACCATAACGTAAAGCCATTTAGTGCAGCTTAACATGGTAATAACTCACTGCTTCTCTCCTCTTACTCCAGGGAACCATGGGGAGGGAAAAAAAGCAGGTAGATAAAAGGGTTGGGATGACTGAGATAAAAACCCTATCTCCATGTTTCAAAGACACTTTAAGTTGTGTTGACTGAGCATTCCATTTTAGGGTCAGCCTTTTCTAGAAGTAAACAGGAGAAAATGGGCCATGTGATTGGATGTGTGTGCCTTCCTAGAAAATGGGATGTGAAATGGAGGGAGAGAAGAAAATGAAATAAGCTTATAGTACGAAAACACCTTGCCAGGAGCCAAGTGCTGCATTTAGGAATGTGTTAAGCAACATCAGGGAATAAGAAAGGATGCTGTTCCTCAAATTCAAAGAATTAAAAGAGACAATCTTATTAAGAGATCCCAAGGTCAACCAAAGGACTATTGGATAGATATGATATGGAGTCACACCACTTAATCCCGCTGACAGCTGTGGCAGAGGTACGCGAAATGTTATCTGTGAAGTCTCTAGTTCAGTTTGGGAGAAAGTCTAGCCTCGTGATTAGGACCACAGACTCAAATTCATCAGCACTGAGTTCATATCCTAGCTGGTTACCCATTTTGAGCCTTCACTTTTTTTCTAAAGGTTTTTGCTATAGGGCGTGTGCGAGTGCCAGAAGGACAGAGAGAGACAGAGAGACAGAAAGGGAGAAATCACCCCCCAGGGGGGATGGCCACGCCGCAATCCCTTCTCCTCCATTCTCCTCTCGGGATCTTGGGCACGCACACACACGCGCCCGGCGTGAGTTTAAGCCACCGGGTCTAGGATTCAAACCATGGTCGACTACGTGGGAGTCCAGTGACATAGCCATTACGCTAACTGCTTGTCCCAAGCCCTCACTTTCTCATCTGTAACATACCCTAGATTTCCTTATCTGTAAACGGGGACATTGACTTATAATCTTAAGAAGCAAATTCATATAAGCAAACTGCATATCCAAGTGCCCAACACATAGTATTTTAAAACTCTACCTAAAATTGGGTGAGCATTCACAACTTAGGAAGGTATTTATGGTTATTATTTAAGGTGGAGACAAGTTAATGAGTAAGCTAGGAGATCAGGCTATTCAAACAGAATAATACCAAGTAGACAAAAATAATGTTGAAGACCTGAAAAGTATAATCAATAAATGTGAGTTTATTGGCATATTAACAAATTAATGTTAAATAGTTTTAATATATATAATTCTAAACTCAAACAGAGAAAATAAAAATTTTAAACACACACAAAATAGCCACAAAACTAGAATATATATTAGGTCATAAAAGAAACTCAATTAAATTGAAAAAGAATCCATATCATACAAGAATCCCTATCATTTTCCCCAACTGTTATACAATAAGAACTACAGTTGGTGAAAATTTAATTTATATAGAAGACAGGATTTAAATGATCACAACGCAATGTAGTGATAAGTGTTTCAGATGATGGATATGTTTATTTCCCTCATTTGATTATTACAAAATATATACATGTTTTGAAAAACTATAATGTGCCTCATAGGGATGTCCAACTATTACATGTAAATTAGAAATTATAATAATAAAAAGATCACAAGCTCAATTTAAAAATATAATAAAAAGAAATTAATAACAGAAGGACAGCTTTAAAAATCTCATGAATTTGTCAACTACATAACATATTACTAAGTAACATTTTGGTTAAAAAGGAAATTGTGAAGTGAATAATTGTAAATACAGAGCCTGTCTATATTTATAGAACAGAGCTAAAAACAATACTTGGAGAAAAATCTGGAAATATTGTTTCATTTTGCCAGGAAACAAAAGTTAAAAAACAAGTGAACTAGATATTTTAATACATACAGAGAAAAATATAAAAAGATGTTTAATATGATCAGCCATTTTGAGAATTAAAATTATAGCCACAATGAGCTATCACTACATACCTATCTAAATGGCACATATAAAAAGTAGTAATAGCTCCAGCCAAATGCTCGTGAGGATGTAAGAAAAGTGGATCTATTGTACATTGCTGGTAGAGATGTAAAATGGAACAGAAATTCTGGAAAGTAGTTTGTGAGTTGATTTCATAATAACAAGTAAATTTACCTTATAATCTGCTAATTAATTAAGCATTCATTCCAGAGAAACAAAAAGTCGTGTCCACAGAAACTTGTACATGAATGTCCATAGCAGATTATTTATAATAACTTCAAACTTTGAACTGCCTCAGTCTTTTAGTAGGTGAAGGGTTGAACAAAACTGTGAAACACTCATACTATGGAGTACTACACAGCAATAAAAAGGAGAAAACTATTGATACATGAAATAACTTGGATAAGCCTTAGGGGAATCACACTAAGTGAAAAATCATGCTGAGCCATATAATTTCATTTATATGATATTCTTGACTATATTATTTCATTTATATGACATTCTTGAAATTGTAATTAGAGCAATGTTGAACAGATTGGTGATTTTCAATGGTTATAGATGGATAGAAGGAAAGGGTGGGTATGACTATAAAGGGATAGCATAAACTACTTATTCTGTTCCTGCTGGTATGAGAAAAATACCTTATACTAGGTAATTTGTGAATCATGTAAATTTATTCTTCAGCGTTCTGGAGACTGGACATTTCATGAGGAAGGTGCCAATAGACTTGGTGTCTAGCAAGGATGCCCTCTCTCTGCTTCTAAGATGGCATTTTATTGCTGTTCTCTCCAGAAGAGAAGAACACATGTCCCCACATGGTGGAAGGGAGGGACAGAAAGGGTGAACCCGCTCCCTTGAACCCTTTTATAAGGCACTAATCCCATCCATATTGGTAGAACTTTCATGGCCTAAACCTTTCTAACTGTCCCACCTCTTAATACTGTTTTTACTGGGGATCTAGTTTCAACATGAACTTGATACTATATTCAAACTATAGCAATAAAGGAACCTTGTAATGATACAGTTTTGTATCCTGATGATAGTTGTGGTTCCATGGAGCTACATACAAGATAAAATAGCACAAAATTAAACATACACACATTCAAAAATAAGTGCATGCATATATAACTGGTGAAGTCTAAATATTTTCTGTGGATTGTTATGATATAGTAGTATGGTACATAAGATGTTAACATCAGGGAGGCTGAGTGAAGGAAGCTTGGGATCTTCCTATGCATTCCATTGCAACTTCTTGTGAATATATCATTATTTTAAATGCTAAAGAAATGAGAAAGAGTCAGACATCCTTAGAAAAAAATCAATAATAGTAAAAACTTGTGATAAATAATAGAGTTCAACAAGGTTTCTAGATATACAATTAACTTACAAAAATCAATAACATGTCTCTGCTCTAGCAATAATGTACTAGAAAGTTTAATTGAAAGCAAATTATCAACTATTTAGGATTTAACTAGATTAAGAATATATAAAATCTTGGACCAGCAGGTGGTATTGACATTAAAGTTTTGAATCCCAAATGGTCAGCTGTGCAGTTTGAGTCCCGGACTCAATGGATTGAAATTCACACTAGGTATGTGTGCAGAGGAGATGGGAAGAAAAGGGGTTTCTGTATGACCCTCCCCCTGAGGGATGGCTTCTCACTTTCCCTCTCTCTGTCTCTCTCTAGCAAGTGGACATGCCCTATAATAAAAACTGAAAAAAAAATTCAGTGGTGAAAACAACAACTTAGTAAGACTTGAAGAAAGATCTGAATTAATGGAAAAAGGGTTCATACTCCTGGATGGAATCTTAGCATACAAACAAAAGTCCTCCCCATACTTATCCAGAAATTTAATTCAATATCAGTAAAAAAAACTCTGCTAAATTATTAAAGGACTTGATATACTTTTTTTAATAAACATATGTAGAAAAACAAGAATCTGTAGTAAGTAGTCAATTTTGACAGATATTTTTAAAAATAGAAGACTTGCCTTATCAGGTATTAGTACTTAATATGAAAAGGTATTTAAAAAGTTAATAGATTAAGAGTTATATTTTTTTTAAAAAAAGCTAAGCATGGATTTTAAAAAGTTCTTGCATCATCATAAACTTGTACTTTAATTCCATTTTTCTATTAACTTTTTAAAATGACCTCATATATAGTATAAAGCCATAATTATAAAATGTGTAGTATTCACAGTATACCAGGAATGGAACAAAAGAACAGAATCGAGAGGTCAAGAATCAACTCTCGTGTATATATTGTATGAACCTCATATGTGATAAAGATCAATAAACAAATCAGCTAGACAGAATAGTTAGCACATGGTTTTGAGGAAAATTTTTACTCAAAGAGAAAAAGAAAACTGAGTTCCTGCTATGAATACCTTATGCAGTATGGAGAACTTCAGAAAACCTAAGATGCTCATGTGAAAGATAAAAATAAAAGCCATGAGCAGGGGGAACTGGGGAAGACGAACACTTTCAACAGGGTCTAATTATGCCACAATTGTCTTCCTCCAGCCTTCCAGTGTAGGGAGCAGCCCAAATCTGAGCTAACATGGTGACCTTTAGACACATGCAAAAACATGGTTCCATGGGCAGTCATATGCAGAGCAATGAATGCCATTAACATGTAAATACACTAACTGCCTCTGTGTTGTTAAAACTGAAAAGCAGTATCAGGTAAAAGGAAACCACATGTGTTAATCAGAATTGGCCCAAGAAGATTAGAGGAAACTTACATATAACTACATGTCACCAGGTATCATCGCATCTTCAGCTGATTAACAACTGATTTTGCATTCCACTTCCACTTCCCCTATTTTCTGCCCTTTGAAAGAATAAACCCATGAACAGTTTAGGGCCATGGCTGCTTCCATCAGAGGAATCGGGATCACCCAATCCTAGCTTTTCCCTACTTGTATGTCTTTGTGTGTTTATGTCTATATTTTCAAATCCATGGCTTCCCTCCCCTCTTTCCAGAGCACACATTCGTTTAGCCATGTTGGACACAGCTTTCCAGCCTATCACATCGTGGGCACTGGCACATGTGCCCCATATGTTTTCAGGCTGACAAGAACAGGGGTTTGAAGTGCAGTTGCCATATGGGATTCAGATTCTTTTGAGTAGCACATTACTGCTGCACCATGGAGCTGGCCCAACAGCATATCTTTTCTAAGAACACAAAGTAAACATATTAGAATGGCTACTTGTGGTAGAGGAATGGGAATGGTAAAGGACTAAAAAAACAAACTGATCAAGGTATGGTTAGGAAAGACTGGGTGTGTTCAGATGTCATACAATCCCAAAATATGAGTGACTTAAGTAATAGCAGAAGTCTCTCTTTCATGCTGTATAACCAAAGGGGAAGTAAGGCTCTGCTCCATCATAACTTTCAGGGAACCAGACTGAAGAAGGCTTTATTGCAACAGGTACTTCCATAGCTTCTACAGCAAGGGAAAGTAAAATGGACCAATCATATACTGGTTTCAAACTACCCTGAAAGTGTCATCTTTTTTCACATATTAATAGTCAAGCAAATCCCATGGCCAAACCTAACTTCAGAGGAACTGAGAAGCACAACCTGTCAATATGCCCGGAAGAAGAGGTTTCAGGAGTAGGTAGGTATTTGAGGACAGACGTTTTGTCTACCATTTGGAAGACATTAAAAAAAAAAAGTTAAAATTTTGATTGATTTTATTACATCAAAAATAAAGAATCAAATGAACAGGGAAAAATATCTATAATATACAAAGAATTCTCAGAAATTGGGTAGATATTTGAGCAAAGGATATAAACAGATAGTTTACAAAAATGAATCACTAAACATGAATATATGAAGAAATTCTTCCAACTCATTTGTATTAGAAAAAAGTAAATTAAAATAGTAATGGGGAAAATATTTTACATTCATCAAAATGGCAAAGATTAGAAAAATTGGATAATGCCAAGGGTTTGCATTCAAGTGCATCACTCAGAAGAACACGAGTACGGGTTTTGCAATAGCTGTTCAAGAAATAATCTGATACTACTTTGTCTAATTAAGTTTACACATATCCTGCAAGTCAGTAATTCTGCCTCTTGGAATATATACTGCAGAGAAACACAAATTCAGAGGGGGCTGTATCTGAGGAGGTCTACTATAGCATGATTTCTAGTAGTGGTAATTTGGAAGCAAACTGTGTCTACCAGTGGAGACTAGATAGCAAATTAGGGATATGGGGTCAGTAGGTAGTGTGGTGATTAATGTGCTGGATCCCATATGGCCAGCTCCACAGTTCAAGTGCTGAACCTAGTGGCCTAGAAACACTCCAGGCACATGTGTGTGCATGCCCAACATCTTGAGCGGATAATTGAGAAGAGATTGGGGCATGGCCATCCCTTCTGAGGGGTGACTTCTCACTTTCTCTCTCTCTGTCCAGTGAGCACACGTGCTCTATAGCAAAAAATATACATTTTTTAAATAAATTTATGGATAAATTTTGGAACACTGTGGAATAACACACAATAGTTAGAAATAATAGACTGAAGGCACACAACAGCATGGGTCGGGTGACAGAAGCATCGTGCTGCATGACAAAAAGGTAAAGGTGTTAAAACATTCCAATTTACATAATTAAAAATACATGCATACCAAATTACATGCATTTTACAATAATTTTTTCCAAAAAAAGGATATATGTGTGACATAAAGTGTCTACAGAGAAAAGGCAAGGAGAATGAACAGTATGGATTAAAATATATAAAAATAAGCACTGTGTTTGAGCATCCTATTGGTTTCCCAATGCTACTGTAACAAGTTGCCACCAATGTAGTAGTTTAAAACAACACAGATTTGTTATTGTGAAGGTCAGAAGTCTCAAATAGTTTTGCAGGTTTCTTCAGTAGACTCTAGAGGAAAATCTGTTTCTTGCTTTTTCCCATTTTTGGAGTCTGCCAACCTGCATTCCTAGGCTTGTTACTCTTTCCTTCATCTTCAAAACCAACAACAAAACAGTCTCCCTCATCCTGCCCTTTTGCTCTCTCTTTTAAAATATTCTTATGAATACAACAAGCTTACCCGGATAATCCATGATAGCCTCCTCATTTATATTAAGTCAATGGGAGAATCATTATGTATTTTTCTATGCAAAAATGCATCTTGACTTTCCAATGACCCAATAGATCCTTAATTTAATCACATCCACAATGTTTCTTCTGCCATTTGAGCTAACATATTCAAGGTTTTTGGTGTTAGAACATGATCATCTTTAATGGGTCCAAGGATATTAGGCCAAGTGAAAGGAGTTGGTCTAAGCAGGCATTTGAGAGGTGATGACAGAAGTCTGTCTGGTGAACCAGAAGATTCATATTGATATTGAAAGACTTTAGATCTTAGCATAGCTTCTTTAGGTCTATCACTTAGACATCCACTCTCTCTCCCAATCATTGAAAATCACATAGTAATCCAAATGGGTCCCATGGCCTAGTTATTAAGACAGCTGAATCTTACATAGGTGACTAAGTGGTTTGAGTCTTGGAACTGGTGACTTGAAAAAACATGCTGGGAACGTGTCCGTGCTTGCCCAAAATCCTGACAGAAGAAAGGATTGTGGTGTGATCATGTTCCATGGGATGTGCTTTCTCTCTCTCCTTCTGTCTCTGTCTCTGTCTCTCTCCAGTGAACATATATGCCCTCTGGCAAACTAAAAAAAAAAAAAAGGAATCTAAATGGAGGTAATGAAAGCAACTGCCCATACCTTATAGTTTCAGCAGAATCCTCTAGCTCAGACACTAACACAAACTCTGCTTTTCCCTCCTTAGGGGACTAAAGGGACAGAGCCTATATATACTATGTGAAGAAGTACTGGCTGTCAACGTTAACCAAAACTTAAACACATGTTGACCTGAATAGTTTGAGCTATCGTTCAGGAGAAAATTGTACACACATATCTCACTTCTTCCCGTTGATGGTGGGCTTGCTCATGTGACCTGCTTTGATCAATTTAGTATTAGCAGACATGACACAAGGGGTGTTTTGAGAGCTCTTGAATGGGTTGCCTTTGCTCTGATCCCTCCACCATATAAAGAACATGCCCTGAGTAGCTGCTGGGCCTTCAGACTAGGCCCTGCAATAAACATTCATGGAGTATAACCGAGCACAACTTGCAGGTTTGAGCCATACCTGCATGGATGAATTTCCAACTCTGAATCTGTAAACAAAAAATTTTATTTGAGGTCTTAGGGGTTGCAACCATGAAGCACAGATTTGTTAAAAATACATGCATACCAAATTACATGCATTTTACAATAATTTTTTCCAAAAAAAGGATATATGTGTGACATAAAGTGTCTACAGAGAAAAGGCAAGGAGAATGAACAGTATGGATTAAAATATATAAAAATAAGCACTGTGTTTGAGCATCCTATTGGTTTCCCAATGCTACTGTAACAAGTTGCCACCAATGTAGTAGTTTAAAACAACACAGATTTGTTATTGTGAAGGTCAGAAGTCTCAAATAGTTTTGCAGGTTTCTTCAGTAGACTCTAGAGGAAAATCTGTTTCTTGCTTTTTCCCATTTTTGGAGTCTGCCAACCTGCATTCCTAGGCTTGTTACTCTTTCCTTCATCTTCAAAACCAACAACAAAACAGTCTCCCTCATCCTGCCCTTTTGCTCTCTCTTTTAAAATATTCTTATGAATACAACAAGCTTACCCGGATAATCCATGATAGCCTCCTCATTTATATTAAGTCAATGGGAGAATCATTATGTATTTTTCTATGCAAAAATGCATCTTGACTTTCCAATGACCCAATAGATCCTTAATTTAATCACATCCACAATGTTTCTTCTGCCATTTGAGCTAACATATTCAAGGTTTTTGGTGTTAGAACATGATCATCTTTAATGGGTCCAAGGATATTAGGCCAAGTGAAAGGAGTTGGTCTAAGCAGGCATTTGAGAGGTGATGACAGAAGTCTGTCTGGTGAACCAGAAGATTCATATTGATATTGAAAGACTTTAGATCTTAGCATAGCTTCTTTAGGTCTATCACTTAGACATCCACTCTCTCTCCCAATCATTGAAAATCACATAGTAATCCAAATGGGTCCCATGGCCTAGTTATTAAGACAGCTGAATCTTACATAGGTGACTAAGTGGTTTGAGTCTTGGAACTGGTGACTTGAAAAAACATGCTGGGAACGTGTCCGTGCTTGCCCAAAATCCTGACAGAAGAAAGGATTGTGGTGTGATCATGTTCCATGGGATGTGCTTTCTCTCTCTCCTTCTGTCTCTGTCTCTGTCTCTCTCCAGTGAACATATATGCCCTCTGGCAAACTAAAAAAAAAAAAAAGGAATCTAAATGGAGGTAATGAAAGCAACTGCCCATACCTTATAGTTTCAGCAGAATCCTCTAGCTCAGACACTAACACAAACTCTGCTTTTCCCTCCTTAGGGGACTAAAGGGACAGAGCCTATATATACTATGTGAAGAAGTACTGGCTGTCAACGTTAACCAAAACTTAAACACATGTTGACCTGAATAGTTTGAGCTATCGTTCAGGAGAAAATTGTACACACATATCTTACTTCTTCCCATTGATGGTGGGCTTGCTCATGTGACCTGCTTTGATTAATTTAGTATTAGCAGACATGACACAAGGGGTGTTTTGAGAGCTCTTGAATGGGTTGCCTTTGCTCTGATCCCTCCACCATATAAAGAACATGCCCTGAGTAGCTGCTGGGCCTTCAGACTAGGCCCTGCAATAAACATTCATGGAGTATAACCGAGCACAACTTGCAGGTTTGAGCCATACCTGCATGGATGAATTTCCAACTCTGAATCTGTAAACAAAAAATTTTATTTGAGGTCTTAGGGGTTGCAACCATGAAGCACAGATTTGGGTACAACTAAAATAGAGTTCCAGTAGAGTTCACCAAAAGAAGGTGAGCAGAGGAAGTTATTTCTATAGACAGAGAAGGGCTGAAGAAAGCATAAACAAAGTGCAAAAGATGAATTGGCCATTTCACAGTTACTGCCTTTGTTTTTTGGTTTTTTTTTTTTTTTTGGAGAGGTTTTTGCTATAGGGCGCATGCACTCGCCAGACAGACAGAGACAGAGAGACAGAAAGTGAGAAATCACCCCCCAGGGGGGTATGGCCACGCCACAATCCCTTCTCCTCCATTCTCCCCTTGGGATCTTGGGCACGCACGCACACGCGCCCGGAGTGAGTTTTAAGCCACCGGGTCCGGGACTCGAACCGCGGTCGACTACATGGGAGTCCAGCAACATAGCCATTATGCTAACTGCTGGTCCCACAGTTACTGCCTTTGTAAAGTTTAAAGCAGAGAGGACTTCTTTACTAAGCTGACTGTGGTAGAGTGGAATTGCCAGTTATCAGGAAAAAAACGCTCTGTTTGGGGATCTGCCTGCTTCCTTAACATTTGATGTGGCATTTTTAGTATGAGTAACTCCATTTTGGTCTGGTTTGTTGGGGCTCTAGTGCAAGAATTTAGTCAAAAGAATTGCCTGCAGTAATTTTTACTTAACATCTGACTGAGCCCAGCCTAGATTATACAAGCAGATGCATGAGCTTAGGAATCCATGTCAGTTGTTGTAAACTGGTGGTTTTGTGGTGACTAGTTGCACTGTGGTGGTAATGTGCTGCCAATACATAGCACATATGATTTCATTGAAATCTCACAAGAATCATAGGTGGTAAGTATAATTACAAAACCAGAACCCAGAAAGGGTCAAGTTGTTTATTCAAGGTCACATAGTTTATAAATAAGTTCCTATGGATGGAAAGAAAAGGGTATTAAAACTTCAGGGATCTGAGCAAGACTATGTGCAGATGAGAGTGAAATAAGTGGCAAGTACATAGAGATTGAGGCAGTCTAGGATGCCAAGTCAATGTTGG
>NW_006159691.1:2589961-2594284 GCF_000334495.1 Tupaia belangeri chinensis
AAAGAGTAGTGACCATCCTTCTGCTTCTGATAGGAAGGATTATCACTTGGTGGCTTAAATAAAATCCAGTGCCAGGACTTTGTCTCACAATGTCCTGTCCCTGACCTATTACAGAAGTCAGCCAGGAAACAAGATGTGTACATTTTGGGCCATAATGTTCACTAGAGAGGCTTGACCAAGGCAAGAGGGTGCTTCACAATGAGTGAGGGAGGCAATCAGAGGCCACATGTGTTGTCTAGCGACAGTTTAATGTGTTCCCTGTCCTACAGGGTTATCTTCTTGGTGTTTGCAAGGAGGTGACTGGAAAAGACAGCTTTACTTTGTTACATTCCCTTTCTCATTGCCTAGGTAAGTCCCCATTGAGACTTGACAGAGAATGAGCCTCCCTCAACTGACAGTGGTTTTTATTTGAAAATGTTCTTTCAATTTAATGATACTCTTGTACATTTCAGAGAATAAAGCTTTGGACATCATAAAAAAGCTTGGTAGGCATTTCTGGAGCTGCTGACACAGCATCGCCTGTCAAGGTCCAGCAGTCCTGAGCGGTGTCTATAGATTAATATGATTCCTTGGGAGATCAAGAATGTCCTGGGGTGGGGGAGTTCTCAGTTATTAGCAGCTTCATCTTTGAAAAGTCCCCAGATCTGAATATAAAAAGCTGAACTCTCCAATGGGAAGGGAAGATTTTAGTTCTGAGAGAGGGGCCATCAGTATCCAATTAGAAGATACTACTTTTGTTTGTTTGGTTTTTTATGTTGTAGCAATAGTTTGATTTACACATGGCTTCTCATGCAGTGATGGCAACTTAGCTACACTGAAGACTTTCCTAATTCTAGTGTCATTAATAGACGTCATCACTGTTCACAGTCAGGAGAAGTAAGGTGTCCAGAGTTTTGGTACCTCACCTGGGCCCAGGGTTAGGTGCCTATCGACCATCAGAAATGCTTCAGAAATGTCTTCGCTCTCCAGCATTTTATTGTTTTCCTTTTTAAAAACTTTTAATGGACAAAGAGACTCGCCATGAATCAAGTGTAAATTGAAGTTAAGCCAGAAGATGTTAAGGGTTTGCTTTCTTCCTCCCCTCCTCCAAATCTCTTTTCCCTCTTTGGAAACTGAAACCATGTAATTTAGAAATTGCTTCTCTCTTTCTAGCCCTATTTCCTCTGCCACAAAAGTAATTTTTAAACATTCTAAAGCTTTTCTTTCCAGGCTGCAATCTGTGCCTCTGTCCATTTAATTTTTTCAGCATTTGAACACCTGAGCAGTCAGTGCGGCAGGAGACATGGGTGACCACCCTGCTCCCTAGCTCAGCCACTGTCCAAGTGTCTGAGACAGAGTTGGGAAGCAGAATGGAGCAGCTTGAACATCAGATTTGGGGGCATGTTATACCCAGAATGCATGGACCATTGGCAGAGGAAGGTGGGAGCAGGGACAGTTCAGGAATATAGGGAGGGGGCTACTACATTACTCAAGGCTCTAGTTGGAAAATAAATCATGCCATTTACTTAACAGAGCAAACTGCCTACAGAATTGGTTATTGTCATGGTTCTCTAACTGTGTGCTGCCTAGGACCCACTATGAACTCACAGGGACAGCAGGAGTTATTATAGAGGAAGCATCCTGTGTCACATATCACGCAACTACTAACTTGATGTAGTCCACAGTTTCAACATTAGATTGGTTTGCATTCCTTTCAGTGACATCATATCTTTTCATTGCTGGGCTTTTGGCAGTTGCTGTGATGAAATGCAAATATAATGGAGTCTTCAAAAACTTCATGGATAGGCTGGCCTTGTGGCCTAGTAGTTAAGAGGGCCAAATCCAACATGGCTGACAATGGATCAAATCCTGGCCCCAGTGGTTTAAATACTATGCCAGGAGCATGTATGTGCATGCCCCAATTTTTGACAGGATTGAGAAATGGAAGAGAAGGGTTTGTGGTGTGATCATGGCCTATTTGGATTACTTTTTCCCTCTCTCTCTGTCTCTCTGGCAAGAGCACATGCCCTCTGGTGATTAAAGAGAAGAGAAGAAGATATTAAATAATAATAACATTCATGGAAAACACGTGTTATTAAAAAAAAACTTTCCTGGGCCAGTCAGTCATGTAGTGGTTAAAGCAGCTAGATCTCACATGGCCAACATCACGGTTCAAGTTCCAGCCCTGGTTCATGTGCATGTATTCCCAAATACACCAGTATATGTGCATGTATCACCCAAATTCTGAGAGGAGAATGGTGGAAAAAGGATTGCAGTGTATCCATCTATCCTGGGGTGGGGGAAGGTGAGGGAGTGCTTTCTCACTTTCTTTTTCTTTTCCTCTATATCTCTCTAATGAGCTCACATATCCTGTTGCAAATTAAAAAAAAAAAGAAAGAAAGAAAGCAAACCTATCCATGGATATCAGAATTTATTTGCACCAAAATAAACTTCTACTTTAATTCTGTTTTTCCATAAACTTTTTTATTTTGTAGAGGTTTTTGCTATAGGGCGCGTGCGCTCGCCAGACAGAGACAGAGAGACAGAAAGCGAGAAATCACCCCCCGCAGGGGGAATGGCCACACCACAATCCCTTCTCCTCCATTCTCCTCTTGGGATCTTGGGCATGCACGCACACGCACCTGGCGTGAGTTTTAAGCCACCGGGTCCGGGATGTGAACTGCAGTCAACTACATGGGAGTCCAGCGACATAGCCATTATGCTAACTGCTGGTCCCTTTCCATAAACTTTGTGAAATCATAGTGTGTGAAAATTAGCATGGAAAAGACAGCAATAATAGCAGTGTCTGAATCCATAGATTGAGAAGTTGTGCAGTGCTTAAGAAATACATGTATCCTCTTAGTAACTAATGATTAAATAGTAAGAAGTAAGTAATAAGAATAAAATAAAACTATGCTTTTTTTAAAAATGTCTACTTTTTAAAAGAAGTACATAGAAAGGTCTTTGCACAAAGGACAGCAGCACAAATATTCACCCCTATTCATGCCACAAACAAAACTCCTGTCCCTCTGTCTAAAATGCCAGCAAGTCCCCTCTGTCCCTTACTTTTTAAAAATTAATTAATTTATTTATGTATTTTTATATGCATTCAATGACATTGCTTAGTTTATGAAGTGAACATTTCAATGACCGAAACTGATTGACTAAAAGATATACAAACACAAGAGACGGGTGTGAATGTCAGATGTG
The DNA here is from genome assembly GCF_000334495.1 of Tupaia belangeri chinensis. NCBI lineage: Eukaryota > Metazoa > Chordata > Mammalia > Scandentia > Tupaiidae > Tupaia > Tupaia belangeri. Next base: position 2,593,151 of record NW_006159691.1, read on the forward strand.
GTGTGTGTGGAGGAGAGGGGCCTAGGGAAGGACATTTGGAGGAGGGATACAGAGGCAGAACATTGACAGGACGGGGAGGTGTGGTGTAATCTGTTGGAGATACTTTGATCAACTGGACTGGGGAGAAATGTTCACATTTTGAAAACTATGCTTTTTTAAAAAAATCTGTGTGTACTTTTTAAAAACCAATCATAAGTTGTTAAAATATATTTGCTTATTAAGTTGTTTGAACCAGCTAATAACTGAAAACTATTCGCTTTTTCTTTGGTTTAGAATCTATGAAAAACTAACCAAAACACCAAGGGCACTGGAAACTGAGAAAGTTTGAGACTCTCTTGTTAAGTATTTATAAACATTCGCTTAGGATCTGAAAATGATGAGAAGGGATGACTTCATTAGCCAGTGCAGTACCTGGAGGAAGCAGATACTGCCAAATTTGGATAGAACAAAGAGAAGAGGCTGGAATTATAAGAACGTAAAAGATTGGAGAAGGGAGGACTTTTGACTAGTACTGGTTTCTCTGAAGTGCTCCAACAAGGCTGGTTCTTTAAATGTTGAAGAAATAGCAAGCTAGTTTTAGATGGTGTGACAAAAAGAACTCCCCAGATAAAGGGAGTCTGTCCACCAGAACAGGAAGCAGGTTTATCCTCCAGCCTTGCAAGTTCTCTATTGCCCCCTATAATGAAGCCTAGCATGGAGCCAGGAGGTGGGTCTGTGTGATCCCAGTCTGAGCACCGTATACCACAGTAGAGAATGGGTATTTGGAGTGAAGAAACAGTGGCTTAAAATATGGCCCATGCCCCTTGGTTGCAGCTCTTATGCTCACTTTGGGCCTGAGGGCCATGATCCCAGTCTGCCGGTTGCTCTTGAACTGCATTCTATCTGGCACATGTTTTTCACATCTCTTGCTGATTCACCACAAGGTTTACAAGACAGGTTTTTGGACCTGCCCTGACTGGACCCCCCCTTCTTACATTCCAGCTAAATTCACTCATTCGCTCCATGTGGGAACGTGGGGCAGGACATCTACCTAACTCTGATATACTTTTGAGAGGAGGCGTTCCCAGAAAAACTAATGTTTAAACTGAGGCCAAACAATGAGTATAAGCTGGGAGAGAAGTGGTAATGGGAAGG
>NW_006159691.1:2594315-2595326 GCF_000334495.1 Tupaia belangeri chinensis
AAAGAGTGACCTCTTTCAATTCAGATGTCACCACTTTAGAGTCATCTTCCTGGATCATCATTGCTAATTTGCCATTTTTACCCTGTTGATCTCTTATCTGTTTCCTTCAAAACACTTATTTGTATTATCATCATATTATGTTACAACATATTATTTTCTTCCAAACACACGCAATTTGATCACTCACTGGCTCGATTGTCATTATGGTTATTTTAGTCTGTGTCCCCTACCAGATTTTAAGCTCAAGGGAAACAAGGGACCGTGTCTGTTCTTGTTAATACTATGTCCCCAACAACTAGTTTGCGTGTAGGTACTCAATAAATATTTCAAGCTAAGCCATGGGGAAAAAAGAATGTTAGTGTAAATAGAGAGGAAAAATCAGGAAGTTACAATGAACCGGTGGTAGAACCTAAAATCGAAGGACTAAAATTGTAGGCATAAACCTCTCTCCACCCTCAAGTCTCATCCCTGATTGATTTTTTATTCCGTAGCACTTGCTACCATCTGATATGCTCCTTATCTTTCTGCCTTATGCTCCCACTAGAACATAAGCCCCATATGGATAGAGGATAGTAGTTGGTATGGGTCGGTATGGTACTTGGCACATACTAGGCATTCAAAAAAATATTTATAAAGAACAAATTTGTCCAGTGCTTTACTTTCTCCTCCATTCTCCTTTTGGAATTTTGGGCATCCACTCACACATGCCTGGCATGAGTTTCAGGCCACTGGGTCCTGGACTCAGATCACAGTTGACGATGTGGAAGTCCAACAGCTTAACCATTATGCCACTTGCTGGACCCTGGCCAAAGTATTTTTTAAAACACTCTCCAGACTTACATAATAAAGAATACTCTAGTAACACCTCTGGTCTTTAACCTTAGAGATGGTGTCCAACTTTTGCTTTTTTTAAGAATTATTTTATTTAACTTTATGTATTTATTTACTTATTTTTATTTGACCAGATCTGGACAGAGTGAGAGTGAGAGCAAGAGAGAGAAAAAGGGAAAG
>NW_006159691.1:2595450-2630032 GCF_000334495.1 Tupaia belangeri chinensis
TGTCCCCCCCCCCTTGTCCCCGTTGGGCCAGCCGATTGCTGCTATAGAGGCAGCCTATGGGGAGCATGAGCCAGGACAGCAGGCACCCTTGTGTGCTGGGGCGGGAGGGAGAGCAGGCAGATGACCCTTCCCAGATTTGGCCTCCATGAGCCCATCAGCAAGGCCTGGCCATTTCCCCTTCAGGTTAGGCTGTGAGGAAAGATGACCATGAGACTATGAGTGGGCACTTCCTTTCTTAGTCTTGGTCTCCTATATATAAAACCAGGAGAGGGGTCAGAAGGAACCTTAGAGTGGACCCACCCTCGAACACTTCTCAGCCTGAGACTCTGGCCTGGCAGGGGAGAAGACGCCTCCTGGCCAGCCCTGTCCATACATGGAGGGTGTACATAGAGGAGACCCTCCTCACCATGTCCTGCAATACTGGAACGTACGATCCTGAATGGGGCCCGCTTGCCTCAGAGATCCTTAGGTAGAGCCCAGTTAATGGTCATGGCAGTCCCTGAACCAGTCTGGTGAGCCCTCAGGTGTGTGAGTTCAAGGGAAACCAAGGCAAGTCCACGGCCCTTCTTGTTCTGCGGGGAAGTTTTCAGTAGTGTAGACTTGCTGTGCCAATTCTGGCTCTGTCCCTTCCTAGTGGTGGCAAGTTCAGACAAGTCACAAAACCTCCCTAGGTCTCAGTTTCTTATCTGTAAAATGGACATGACACCTCCTTTATAGAGGTGTTTGAGGGGGCTAAGTGAGATCATTCATGCAGTCAGTCAATGACTGTTTGCTGAACACCCACTGTTCTGAGAGCTTGTGCACAGCCCGGGTTCTTGCACAGGGTTAGTGTACAGGAAGTATTTAGAAAAGCAATAAATACTTACGTATATTTCTACAGCATACATTTTTTTAAAGAATTATTTTATTTTATTTTATTCATTTTATTTTAATTTGACCAGAGACACGTACACACACAGAGAGAGAGAGAGAGAAAGAGGGAAAGTGAGAAAGCAAGCTGTTAGGTCCAGAACTCAAACCATGGTTGACCATATGGGAGTCCAGCACCCTTAATCACCACACCATCTGCCAGCCCCCCAAACCTTGATTTCTCAACAGTCCTGTGTCAGTCATTGGATTAGGGTTCCTGATTGGCCAAAGTGTCTATCATGATAATTTACTTTGCCTCTAGATCAGGAGTAGACAAAAGGTAGCCCCAGCTCTTGGCTGCCTGTTTTTGTAAATGAAGTTTTATTGAAACCCGGCCGTAGTTATTTGAGTATGTGCTGTCTATGGCTGTCTTTGCACTACAACAGCAGAAATGAGGAGTTGTAACAGAGTGTCTGACCTGCAACAGCTTTCCAAGGAAACAACAAAAAGCTTGCCAACCTCTACCTTAGAATGTTATCATCCCTGCCTGAAATGAACTTTTCATGCAAAGTAATAAGCAGATGGCCTAAGGGAACAAATTGCTGAGATGTCATTGGGATTCATGCAGTAGATTGTTTGACCTGCTTTATGCTCGTTTGGTAATAAAGGTTTATATAATAAATGATCATCTATATAGTAGTAGAATTTGGCTTAAGACTTGTTTTTATTATAATAATGCAGTTATGAGGGAATCATTAACCTTCACTCACCTCAAATTTCTTCAGTGGCTTTGGTTTCTATGAAAAAGAATGTCAGGATTGTGCACAAATCATGATCGGATTGGCTCAAATAAGTTCCTAACAGTAGACTGTCTGGCTGCCATGTGCTAACTGGAAACTCAACACTTCTTGCAAAAGATGCACTAGGCTTCATCATTCCATCCTTCATAATTGTGCTTGCATGGCCCCTAGTATGAATCTCACAAAGGCAAGAAAGCATCTGTCCCATTTTTTCATTCTCTATTGCCGGGCCCATTTCAGAGATCCTGGATATGACAGTAGAAAGGATACAATGATATCTGAAGGGACATTACTGGAAGCTTGCTAACCCTCAACTGTAGTTGGTTAGAAGTAGGAGTCCAGTAGTCACCTAGATTGAGAATAAGGTCAGGGATCTACACTAATCAACCTGACTCATTTGTCCTATTAATTACCCTGACACATCTCCCCTTCTTGGTTTGAGGAAATGCAGTTATGTCAAGTACTCTGGAGAAATATGGAAACCATTGTCTCCTTAATTTATCTTGAGTGCCTTAGAGGCCAGGAATACCATGCAGACAGGATAAGTGACTTTAGGTCCCAGTGTGTGGTAACACAAACAATATTCTTTTCATTGTGTCATGATATCTCTGTGTTCATTAAGTACTTTTTAATTAGTATGTGAGCCAATGAACAAGTGAATGAATCACCTTCTTGGTGACATCACTATAAGAGGATAGCAAACAGGTCACCTTCTCACAAGTTAACGTGCTCCAGCTTCAAATGATTCTAGTTGTCAGGATAGGTAGGAGCCAGTGCTTTTGGGATGCTGGGTGACCAGAATCCCCAAATGAAAGTTTTGGATTCCTATCCTTGTTTACCTTTGTAAGATGTCGTTAGTAATACTCAACAAATTCTTGTCCTCCAAACACCTGCAATAAATTAAAGGAAGTGGTAGAAAGTAAGTAAGAGAGTAAGTTTGGATGATGCTGGAAAGAAGACAGATTTTAATTTTGTTCCTTTTACCTTTTTTCCCCCCTTTTGTGTATCGTTTCCATGCAGAAATTGCAAATTAATGGTCACATCGAACTGTCTGTCAATGTATTACTCCTCTTGCGGTATCAAATTATGTTGGCAATAATGTTTCCAGCTGCCTAGGACTCCATTGCAATTTAATTTGAAAGAAACTCAAATTGCATCTCCAAATGGATAAAAAATTAATTTACGTACAAGCTATCCACCTCCACAATTTCAGCCCCATGCCCCAAATTATCTCAATTTAGGTTCAACTTTGAACAGTACATATGCTACAGCTGACTCCACATGCAAAGATGAATACATAGTGAATTTATGAATTGGAAATCTGCTTTGCTGCTCCTTTTTTAATAAGATGTTCTGCCTTGATTAAGGTCATTAGGAGATTCTACAGCTATTGCCTTTGACAGCAGGGATGGAGGATGAGTCCATATAAAACAAAAAAAGGAGCCAATTCTGACTTAGCCACATCACTACTCCTAACAATTGGGGTATAGAGAGAATCTTGATTCACCCCTTTTCTTATTGCATTTCTTCTTTAATATCTTAGCACTTTAATTTTGGTTTGGTCTTCTAGCTTCCCTCTCTTCCTTTCTTCTTTCCTTTTTTCCTTCCTTCTTTCCTCCCTCAGCAGTTATACATTCCAGTAATAAAAATGAAGAGATATAAGGACTCAGAAGTTAGGGGAGCTGTACCTTAACCAAACATATAAACAGTTACCCTGTGATTTGATAAGAGTTAAAACAAATGTATGCTAACATGTTAAAGAAAATAGTGATAGTTTGGTCAATGATGGACCTCACATACGATGGTCCCATTAGATTCTAACAGGCTATACCATATAGGTGAGGTGTGGAGACTATACCATTACAATCACATAAGTACACTCTACCTTACAACACACTTCTCAGAACGTGTCCTGTCATCAAGGAAAGCATGACCATAGTGGGAAGTATTTATTGTGGGCAAAGGAGACTGAAGGACAAAGGTACAAGAGGGTGGCCTTGGAGTTGGACCTTGAATAAGTTGGACAGGGATTCTCCAGGGACAAATACAGGGATCCTAAATACAGCAAACTGCAGGGGCAAAAGCAGAAAGGGGTGAAAGGACTCAGGGTGTCACACTTTGCTTTGGGAGTGTGAGATTCGAGAACTAGTGATGCAACATGAGGCATAAGAATTTGGAGCCATGAAGGTGCAAGTGGCAGGTTGGTCACAAATATTTGGTTGAAAAGTTGCTTCAGAATGGAAGGGATACTTCAGTAAGAGCTGGGATAGGAAGGAGAGAAGTGGCTGAAGGTGAGGAGGCCCAACTGGCAATCAGAGGCAGCAGCGGAATGAAGAAGTTCCTGAGAACATGAGTTGTTAGTTACACACGCATGCACACACACACACACACACACACTCATGCACACGTGCATATGCACACATACCTGCTTCTCACTTGTATGTTCAATGGGTTTGGGGCAAGAATATAAATGGAGGACTGTGGGTCCTTCTCCTTTTGTTTTCACCCAACTTTGTCTCTCTCCAAGATCCCATGGACATGTATATGGAGACCTCAACTCTCCTATGCCATGTCTGTCCACTCCCTGTAGACAGCCATCCCTTGGCCACCCCCTTGGGCCTTGCCTGTTCACAGGAAGAATGGGCCAAGGGAAGGGGATCACACAGGCCCTGGAAGTGAGTTTGGGGACACTGGGGCAGGGGATTCATGGTATCAGGATCCTTGTCCACAGGGAGAAACACAGCTTATTGTGCCAATCCTTCTCTGGAAGGCAGACATAGTCGGAAGATAGCTGAGGCTCACCCTCTGCAGTTTAGGACTCAGGACAGGGTGGCCATTCTGAGGGCATGTAGAAAGTGCACTCAGAGGCTGAGCTATTCAGTTTTCCAACAGAGAATGATTTTCCAGCTTCTCAGACAATCCATGTTCTCTTCCCAGTATTTACATCTTCTTGGCCTGTGGGCTGTTACTCAGGAAGGTCATATGGACAGAGCCTTATTTGGAGGCAGAATCATAGACTCTGGTCTGGGGCATATTTACACAGGAGATGTAAATCCAACAAACCAATCTCCACTGCACACATAAGGCTTTCTCAGCAATTTCCAACTTGTTTGCACCAACCCGAATGTAAACCTGAGACTCGCCCTGCTACAGGCAAACACTAGAGCAGAAGCTGAGTTTGGCAGCTGAGGCTTAAGGGGTCAAATTGAAAGTGTAAATACTTTCATCATATATTTTGAGAGCTAGTTTCCATTGGGTAGGATTTCAGGACATTCTCTTTCTAGAATGCAAAAATTAAAAACAGAGAGAGAGAGAGAGAGAGAGAGAGAGAGAGAGAGAGAGAGAGAACTATTTACTCTAAAGACCCTACTGATATTCTAGAGGGCACCGACAGAAAGTATGTAGTCAGAAGGTCTGAGCTCAGTTCCCAAGAACAGGTCACCATGTATTCATGTCACTGAACTACCCCTTGACATTCCCTGTGCCATGGATTGGAGTTGCTGGACCAACGGAGCATGGTCCTTTGCAGCCTGGGAGGCCACACAGATACATGAATAAGCAGGTTAGTGTGACAAATGCTGAGTGTGGTGAACAACTGCAAAGTGCTGTGGGGTGTGGGGAAGGGGGACTCAGCTGTGAGGTCCTGGATGTGTTACAACTCTTCGCTGAGTTTCAATTTCCTATGCCATCATCTTGTTTTCAGGAGGCAAGTGTTAAGGGTAGCACCTGGCTCAAAGCTGCTACTTATGAAACAGACATTGTCTTGAATGGGAGTTCTTGAATTTTCAAACACATTCACGTATCTGTATCTAATCTGCAGATCTACCAGAGCCCTTCTTTCATTTTGCTTATAAACTGAGGTTTCCTTGAATCTCTTAATTTCTGTAGCCTGGGGAACCCCATCATTTCCCAAGCTTTGGTAACATGGATGGTCATATTTTCTAAGTCCTCTTTCCTCTAGTCCCTCCTTTCCCATGGGGTATTTTATTTGGCCCAAGGCCTGCAGGTCTCAGCCTTTTCTAGAATCTACGGGGGATCCAGTCACAGTAACCATCTCTTTCTCTGGTATTTTGAGGTCCTCGTTGGCCACCTGAGGATCGTGCTTGGGACTGTCACATTGGGCTCCACCCAACCTTCAGATTTTATTTACCCCCATACCTCTCCTAGTTAATCCAAGAGCCCAGTGAATTCACTTTTCTAGAGACTCTGCATAACTGTATCAAGGCCCTGGGAATGCAGCTTCTACTCCAAACTGGCTTCTTAAGGCATTTCTCCAAGAAAGCAATTCTAAGAGGAATACCTTCTGTTAGACAAAAGCAATTTTCTCTCTCTTTACAGTTCATTTTGTGCTCATTATCAGCCCTCCGAGTTTAGTGTAATAATTTCTTCTTTATAGATGATGAGGTGGTGGCTCAGAGAAGAAGTATCTTTACTCAAGGTCACACAGCTAGTGAATACCAGTCTGGCTTCGAGCCCTACTCTGGCTTGTACCACTGTACCCTGGGACCTGTCTTGGCAATCAGTCACACATGCTCTTGAGGGAACAAATGGCTTTTCCCGTGTTCTAATCTTCTTGCTCTGGGACAGTCTCTCTGCTGTGTGGCAGGCTTATGACTTCCTCTGCCCTCTTTGAAAAGGCGCCCCTGCCTTACTCTTCCTTTAAGAGAAGCAGGGATGTGCACACCTGCACAAGTGTGTGGCAGGGACTCTGGAGACCTGCCCAGCGGCCATCCTAGCAATGAATGTGTTTAAGTCTCCACATTGCCATCTCTAGTGGGTCTCAAGCTCAAGCTCCTGAGGATCAAGCCCTTTCTGTCTTCCAGTTTCTAGCTTTCTTACCTCAGTCTCCCCAGTTCATTGATGACTGTGACATGCCTTAACTTTACGTTGTATCTCTGGCCTCAGTCTCTGGTGGTGTGATGGTGCAGAGAAAACACAGAGGTTTTGGATGCTCACAGACTCCAAATCTCAGCTCTCCCACTCATTGGTTTTAAGCTTAATTGTTTCATCTCACAGAGTTTTGGTTTCCTCTAGGATAGGACTAGTAATGCCTCCCCCACAGGTTGTTGTGAGATTTACCAAATGAGCATGCATCCAGGCAACCAAAAAAAAAAAAAAAAAAGAAAGAAAATGAGGCCCTTCTCACTTTGCTCACTAGGTTTGGGGTCAGCCAGAAACAAGTTCAGAGCCCCACGTTGCCACTTGCTAGTCTTGCTGCTCTACGCAAGTTTCTGGACTTCTCTGTGCCTCAGTTTATTCGGTTGTTAAGTGGGATTGGTACTCCGTCCCTCCCAGGGTTGTCAGATGATTTACAAGCCAGAACCCAGCACAAGAGGCTGCTACATCATTGGTATCTTGCTTTTATTATTTTGTGTGTGCTTTTGAGTCCATAGTGTAGATCTCAGAAATTATATTTAACATAGGATATGGTACATTTTAATACGTTTGACAAAATGTGGTCTTAGCCTTAGACTTAAATGGTTCTTTAAGGCTTCTGTTTTCACTCCCTAATGAGAGGAGGTGAGAGGGCCATGAGGATGGTTATCTTCTTGGACTTGGCATGAGTTATGAAGGCACCCAGGGTAGGAGAATGAAGAAGAGGAGTAGGCAGCTCCCTCCTAGGAGAGCTCTGACATCTGAACAAGCAGAGAGGCTGCAGCTGGGCAAGTCCTGATGGGGATGCTCAGAGTTCCTAGGCCAGCAGCTTTTGCCATCTCTGTGCTTGGACATCTGTACTCATTGTAGCCTGTGCCTCTGTGAGGGGTTTAGCCAGTTGGTAGCCACACCCAATCATAACCCTCTAACTATGGGAACTGCACTTTACACCTTTCATTCCAATGTTCTGCCCATGGGCCCTTAGCAACAGCTCATCCAATGTCACATTGTCAAAGTCACCCACTTGATTTGGGGATGCTGGCTCTTTTCACAAAGGACCTGTGAGCATGAATAATTGGGCTGTAAGAGTGACTGCAAATCTTCCTGTTGATTAGGGACCAGAGCTGCCCACTTCCTGGCAGCCTCATGTCTGCAACCATGGAAGCAGCTGTGGAATGGCTCACCAGGTTCCCTGGCATGTATGAGCATCCTTCTCAAAAGAGGATTCCTTTGAAGTGTGTTTCTTGGTAAGGCTCTGACCCAGGATACAGGACATTTTCCTCATAGGGACAGATCTGGAAACAGCTGGCACCTAGACCCCCTAGCCCCACTCCTTATTGCTGCCTTGGTGCAGAGGTAGCCCTACCCCTTAATGCTCTTAAGGGATTGGAAATGTAATTAAATCCTAGTTTGTCATTTTACATGAGAGTGTTACCCCGCACTATCCCTTATAGGACATCCAGGGTAGATACAACAAACAAAACACTACTGTTATTTTTATTATTTTATTACTATTCCTACTACTGCACCACTGCCACCACCAAAAACAAAAGTCCAGCTACCATATGCTGAGTGATTCTAAAAGAATTTAAATGCAATTATAATTGCTTTATAAGAATCTCATCTAACTGCTCCCACATTCACGCCCCCCTCCATACAGTTAGCTACTAATACCATTTTACAAATGAAATAAAAATGTACCTACTTTATAGGTAAAGTTCTATAAGTAGTATGGGGAAAAATATTCCCCATTAGATTAAAATTAATCTCTAGCCTGTGCTTAACTATTCCCAGCTCAGAGAATCTGACAGAAGAATTTGTTGAGGTGCCAATCAAACAAGAAGTTATACCTCTACCATAACAAATACCTAAATCTTAACATAGAATGAGTTTTACACATGGGGATTTTAAAACAAAAATCTTACTTGTTATAAGCTGTTTTGTACAAAAACATCAATTTGTATAAGATATAGACCAAATATTTATAATAAAATAAGACATAGTATTCTATCTGAGGATCCGGGACCAAGATCAGTGGGAAAGGATGGAGTGGCAGACAGCATTGGACTAAGAAGGCATGGTCATATCTGCTTCTAGAATAATGTTCCTGTAGGGAACAGCTTGGAGGAAAGTAAAGAGGAGAGAGAAGGGTGGAGGGCCATTGTGGGGGGCTAGGACATGATGGTTGTGTTACCTTCGAAAACAGAGGGAGTCCCAAGGGACAGTCAGTGGGTCATGGTCACCATGTGCATAGACTGGATACTGCATGTCAAGGATATGGTTCAGTTTACAGCTTGTGCATTCAGATGCTGTTAACAAGGGGAGGCTGATCTCTAAGAGGAGAGGGAGTGGCTGAATTAACATAAGGAAGTGGGTCAGAACTCTCGTAAGTACATCCCAGAAATGTGTGTGCTGTCAGTGATACCCAAGGTAGTTTTCAGCGTCACTCTGATGAACTCTTAAGAATGTAACATGTTTGCGTTTATTTTTATGGTTAATATGTATTTATAGCAAGTGATTTCTGGCAAGTTTTCCCTTTATATATTTATATTTTCCTGTAGATACATGTTCTTAAATAAGAAAAAGGAAATTGATTTAAAGACTATATTTTAAATTGTACTGCGTGTGGCAAAAATCATGAAAGCAGTGATCATTGAGATAATTTTGGAAAAGCTGTTTTCCCCAGTTTTAGCAGAATGCTCACCCTGCCTTCCCAATGGTCTCAGAACCTTTCTGTGTGTGTGTGTCTTGCAGACCCAGTGCACGGCCCACAGAACGTAGAAATTGTGGACATCCGAGCTCGGCAGCTGACCCTGCAGTGGGAGCCATTTGGCTACGCAGTGACCCGCTGCCACAGCTACAATCTCACCGTGCAGTACCAGTATGTGTTCAACCAGCAGCAGTACGAGGCTGAGGAGGTCATCCAGACCTCCTCCCACTACACCCTGCGGGGCCTTCGCCCCTTCATGACCATCCGACTGCGGCTCCTGCTGTCCAACCCCGAGGGCCGGATGGAGAGCGAGGAGCTGGTGGTGCAGACTGAGGAAGATGGTGAGCAAAGGAGACAAGCTTACTTGGGAATGGGGCATATGGAATCTGCTCACGGGACCATGCCAGTCAGTTATGAGGTTTTCCTTTTTCTTGTAGCTTTAATTTTCCCCCTTTTTTGTATCTGACTCTTTCCAAGGTCTTCACTGAAGGACCATGCAGGCTGTGCACTGCACAACACAGAGGGTGCTGTTCTCATATAGTGGCAGCACCACCATAGACATGCACTCAAGTTTGACCTTTCTGTGTCCTCATCCCTCTTCTCACTTTGCACCACCTTTTCCACCCAAGGGTCAACCACAATGATGCTTCCCAAAAGAAAAAGTGTAAATTGTGTTGTTTAAACATGTTGAGTTGGGGACTCAGATGATTCCGGATCTGTAAGAATTAAAAGAAAACAATACATACAAAAAACTTAGTACACTCAGTGAATGCACCCAGAACTGAATGTTTATCTGTCCTATAAGCATCTCAATCTCTAAGTATTCAATAATAAACTGATCTCCTCTTCTTATTGACTTCTCTTCCTGTGTTCCTCATTACAATGAACTGCATCTGGTGACTCATGATAGAGACCTGCAAGTCAGCCTAGGAGTTGCCTTTCTTCCACCCCACTCCACCTTGCACCCCAAAAGGTTCTAATGAGTCTGTTCCTGCAGTTTATCATCCCATGTGCCTCACAGAGTGGGACTCCAGCCATGTGTGCTTTTAGAAAAGAACTTTTCCTGCCTTTCTGTCCTTACCCTGTCATTTCTCCTGCTTAGAACGATCTCTGCCTACTTGATTGCAGGACAAGCCATATTAATCTTTCGATTCTTTGCTCAAATGTTACTCCCTCCAGGAAGCTTGTCTTGACTGCCCCAAACCACTTGGGTGTTCCTTCCCAGGATGCCACTGCCATTTGGATGTACCTTGAACCACAACAGTTACCTTGTCAATGAGATAGAATTTACCAGCTCCCAGACTGGTTGAAGAAGCTCTTCTCCATAGTTGTATTTGGTTTCCTTCCAGCCAGGCTGCTTCTGGCCTTGTAGAGGTCTTCAGTTAGTCAGAATCAGCCTCTGAGATGAAGATTTGCGTGCAAGTGATTAAGGAAGGTTTCCCAGGGGAGACCAGGAAGAGAGTCAGGAAGTAAGACAGGGAATGGAGGAAGCTGAGATGCAAAGTCAAGTCTAGCAAAGGGAGGCTGAAACCTGAGCCTATAGAAGAGCTCCACAGGGTCACCTACACATTGTAGATGTTCCAGGTCACCACTTGCTTCCAGCCAGTAGTGAAGGTCTGGGGTGAGGAGGGAAGACTGGGAAGTAAAAACGACATTAACTTTTGTCTCTCTGCACATGCAGGCAAAGGGTAGGGCAGCACAAAAATGGTAATGGTATAAAGGGATCTGACAGAATCTAGCCAGAGTGCTGTCATTGTCAGCTGAGTGGGGCCAACATCCTGGGAGACTCCAATTAACCTTACAGCATCAAGACCCTCACCATGCTAATGCTGTCTTTTACTCTTATTTCAAGTCAGCAGGTCCCAAGGACCCCTGAGTTATGGATCCAGACCCATATCCTCAGACACAAAGGTCCTATAAGGAGATAAAGGAAAGAGTACTAGTCTCTTCTCACCCTTTCCTCCATTCTCAAGTCACCATATTTGATCCTAGGGCTGGAAGTTTTACACAGTTCACCACCTGCAAGTCATGCCTCTCCCTCAGCTCCTTCAAATTCTTCCTGGAAGCCACCGTTTTTGCAACCCCTACATCCTGGACATTGGGTTATCTTTGGAGGTAGCAGTGGCAGTGAGGACACAGCCTCTGTCACCTCGGCACTGCCCCTTGCTGGCCTTTCAATAACCTCAGAATTCTGTGGGTACAGCTCTTTCCCCATCCAACATGATACTTTTCTGAGAGAGGTAGATGCCCTGCCTCCTGGGAACCCATCCCCACCCAACCTCCAACAGAGCACGTTAGGCACCTCATTCTGCCTTCATTCTGAAGTCTAGAGCTGTGGCCCTGGATGTGACTTCTGATAAAATTTCTAGAGGTTTCCCTAGGTCTGGCACCCTTGTTTCAAAATGTGCACCCCCTTCCTCCAGCAAGTAGGATAATGCAGTATTGGAGACAGTAGGCTCTGGAGCCAAGTATGTGGAGAGTAAGTTGTTTTAACCACTTCACATCTTGGTTTTCTTATCTATAAAATGGAATTCATTTTAGTACCTACCTTATAGGTCATTGTACATATTTAACAGGATAGTATGGTTTTTTAAAAATTGTATGAAAACCCAACAGATTGTAAGTTTTTAAGAAATGTAGCTACTACATTTTCAATAAGTCACAGGAAAAAAAAATGTCCTGACAAAGGAACCTCCTGTACAAGCAATGCTGAAACCACCTAGTAGCCCTAGGAAGCCTCTCACATTCTAGATATTTACTCTAACTGGTGGTAGCAGATACAACATAGATTCTCAAGGCATGGTGAGGTGCATGGTACTTGATTTGAGAAGCAGAGTCAGAGCAAAAAGGGTTGTATAGTGACTATTATTTACAGGGAATTCTGGTGTTAGAGAAGAGCCACTGTTGAAAATCAGTATGGAAATTGAGAACATGGATGATAAGGTTGGCCAAGGAGCAACATGGGCATTTCTTCCAGGATACCATGGCCACCTTGGACAGCTTTTTGAGCATTACCTACCTGTGCACCAGCAGCTCCCACGTTCCAGCTTCCTATCCTCCTCCTTGTCACCAATAATTATTATCATCATCATAATCACAATCACAAAGCCTTTAACAAAACAATGTGAGAACAGCAAATCTTTGAAAGTAAATGTTAATTAAACATCATTAATAAAACATCAGTTTTCACTCTATGGAGAAGTGTGGACATTATCATATGAGACATGCAAACATTCAGGACTCTAGTGCTTGGTTCTACAGTTATTCTGAGGCTCTCCCTCAGAAACCACTGTACTGAAGGAAGAGCTCAGCAGAACACCCCATTCTTCTCGGAGAGTTGAGATGCTGTTTCTTTGGCTGGGGAACTCATTCACCTCAAGGACAAGCTAAGGATGGATCAGGGCTCTAGTGGATTAACTGAAACTCCCTCCAGAGAGCCCGAGAGCAACCTCTGAGACTGAGCTGACTGAACTCATGCTGCTTTCATCCATGCTATAAAATTGTCTTCTGGGGAATTGTAGAATTTGTCATTTCAGCACCCCAGTGCTTCTGAGAGCCTGCAGAGTAACCTACGGTCGGAGAGAGAAGCTCATGGCCACCGAGCCCTGTGGTTTCATGTGGGAAGCAGCTGGTGATAGGAGACTTAATAGAGTCTTTAAGTTTCTCTTTTCTACAAATGTCTCAGACAAGACCACAGATCACTTATTTAGCCATTACTTCTCTACCTTCAAACAGACCACAGCCAAGATTTTAAAATAGAATGTGAGGAATCTTCAAAAATTTCAAGTAAAATGTGAACTGTAAAAAGACTATGCGTGGATTTCAATCGGGGGTGGGGGCAAAAGTAAACTTGGACTTTAATTACATTTTCCGTGAATTCATTTAATTTTTTTAGAGAGATTTTTGCTATAGGGCAGGTGTGTTCACCAGAGAGACAGAAAGCAAGAATCACACCCAACGGAGGATGGCCGCACTGCAATCCTTTTTTCTCCATTCTCCTCTTGGATTCTAGGCATGCATACACACACTCCTGGTCTGAGTTTCAAGGCACTGGGTCTGGGATTAGAACTGCAGTCAGCCATATGGTAGTCCAGCAATGTAACAACTGTAATGGTCTCAATTTTTCTATGAAGTTTTAAGAGTCTCCTTTTATATGAGTCCTGGAGAGATAAAATTCATGTCTATGGTAGTCTTATTTTGGCTATCAATTTTTGAGCACCTACATTGTGTAAGGTACCAGTAGGCATGTTATATGCAGTGACTCAGGTATTCCTTTTGCCCAATGTTGTGAAATATTTCGAAGCTATAGAAAAATAGAAACAAGAGTGCCAAGGAGACCTGTAAATCTTCCATTCAACATTTGTTTATATTTTTCTTCAGATAGATTGATAGATACCTTACAGGTATGTGATAGATATGTATATAAATAGTATATGTATAATCCCATATATTTTTAAGTTTATTTCTTCCATGAGCAAGAGAGACAAAGAGACAGAAAGGTAGAGAGACAGCAACACCAGCTGGGTCTTCATTCTGCAGTCCACTCCAACCCTGGATCATGGATACATGCATGCCCAGAATCTCAAGAAGGTCTCCATATGAAAACCTAGAGGCTTTCCATATGGGTCAGCCTTGCATAGGGTTGCATTTTACTGCTGCACCACCATCTGGCCTCAATACAGTATGTTTAACTATTTGAAAGTAAATTGCAGAAATCATGACATTGATGTCTAAACTTTTTAGCATAGATGATCTACAAATAAGGACATTCTTGTATATATCCACAATACCATATAACATCTAAGAAATTTAGCATTAATTTTTAAGTGATCTAATATACATAGTCCATGTTCATATTTCTAATAATATTAATCCTGATTCAATATGATCCAAAATGCAAGAAATTTTGGGCAGGAATATTTCAGGGGTGGTGATAAATATTTGTCATTATGTCTTGTTAAGAGGTACATAGTGGGGACCCTTCAATTGTTGATGCTACTTACCATCACATCACTTAGGTAAGATGGGGACTGTCTGTCTCCCTACTAAATGCAGTATCTTTTCTCCTTTGTAAGGTATCTGTGCAGTGGTACTTTGAGATGAGATGACTATCTTATTACCCCAAAACTTTCCATGATTTTAGAACCCTTTTATAATCCTCGCCTGTACCAATCATTATCTTGGTGCTTATGAAATGTGACGTTTAAATCTATCATTTCTTCTACATTTATTAATTAGGATGCTTTATACAAAATCTTTACTTTCTTCATGTTTCCCTCGTTTTTTAGTATCCCTATTAATTCATTGATTATTTTTTGACTCAGTGCATTAAAATTCACTACTGTCACTATTAATTTCTATGCTCAAATTGTCTCAACTATGGCTATTGGGGTCCCTTCAAGATAGCCCCAGGTCCTTTTGTTAGATTTTCTTGGTTCTGGCACCACAAACTATTCTAGACCCAGATGGAAGTCAACCACTTATCTAAGGATTTCTGGTGCTCTCCCTGGGGACTAGAATTGATATGATACCCAGCTAGATTCAGTTGTTTTTAATTTTAAGATTGGCAGGGGCCGGCAAGTGGTGTGGTAGTTAAGGATGCTGGACTTCTACATGGTTCGAATGCTGGACCTGGTGGCTTGCTTTCTCATTTTCTCTCTCTCTCTGTCTTACTCTCATTCTGTCCCTTTCTGATCAAATTAAAAATAAATAAGTAAATAAATAAAGTTAAAAAGAAATAATTCTTTAAAAAAATTGAATTTTCCCAGCACAAATATACTGTATATCAGTCCAGGTAAAGATATTATCATACATGTTATCAACAGATACTCATTTTAAATATGCAAACCAGTTACATGTTTCAAAAGTCCAATCTATATGAAAGGTACATTCCAAGAAATATTGCCCCAGCCCTATCACTTCTGCACTATTCCAATTCACCCTTGAAAGATAGCCATTTTGATTAATTTCAGTTTATATTTTCTAAAGTTCCTTATTTTTAAAGTACATAATATTGGGACCAGCAGTTAGCGTAATGGCTATGTCGCTGGACTCCCATGTAGTCGACCATGGTTTGAGTCCCAGACCCAGTGGCTTAAGCTCACGCCCGGCACGTGTATGTGCGTGCCCAAGATCCTGAGAGGAGAATGGAGGAGAAGGGATTGCGGCATGGCCATCCCCCTGGGGGGTGATTTCTCACTTTCTGTCTCTCTGTCTCTCTGTCTTTCTGGTGAGCACATGCGCCCTATAACAAAAACTTCTCCCCTCCCCCCCCCAAAAATGTACATAATATTTCTTTTTCTTTTATTTCTTATACAAAAAGTGGCATAATAGATATATTTTATACCTTGTGCTTTTGTTCACTTCTATCCTAGAAACCACTCCAGATCCTCATTCTTTTTGTCCATTTATGGCACCTCATTGTGTGGCTGGATATAACATGGTTTATTCAACTAGTGTCCAGTGCACACTTAGGTATTTCCATTATTTGCCATCACAGATAATACTGTAGCAAATAGCCTTGTCTTACATTGTTTCATATTTTTGGAGATGAAACTTCAGGGTAATTTTCTAAAAGTAGGATTGCTGGAGTCAAAGGGTAAATGTCCATGCAGTTACATTAAATGTTGAGAGGTATTTCTCCATAGAAGTTGTATAATTTTACATTTTCACCAGCAGTGTAGGTTTATTTTGCATTCACACTAAATGTAAAAGAAAACACAGTATTTGTTTTTCTCTTTTACAATAGGAAATAGAGGCTCCCATATACTTTTAATAATTATATAAAACATAGTAGATTATAATTAATAGCATAGTATGTAACATATACGAGTGTAATTTGATGTGTAATATGATTAGTCACATATATTCATTTGTTCATCCAGTCATTCACTCAACAATAATTAACGAGCATATAGTATGAACTGGTGCTGTTCTGGGTATTGAGGAATATACAATAGTGAACAAAACAAGCTTCCATTTTCATAGCTTATGGTCCTTATATAAAGGAGTGGATAATACATTTAATATTATAAATTCATTTAATATCGTAAATTCAGCTTAAAAACTCATGCACTTTAATTGTAAAGAAGACTGACATATCTCAGGAATAAGTACTTACAGTTTGTGTCCATTTTTAACAACCTTAATCATCTGATTTCTCAGGTCACAGGAAGCTAGGAAGAGGTTGCATGTTGCTAGGGACAGGTATGTTTATAGTAACAAGATGTGGCACATAAAACCTGAAAAAGGAAAAAGAAAAAAGCATTCAAGGCAATAACAACAAGGCAATAAGTAAGTATTATAGTTTCAAGTCAGTGTAAGGGTAAAAAGCTGAACACAGTTTAGTTAAGTCCTAAAGGCATCACTTTATTAAGCCTGATCCATTTTAGATGTTTACAGGGACGACCTTGAGATATTGTAAAGGGCAAAGAGAAATGCAATTATTTTTTCAAATGCCCACTATGAGTTAGGCATCGTGCTGATATTCTACATTCTTAGGTTCTGCCTCCAAACACTGTGATGTAGATGCTATTGATATATTTGTGCAAAAGAGGAATTAATAAATTCCAAAATCTTTCCTGGGAGGCCTTCCCTGACCACCTAATAAACAACCCTGCACCTGGCCAAAAATCTTTCTAACTTCCTTCTCTGCTTTTTTTTTTTCCCTCCACAGCATACTGTACAGCTATTTCTTCATTTATTTTCTGCTCCTCTATCAGGACTATAAGCTTCATGAAAATGGAAAGTTTGTTTTCTTCACTGTTGTATATTCCTTAGCATCCAGAACAGTGCCAGTTCATAGTATGTGGTTATTGTTAAATGAGTGAATATATTAGAAAATGATTATTTGACATTAAATACATGCCCTTTTCATGATATTACAATGTCCTATATGTGGACAGTGTTTAAGAAAGTGGAGCTTGGGACCAGGAGTTAGCATAATGACTATGTAGCTGAACTCCCATGTAGTCAACCGCAGTTCAAGTCCTGGACTCGGTGGCTTAAACTCATGTGGGGCGTGTGTGCGTGTATGCCCAAGATCCCGAGAGGAGAATGGAGGAGAAGGGATTGCTGCATGGCCATCCCACCGGGGGGTGATTTCTCACTTTCTGTCTCTCTCTTTTTGGTGAGTGCATGCCCCCTATAGAAAAAACCTCTCAAAAAAAAAAAAAAAAAAAGAGGGGTCTGTGGGGAAGCATTGGATAGAAAGTAAGAACCTGGATTGTCTGATGCTGGTTCAAGTCCTGGACCTAGTGGCTTGCTTTCTCACTTTCTCTCTCTCTTTGTCTCTCTCTAGTGAGTGCATGTGCTCTATAGCAATTTTTAAAAAATAATAAAAATAAATAATTATTAAGAAAGGGGATGTGTATGAACTATTTTATTAACAGCTATATTCAGGCTGACTGATAGTAGTTCCCTAAAGTTGATCATTTGTATCTTATCTCACCTCCAAGCTCAATAATACATTTGTTGCTTAAAGTCAACCATGGTGGGATTATTTACACCATGGAAATTGGCAAAGGAATTAGATTTTTTTTTCTTGGAGAGATAGTTGTGAAACATTTAGTAGCATATCATAGTTCAACTTAAAAGTTTGTATTTGATGTCTTAGGGTGTAAATATTTAGCTGAGACATTTTATTTTCCTTCAACAAAACTAGAAAATATGAGTAGATTGATGATCTAAGTCCTTCTGATTTTTCTCCATAAGACTCACTTTAACACTCTGGTGGCCCTTGAACTTTTTTCAGATTATTCTGATTTTTCTTAAGTTAGTTTCAAGCCTCTTGATAATGAACAACAACGAACCAGCCAACAAATATGGCACCTGAAATGAAGAGGCAAAGAAAAACATAGACAAGAAAAGTAGGAAGGGAATTTCTGTTGACTTGTGCCAGGCTCTGTGCTTATAAATATGCTGCTGTTAACTTCTCACAACTACCCTCAAAGTTCACCATCGTTAATCCCACTTTTCAGAAATGAGAGTAGAGAAGAGGAAATGAGTGGGGAGGAAATAGGAGGCAAGCAGAAAACTTATTTGATAGCACTTTGTCCTCCTTTATGTTGAAATGAAAATTTCCCTTAAATTACCACCTGACTTTAAGGCACAAGAAAACATCTGGTTTAATTACAGTGAATTTACATGAACCTACTGACAAGAAGCACAGTTAAAATTAGCAATTTTAGTGTGCTTTTTTTTTAAGAGAATGAAATTATAAAGTAATTAACCTTTGTTGTAGAACTCTGTCAAAAGGATGAAAAGTTCTATGCTGTTAGATAGAAGAAGAAATGAAATTGTGGAAAGGGAAAATGTAGATTCATTAAAGAATTATAGGGGGGACAGAATGGAAAAGCGACACAGAATGATAAGACCAAAAAAAAAAAAAAAAGGAATTCTTTACCAAGAAGTCTTTTCAAAAAGAGAGGAAAAAAAGAACAGTTTAATAAAAAATAAGGAAAGGACATCTTAACCTATGGAGAAGTAATGTGGTGGGTGGAATGAGCCTTGATCTGGGGCTAAGATATCCCAATGTAGCCATTGACAGATGCTCTGACTGCCTTTCAGCTTTCTAGACCCACACATCTACCAGATGATGGGAGAAAGGGGTGATTCAGAAAATACTTGGAAATAGAAGCATCTCAGCTGTAGCTGGGCTTCATTCACCACTTTGTTACATAACCTCGGTTAATTACTTGGATTCTGTGCACTGAAATGCTCCATCTGTGAAATGGGATGATGATATACAAAAGTCTGTACATAAAGCACATAACTTACTCTGCCAAGAGCTGTGTTAAATGGTGCAGGACCAACATCAGACATAGTAGACAACTCTTTATATGAGGGCATTTAATTAAGAAAAAAAGAAGCCAGAGATTTATGCCAAACTTCTGTTTGCCATGAGCAAGAACCATTTTTAAATAACCTTCTGGTCCCCCTGTAATCTCAGTTTCAAATATCTCACTCAGACTACATCTCTACTTTTTTCGGTTTTCTCCTTTTACTACTGTATCTCAAAAAATTCAACCCAGCTGGGACCTGCTATGTTTTCATTGCCCCCCACCCCAGTCCCTTTTCTTCCCAGTTTAAACACCTCAGCCAATTATTTCAGTCACTTCCTTGCATACTCCCTCAACGTCTTGGCCCCACTCTCAGTTTCATGAATTCACAACCCTGGTTCCATCTGATTTCCTGCCTATTCTGGGCTTTTCCTTTTGTACCTGACTGTGTTGTATCACACTGACCACTCTTGCTTTGAGGCCAGGAGCATTACTGGAGCAGGCTTTTAAGGATGCCCATGATACTGAGTTTCCATGTCTGTCGGTTCTTTTCCCCCCTGCCTTCAGACATCCAGCACCTCCACCTCTCCTCATGCTGTTGATGATTTCATTCCTGATTACTGAGAAGATGGAAGCTATTCAAACAGACTTCCTCGAACTCTCATCATCACCCATGTCGTGACTACATATTCAGCCTTCTGTCCTATTTCTCTGTGTGAACCATTTGTTTTCTACAGAAAGGCAAACATCTTCTCTTAATGTACCAAGTCCTATTTTGTTTTCCTTACTTCAGGTCATTTCTCCAGCAATCATTCACCCTCTACCATTTTTCAAAATTTCTGTCTATGGGAAACAATAGGTGCAGTGGTGGTTAAGATGCCAGACTCTCACATGGCCAACTGAGGTTCAAGTCCTGGACCAGAGGCTTGAAATTCATGCCAGGCACGTGTGTATGCATGCCCAAAATTCTGAGAGGAGAATGGAGGAGAAGGGGTTGTAGTATAGCCACCCTCCTTCGGGGGGGGTGGGGGGTGATTTCTTGCCTACTTCCTCTGTTTCTCTCTGTCTCTCCAGCAAGCACACATACCCTATAGTAAAAGTCTCTCCCCCCCAAAAAATTCTATCTATAATTTATCATACTTATTACCTTATACACAAGCTGTATTTCTCCCATATTTTAGGTTTTTTTGTTTTGTTTTGTTTTTGCTATAAGGTATGTGTGCTTACCAAAGAGAAAAAGAGGGAAAGTGAGAAATCGCCCTTGGGGATCATGGTCATGCAGAAATCCATTCTCCTCCATTCTCCTCTCGGGATTTTGGTCATGTATACCTGGTGTGTTTCTTAAGCCTCTGGGTCTGGGACTTGAACTGCACACTTGGCCATGTGAGATCTAGTGCCTTAACCACCATGCCACTTGCTGGTCCATTTCTCCCATCTTTAAAAAGACAGAAACAAGGGACAAGAAGATGGCATAATGGTTACATTGCTGGGCTCACATGTGGTTGACCGTGGGTCAAGTCTTAGACCCAGCAGCTTTAAACTCATGCTGGGTGCATGTGTGTACATTCCCAAAGTCCTGAGATGAGGAGAAGGGATTGTGGCATAGCCTCCTGGAGAGTGATTTCTCACTTTCTCTCTGTCTCTCCAGCGAGCACATGTACCCTATAGCAAAAATATCACTTAACAACAACAAAAAGACAGAAACAAAAACATCCAATTTTACCTTTTCTTCTATCTACTGTCCCATTTCTTCCTCTCTGTATATCCTTTTTTTTTTTTTCTTCTAGTCTCTCTTGAACACAAACAAAGTTAACTCAAACCCTACCCACTCTACCAAAGCAATCCATTCATGGGCTCCAGTGCCCTTCACGTTACCAGATTCAAATGTCATTACTCAGAAAGTTAGATCTTCTATTAACCAAATGCCAATATTGGGCACAACTGGTTACTGAATCTTTAAAATGCTTTTGCATCTGGCTTCCTGAACATAACACACATTTCTAGATTTTCTCCCTTATCAGAGCCTCCATCTCTTTGATCTTTTCTGCTGGTTCCTTTTAACATCCCAATCTTTGGGTTCAATGTTTAGGACTCTTTCTTCACATCTGTACCAGAGGTGGCCAGATATTAAAATAGGCTATGTAGACCAAGTGATTTTTGTGACAGCTACTAAACTCTGCCACTACTGCAGGAAAACAGCCAGAAACCACAAATGACTGGGTATGGCACTTGTCCAATAAAATTTTATTTACAAAAAACAAGCAGCTGGTTGGATTTGGCCAGAGGGCCATAGTTTGCTGACCCTGTATCCACATTCATTTTCCTAATTATTTCCTCTAGTCTCTTGGCTTTAAAATCCATCCATATGCTAATGATTTCCCCAATTGGTATCTCTAGGCCAGACCTTTCCCCAGCCCTCCAGAGTCATTTGTCCAACTGTCTGCTCAACCTCTCCACCTGGATTGCTAATCAGACTCTGGAATTAACACATCCAAAACTGAGCCCCAGATCATCCTTCAACTATCACCAACTCATTCTTTCCACTATTATCTCCATCTTTCTTAACAGCACCTCCATTTTATTAGTGGCTCAAACCAAAAACCTTCACTCCTCACTTTTTTGTCAGATCTGGGACCCTGAATTGCCCAACTCCAAAGAAAACTCTTCATCCCTTATTGTCTGTGAGTGGTGCTCTCTGGCTTTGTTCCAGCAGCAGCTCTGCACATTCCCTACATCCAATCTGTCAGCCTGTTCTTTCACCTTCAGGCCTAGACTCTGCATTCTTTTCTCAACAGAGAAATAATCTTAAGTAATAAGACATATCCTATCACCCCCCTGCTCTCAACCCTCCAGTGGTTTCTCATGTCACTGAGATTAAAAATCCCAAGGTCTTACAGTGGCTCACAAAGCATCAGGTGGCCAAAATTCTCATTTTTTTGTTGCCTCTTTCACCATATATCCTATTTCTACCTCACTACACAAATTGAGTCATGGTTCTCCTCAAATATACCAGTGGTGTCTCTGTTTCAGGGCCTTTGCATTTGCCTTTTGCAAATTATTTGGCTGAATTACCTTCTGGTAAATAAAAAGAATTGGTTCTCTTATTTCCTTTGAGACTTTGTTTTCTTATTTTATTATTTTTTTAATTCACCATAGGACATGTGCTTGTTGGAGAGAGAGAGAGAGGAGAAAACACTTCCCATGGAGAATGGTCACATTGCAGTCCCTACTCCACCCTTCTCTCTTCTGGGGATTTTGGGCATGTGCCCACACGCACATGACATATTTCTCAAACTGCTGGGTCTGGGACTCAAATAATGCAATTAGCAGTGAGTAATCCCTCCGTCTTAACCATCAGGCCACAGTCTGGGCCAGAGACTTTATTCTAATAGTCACCTTTAGGGGAACTGTTCCCAGACTACTCTATTAAAAAGCAAAGCTTTCCACACCACACTCTTTGTCTGTTTTCCTTGCATTTATCATCTGACATACTGCATATTTCACTATACATTTTATCTGTCTTCTCCCACAAGAATGCACTCCATAGAGACAAGGGTTTTTCTTTATATTTTGTTTATTATTACTTTCCAAGTACTTAGA
The DNA here is from genome assembly GCF_000334495.1 of Tupaia belangeri chinensis. Taxonomy (NCBI): domain Eukaryota; kingdom Metazoa; phylum Chordata; class Mammalia; order Scandentia; family Tupaiidae; genus Tupaia; species Tupaia belangeri. Next base: position 2,618,064 of record NW_006159691.1, read on the forward strand.
ACAGTGCCAGGTAGATAAGCACACAATACGTGTTATTCAATGAATGAATCCTAAATCCTCAGAGACAAAACAGAGTTTAAAATTATTTACCATAGAAATAAGAAGATTGTAGAAAGCTGTTTAACATCTTTAGGAAGTTTTAAGAAGATAAGGCTTTATGATTATCTATAATAATGCCAATCAAAACTGATTAGGGTAAGGACATCACTGGAAGTAGTGGCAACCTGAATTAGCTCTGCAAAAAAATCAAAGTACTGATCTCTATCCTTGAGCTGTTCTCAGAGAATAGGACAGGACTGGGGGGGGAGTGTTGGGAGGAGCAACATATAGAGAATTAACTTTGTGCCAGGAACCTTGCTAGTAACTTTATGTATATTAATATAAATCCCATGACAACCTACGAAGTAGGTACTATTTTTCCCCATTTTAAAGTAAGGAGAGTGAGGCACAGAGATATTAGCCAACTCACTCAAGCTTATACACCAAACAAGTACTGAGAGATGGACACAAATCCAGGCAGACTGCCTTCAGCTCATGATCTTAGTCTGCAATACAGTCTTAGAGGTCTAAATGATGACAGTAAGAGTTCTCATTCAAGGTGGTGACCTGACCACCCTCCTTAAACTACCTTCTAAAGAAATACAAAGAAAAACACATTTAAGCATTTCCTAAGAACTATAAGAGGACACTATACCTCTGCCAGAAAACATTAATGCAAGGCAATATGGGGAAGGGAGACCGAAATGAGAAAGAGGTGACTGGGCTGGTACTACATGGAAGGAAACTCCTTGGGGTAAGAAGGAGGTCTGCATCTGGTAAATAGAAAAGAGAAGGGCATCGATGGAAGACTTTTACAATAAGATACTCCAATGGAAAGAAGGGGCAATATTTCTGGTAACTAACTTCATACTGTTCCCCAACATACCTGAAAATCCCTCACTTTATATAGAATGTTCCTGCTGCCTGGTTATTTCTCCTCCCTAACCATTCCTCATACCATTCCTCTATAAGACAAACAGAACCCTTCTTTAAGCAAGTAATACATGAGTTATTTAAATTATCTTGTTTTTCTCTGAATTAGAAGTATTTTTTTTTTTGAAGAGGTTTTTGCTATAGGGCACGTGCGCTCACCAGACAGAGACAGAAAGCGAGAAATCATCCCCCAGGGGGGATGGCCATGCCGCAATACCTTCTCCTCCATTCTCCTCTCGGGATCTTGGGCACGCACACACACATGCCCAGAGTGAGTTTTAAGCCACCGGGTCCAGGACACGAACTGCGGTCGACTACGTGGGAGTCCAGCGACATAGCCATTATGCTAACTGCTGGTCCCTCTGAATTAGAAGTATTTAAAACAGACTCCTCTAATTAATAACCAACACTATCACATTTATTAGGTTGTGTAAAGAAAGGTTACTGGGGTCAACCTCATAACCTAGCAGTTATGGGAACCAAATCCCACATAACTGACCACAGTTCAAATCCCTATACCTGAGGCTTGAAAAACATGCTGGACACATATCTATGCATGCCTCCAAATTCTAACATGAAGTAGAAAGGATTATGGCATGACCACACTCCTATTTCTGGTGAGCTAATGTGTTTCCAGGCAATTAAAAAGAAAGAAGAAAGAAAGAAAGGTTATTGGTAGGATGAAAAATTGTTCATTCTTGTTAAAAGAGATTGATCTGATAATGCAAAGCAACTTTTCCCCAAAGAATTACAGCATGAAACACGATTTTAAAAATCAATACAAAAAGCTCATATGCATTCTCAACGAGAATAAATAAATACTAGGATAGAGCATATTCATAGAATATAAATTCATATTGGAAAGATGTTAGTTCTCTCAGAGTGATCTTTGCAAAAGAGTTTATAACTATTTACTATTCTTATTTTATTTATTTGGTAGTGAGCCATTTAGTACATAGGAATGTGTGTTTAAGGAGTAAAAGCTATAAAGAAAAGTACAGTCATAGTATGAAGTTGGCTACTGAAACATTGAGCTATTTGTTTTATGTACTTTTATAGTATTTCACAAAAAATCTAAAAATAAAACAATGAGAATACTATATATATATATATATAATTTTATACCAATAAATGTGAAATTTAGGCAATAGGAAAAAAGTTCTGGTAAAATAGCAATTTAAAACCTGATCAAGGGAAAAGATTCATACATAGTTCTACAATCAAAAGAGAAACAGAGTCAGTAGTTTAAACTTTTCTGACAAAGAAAACATGAGTCTCAGGTGATTTTACAAAGTGCCGTCAGACAGTCAAAGAGTTTGTAATCTCGGTCTTATGTAATAGGCTGTTGGGAAAGTCATGACACATTGCAAAGAAAAGTATGTCATGACTTTCCTAATTATCCAATATTTTCTGAAAGAAGATAAAGGAGAAATACTCCTCTCCTAAATGTATGACATGAGTTTAACCTTGATATCAAAAGCTTATTATGAGAATAAAGAAATTAGATGCAAATACCTCAAACAAAATATTAGCAAACAATTCTAAACTGTATACAAATGGGGGAAAGTTAGTTTATTTCAATAAATCAATATTGGTTTAGCTTTAGTAAATCTATTTACGTAATTTGCCATATATTAACTTATTAAGAGGGGAAAAACATATCATTACTATATATATATATATACAAACAAGAAAAAAAAGTTATATCTCAGCAAGATTTAAGAACAAAATATCTTTATATACCAGAAATAAAAAGGACCTTCTTAACCTGATTTTAAAAACCTACATTTAAAAACATCATACTCAAAGATAAAATAATAACATCTTTATCTTTAAGGTTGAGAAAACACATGTGCCTATCGTTATTCCCATTAAATATTATATTGGCAGTCCTAGTTAAAGACAAGAAAATAAAGTAGAATTAGAAGATTGTAGAACAAAACTATTATTAACTGAAGATGCAATGAATTATCTACATAGACAAGCCAAAGGAATCTGCATACAAATGACTAGAATTAATATGAGAATAAGCACGTTTCTAAGATATCCACATTAAAAAGTCAATTGCAGGGCCAGCAGGTGGCATAGCGGTGAAGATACTGGATCCCACACAGCCAACTCTGCAGTTTGAGTCCCGGACCCTGTGGCTTGAAGAACATGCTGGGTGCATGTATGTACGCGCATGCTCAAAATCTCTTTAGGAGAATGAAAGAGAAGGGATTACTGCATGGCCATCCCCCCCTGGGCAGCCAGTGATTTCTCCCTTTCCCTCTCTTTGTTTCTTTCAGGAAAGCACAGGAGAAAAAAAAAAAAAAAAGGCAATTGCATTTCTCTTTATTTAACAAGTATGTGGTAAAGATACCATTTTTATTATTAGCAGTAAAAATATAAGATACTTAATAATACATTTAAAAAGGTTTTTAAGATGTATTTGTAAATAATAAAGCACCGAAGGACAGTAAGGCTTAAATAAGAATATACCATGTGTATGGGTGGAAGAACTCAGTATTGTAAAGATATATAAAGATATAAATTAATTGGGCAGTAGCCCAATTAATCTATAATTTATTCAATTCCAATATAAAAATCAAATGTACAGAATGGTCCTAAAATGTATGTATAGGAAAGAAAAGTAAGAATAGCTAAGACAGTCTTGAACATGAAAAACAAAGTTGTAACCCTTATTCTATTACTTATCAAGACTTAAAACCTTATGCTACTACTTAACAAGAGTTACAAACCACTGTTAGCTAAGAAGATGTTGTACTGATACAAGGATAGCTCAATATAATAAGTGAACAAAAGAATGTAGCTCTAGACCCATACATATACAGAAATGTGATAAGAGGTAAAGTTAGCATGATGTATCAGTTGAGTAATTATTTTTTTTCCCAATAAGTGATGGTAGGATAGGGAGGAGGACTTAAAATTAGATCCCTACCTCACATTTTACATAATACAATTGCAAATTAATTTAAAATATTTTATTAAAGGCATAGCTCTAAAACATTTGAAGAAATTTTTTAAAAAGATTCTTAGGATCTTGGGGTAGAGAAAATGTTTTTTAAGCAAGACTTTTTTGTTTGGATTTATTCAGAAGCAGACCCCAGGTAAGGGTTCAAATGAAAGTACTAGTTTATTTATAAGGTGGACCCAGGACACACTGGGAAAGAGAGAGGGAAAAGGAGACAGGAAAGGGAAGGAAGCCAATACAAGATGTGTTATCAGAAAAATTACCACCTGAATAATTGGGATTGGGATTGGGATTGGGAATAGTGTCATTTCAAGTATGGCCCCAAAACAAGCACTGACTCTTTCACTCTTTCTGGTTCATGAAAAGATAATTCATAAGTAGAGAGTATTTTAAAAGGAGGAACTTGCATTTTTCTTTGCTGTCTTATTTAACTTTTACTTTTTTGTGTTTTTTTTTTGAGAGAGAGAGAAAGTTTTTTTTTTTTTTTTTTTTTTGCTATGGGGTATGTGCACTCACTGGAGGGACAAAGAGACAGAAAATGAGCAATCACCGCCCCCCCCCCCATGGGGGATAGCTAGGCCGCAATCCCTTCTCCTCCATTTCCCTCTCATGATTTTGGACATGCATGCATGTACTCAGCATGAGTATCAAGCTACCAGGTCCAGAACTCAAACCACAGTCAGCCACATGGGAGTCCAGTGCCTCAACCATCACACCATCCACTGGCCACTCACTTTTACTTTTTAAATTGTACTTCTATAGTAAATTTTTAAAATTGTGTTTTATGATCATATCAGACCGCAGTGGTGCAAATCATCAGCAGTAGCACCATTAGGGTTTCAGTGTTTGGGACAGTTTTAGAAGTTGTACTCAAACATGTCTCAGTTACCCAATTAAGTGGTGAAAAAACTGGGATATTCATCCATCAACATTTGTCTTCATTGCTTAGAGAATATTTTAGGGGACTGGCAGGTGGCATAGTGGTTACGGAGCTAGATTCCTACACGGCTGACCGCAGAACTCACTTGTAACTCACATCAGGTGCATGTGCATGCAGTCTAAAATCCCAAAAGGAGAGTGGAGGAGAAGGGATTGCAGTGTGGCCATCTCCCCTGGGTGGTGATTTCTCACTTTCTCTCTTTCTGTCTCTCTGGTGAGCACATGTACCCTATAGCAAAAATCTCTCTTAAAAAAAATAAATAAAGGAATATTTTAGGGGCATTATCTCTCCGGCATTTCTTGCCCAAAGTAGAGTTTGCTTCCACAGCTTACAGGTAAAGTAGCAAGTGTTTATAATAAATATTATTCAGTAGGATATGGGTGAGGCCTCAATAGTATATGCTACTAAGTTTGTCTTACTCTTTTTTCCTCATACAAAATAATGAAAAACTGATAAGTTTGACCACATTAAAATTACAAACTGATCTGTACTCAAAGGTTCCATAAAGAGAAAGGCCACACATGTACCAAGAGAAGAAGACTTTTTATAACACATGTAGCCAATAAAAGGATCAGTCTCAAGAGTATACAAAGAATGTCTATGAATGAATGAGAAAAGAACAATAATGTTTTAACATCATTAAAAGATTTTCAGCCTTTTTAGTGAATAGGTAAAAGCAAATAAAATTCTCAATGAAGTATCATTTTACACTTACCAGATGGTCTAGAATTTTAAAATCTTATCATGCCAAGTATTTGTAAGACTATAATAGAAGTAGAAAATTTCAGAACATATCTTGGAGCAATATAAATTGCTTTGACCACTTTGAATAACAATTTGACAGTAGTCAATAAAGCTGAAGGTAGAGATGCCCCTCAGTCTACCTACCCTATTCCTAAAGACACCTTAATGAAAATTTGTGTATGTTCAAATGTACAGAAACGTTAACGTGAACCATAGTTGAAGAGAGCATCATCTGGAAACAACCCTAATGATCATTAATAGTAGAATGGTGAAATAAATAAGACTGTATTCATGAAATGGAGGTGAATGAAATACAACTATATACATCAACATGAGTGACTCAAATGCTGTTGTAACAACTTCAGGTCATATTACAACACTCAATCTACATTTATAAAAGCAAACCAAGAAAAATGAAATGATTTGTTGTCCTGGTAGAGACATATGTATTTATACCTCAAAGTAAAAATAAAGAGAATGATTAACAGACAATTCTGGATAGTACCTGTTTTGTTTTGTTTGTTTTGTTTTTTTGGTGGGGAAGGGAGAAAGATGGGAACATAGAGTGCTTCAGTGGTATCATGTTGTTTATTTCTTAAAGTAGATAACAGGCAGATGTGTTTTTATAATTCTTTATACTTTCATACATATGCTTTTTAAATATAATACAAAACATTATAAGATACACTTTTTAATATAATGTAAAAAACAATATGAACAAAGTAATACACTCCCAGAAATGAAAATTGTAAGAAATAAAAACCAAAATATTTTTAACTGAGGGCCATGAAAAAGAAACATTAGTAACTGAAGATTTATACAGTAAAACTGAGTTAAAGGACTCACTGTTATCAAGAGGTGTCCTTTGCCCCTAAAAAGAAAGAAGAGAGAGAAGAATGTAACTACAATAAAAATTTTGACAAAATATATTTGAAATTAAAATATATATATATCCACAGTTCTTCTGGAAGAATAAATGGGTACTGATATCTCAGAAAACTTTGCAAAAGAATGATAGTAAAAAAGAACTTTTCCTATCAAGTATTAAAACATGTCATCTCAATACAGTAGAGAGATAATGTCACAGTAGAAGCTATGACTCAATGAAATAGAACTGAAAGTCACACAACATGTGTCAGGATATAAACCAATTTCTTCGAGTGGGAAGATGGCATTTTAAATCACTGAAGAAAGTTCCAACTGGTCAATTAATCGTCCTAAGAAAACTGCATAGTTCTCATGTACAACACACAAAATAAATTGCAGATGGATTAAAGTGTTAGATGTAAGAAGAAAAAGATGAGTTTAAATGGTAAAAGAAATAAATCATAAAATAATTATTCCTCTGTATTTTCTATTCATCTGACCTGGGTGAGAAAAAGAATTGGCTCTAAACTAGAAAGACCAGGTGGCTTAGTGCACTTAGCTTAAAATTCGTCTTCACAACCTCCATCAGATAGCCCCTCCAAGGAATGAGTAAAATTGCAACTCAGTTTTCATTTAATGATTAAAGCTTCTTTACTCTTTCCAAATTTAGCCCCCACTGCGTTTTTATAGATGGATTCACCTTCACTTCCCCTAAAATTAAACCATTAGGAGACCTTAACTCCTCCCTCCAAAGCATCTATACATTTTATTTTCTTCTCTCCTCTTGTGGAGGGAAAGGCCTTTCATTCTACCTACCCCTGCTTTTGTCTTTTCAAGACCCTACCAATATTAATTATCACCTATCTCCCACTCTTCAACCACTTCCTTCTATTTTGATTGTTTCAGTCATGCTATGCTCCCTCTTATCTTTGGGAGGGGACACTATTTTGGCTCCATATTCTCATCCCCGCTATTTTTGCTATTTTTTGGATTTTCCTCCCTTTTGAAGCCAAAATTGTTTACTTGACTCACCTTACCTTCTACTCTTCTCTCTGGGTTGGCTTGTGTCATCAATACTCTCCTTGTTCTTGCTTGAGACACAAGTAACCTTAAGGACACTAAACTCAATGGGTAAATTTTAGGTTACATCTTATTTGACTGCTCCTCCATGTCCATAACTGTTGGCTGGTTCCTTCTCAAGTTCCTTTCCTCTCTGGGATGCTACATGAAAACTCACCTTCCTGGTTTTCCAGTTGCCACTTTGAACACTGTCTCCCAATTTCAGTTTGTTTTTATTCTACTTGTTAAGATTGGAATTCATTTGGGCTGAGTCTTTGATTTGCTTTTTCCTCTGTGTTATATAGCCTTGCTACAAGATTTATTTCCTATTCATGATCTCAACTCCAAAATATTGTCTTCAGTATTGTCTCCAACTGTTAGCTATTATTCAACATTGCCACTGGGTTGTTTTTCATATACCTCAAATGGCAAAAATTAAGCTCACCAGCTTCCTCCCCAAAACTAGTCATTCTATAAGGTTCCCTCTATATAAATGACACTCTGATTCCACATTTTCACAAAGAAAGGTCTGGGATCTTCAATGACACATCCCTTCCCTTCTTTATCCTTTTCCATCACTACCAAGTTGTTAGTTTAGAATCCCTAAATCTTCTACACGGTACATTTCTCTTCTACACTAATATCCTACCATCTTTTCTCCTGAAGATGACACCAGACGTCTTTTGCCTAATTTTTCTCCTTTCATCCTTAACCTCACAAAACTATCCACTGTGCTCCAGTATCCCCTAACCCTTCTGCCCTAATAACTTCTACTTAAATATCAACTCTAATTTATTTGCCATTCAGTATCCTAACACAGAAGGCTAGAATTTCTCTGCATGTTATAATTCTCCTAGAATCATATCCCTTTACCTTAGAGTCCCAAAACAAATTTATTGAATTAATTGTGGTGTAATTATTTAAAGTCTGTCACCCTTTCCCTAATACAAGCTTTAAAAAGGATTTGACTACATCTCTTTTTGTTACTAGTGCATCCCTAGTGTCCATCACATTCCCTTGATCATATTAAATACTTAATAAATATTTGTGGAAAGGAAGAGTGGATAAGGGAAAACAATAAGAGATCTGATTAATCAAGAGCTTCTACGTACCTAAAAGATTTTAAAAGCAAATGAAAAACTATGGCAAAAAAATAATTGCAACCTTTGCAAGAAAGCTTATGTCCTTAAGAAGAGATTACAATTACAAGCCCATAAGACTAAAATGAACAAAAATGAAGAGCCATACAGGAAATTGAGCACAGAGTAGAGAGAGATTGTTCATAAGAGAATCAATGCAAATGGCTAATTAAACTGAAAAGAAAATCTGCCTCCTCAGTATTCTAAAAGAGACACACACCCAGTTATTTTTGTTGTTGTTGTTTAGTCAATGTTAGCAAGGATCAAACTAAATTTTCTCTTATGTTGGGGAGATCAACTTTCTGAAAACAGTCTGATCATATGTGTCAAAAATCTTAACCAAAATAGAGTTTTTTACTTTGGTCCATTAAATTAATCTCCAGGAATTTATCTTAGGGACATCACCAGAATTGCATGCAAGTACTTATTTATAAGAATGCTAATTCTGGGGCCAACCTCATGGCATAATGTTTCAGTGCTGTGCACGTGACTCCTGATCCCTTATAACTAACTGCAGTCCGAATCCCCTGAGCTCTGAAAAACGTGCTGGATGCAGATGTGTGCACACTCAAAATCATGATGGGAAAGAGGAATGGAGGAAAAAGAATTGTGGCATAACCATGTCCCATTGGAGAGTGCTTCCTCTCTCATGTGCATGTGTGTGAGCACAGGTGCCCTCAAAATTCTAGGGGATAGACACTGGTACAGCATAAAATGGGACACTCCGCAAGGCAATCCCATATGGGAAGGCTTCTAGGTCATGTCACCTTGTAGATCTCCCTGAGTACACAGGCACACACATGCCACGGTCCAGGACTGGCTGAAGGCTGGGGGTGGGTTGTGGCATTAAACCCTTTTTAGGGTGCTGTCTCTATGTCTCTCTCTAAGAAATAAGTAGGCAACAACAGAAAGAATGGTCATTCTAGTATTACTCATGATCATGAAGAATTCAAACCAACTTTAATGTCCAGTAGTAAAGAATTGGTGGCCATGCTGTCTGTGGTAGCCCTCACTGTTTGGTGCTGCACCTGTTCAGGCTGAGGCCATATGAGAGGCCCAGGTTCAGTTCCTGGCCCACCCTAAAACCACATGTGATGACATGCACCTGTAATCCCAGCTATTTGAAAAAGTGAGGCAGGAGGATCACAACATGGTGTGATCCTGTCAAATAATTTTTTTCCAGTTTTTGCTGTAGAATGCATGCACTTGAGAGAGAGAGAGAGAGAGAGAGAGAGAGAGAGAGAGAGAGAAAAGGGAAATCAATCCCCCAGGGGGATGGCAATGCTGCAATCTCTTCTCCTCCATGCTCCTTTTAAAAAAAGGTATGGTGACTAAAACAGAGCACATCACCCTCTAAGAAGCTATTAAAATGCATGTCCCTAAAGATCACGTGAAACTTATTTTTTAAAATCTGTGATGTGTTTAGTGATAAAAGAAGATCACAACATATTATGCACAGTAGGAATCATTTTTTTAAATTAAAATATATATGCATGGCCATATTTTATAGTTAAAAAATAAAATATGTATATGAAGTTTATATGCAGTAAAATACTGGAAAATATCTTTGGATATGAGAATCATGAATGATTTTGCTCTTTTCTTTTTTTAACCTTTTTATATATTCCTAATGTTCAACAAATTCTGTGTATCATGTCCATAATGAGAAAAACTAAATATATTTTAATTTAACAATGGGGAACTGATTGCAACATATGGCCGAGGCTATATCTAGAGAGGCGTAGCATGATGATTAAGAATATATGCTTTGAAGCTCATAGACAGGTGTTCAGTTCCCTCTTTACAACTTAAGAGGCATATGACCTTGAGCAAGTTATTTAATTCTGTTAGTCTCAGTTCTCTTATAGGTATAAAGGAGATAATGCATACTGGGCAGAGATATTTTGTGGCTTAAGTGAAATAATGTATGTAAAATTCTGATCAAAGAGTAAGCGCTTAGTAAAAGTACCTTTCTTTGTCATTCCAAAATATAAATAGATCCAGTAATGATTTAAGGGATTCATGATTCCCTAGGGGTTATAACTGAAAGTTTGGGAAATCTTTTATTTTATTTTCTGGCTTAGCATCTTCCAAACTATTATAAGGATGGTGGGATCCAGCAGGAAGATATTGGCAGAAAGACTGACCTGATTACAGAAGCAGCCCCAGAAAAGGCTATGCTTAGTAGGGCAAAGTTCTGGCCAAGTTCATTCATTCTCTCATTCATCTAACCAACAAATAGTAAGTGTGCCAGACATTGAAGATCAGCAGCAAGACACACTAGTTTCTTCTTGGAATAAGACAAGCTTCTTCTAATTGGATTGATTTTAAGACACATAATTCCTCTTGGATTCAGAATTTAGAAAACTGAAGAATCCTTCTGAAAGTTGGACACAACTTGGCAGGGTTAGGGAAATGATAGTTGGTGAAGTGACAGTGAAGCCTACTTTGCATTCCTCAAATACCTAAGGACCTAATTTCAAATTCTACGTGCTGGCAGAGCTGGGACATGCTGATGTACTTCTTACTCTTAAGTTTAATTCGCCATCAGATTTGCTCAGTCTACAGGTGAAAGGCAATCAGACTTCTGAAAAGGGATTAATAGACCATTGCCTGAGAGTCAAACCAAGCCATTGTCTGCTTTAGGAAATAAAGTTTTATTGAAACACAGCCCAGCCATTCGTTTATGGACTGTGTGGCTGTTTTTGTGTTATAATGGCAGAGTTGAGTAGTGGTAACAGAGACTGTGGTTCATAAAACCTAAAATATTTACTAATTCTTCATAAAAAGTTTTCCAATCCTTGTTCTGGGTCTTTGGGGCTAGAGAAATGACATGGAAGCTGATATCACATTTAAAACTTTTTCCTTCTGTAGTTCCAGGAGCTGTTCCCCTTGAATCCATCCAAGGTGGACCCTTTGAGGAGAAGATCTACATTCAATGGAAACCTCCCAATGAGACCAATGGGGTCATTACTCTCTATGAGGTAAGCAAGCCCCCTTGCTGCATCAGTGAGCTTCATTTTTATTCAGTTATCTTCAGCCTGAAGTTGGTGAACATCTGTTCCACTGATGGTGTAAAGGTAAGAAACAACTAACCTAAAGGTTTCTGACAATATGTTAGGAAGAAAATGCAAGAGCATTCAGTTGAGCTTTCTTGATAGTCCCATAGACATGTGGACACTGGACATGGCATGCATTGAGGTGATCTACAAAGGAGTCAAGACTCAGTCAGGTTGTCCTGACATAGAAGAGGAGACCTAGGCCTGGAAAAAGT
>NW_006159691.1:2630063-2633456 GCF_000334495.1 Tupaia belangeri chinensis
GAAAGTTCATCTGGGAAACTATAGTCCTCACTTAATGCTCATTTCTATCATTATCCAGGCTTTGAAAAGAATTCTGATGTTATTCTCTGCTCCAGGGATACAGGAGTCTTGAACTTTAAGTTGTTCTGTGCACAAAATGTATTTTATTACCTGAATAATAGTGTCCATATCTCTCCTCCAATCATTAGTTAGGCCTTATGATACCTGAGATGGAATATAACCTACTCAGGCAGGAATACACCCATCAGGCCAACATATGCTTCCTACAAATGGGTAAGACTAAAATAAGCTATAGAGAAGTCCGCCACAGGCCTAGCCATGGTGGTGCATGCTGGATATTGCCATTTGGCAAAATGAGGCCACATGACTGACTGGTCCACACCTGCTCCAGGTTTGATTTCCAGCCCATCTTAAAAAGCTGAGCATTGTGGTGTGCACCTGTAGTCACAGCTGTTTAGGAGGCTGAGGAAGGGGGATCATGATATAGAGAGATCCTGTCTAAAAAAATAATACACACACACACACACACACACACACACACACACAAATGAAATAGTGTTGTATCGTGCATGACAACCTATTCTTTATAAAATGGAGAAAATGAATCCATCATTTAAGTTACTTGGTACTATTACACAAAAGACTTTCTATGCCAGATGTTCAAGACTTTTGAAATTCACAGGCCAATAACATTTTGAAAGGTTTTTAAAGTACCAACACGGGATACTTCACCACAGGCCTAGCCATGGTGGTGCATGCTGGATATTGCCATTTGGCAAAATGAGGCCACATGACTGACTGGTCCACACCTGCTCCAGGTTTGATTTCCAGCCCATCTTAAAAAGCTGAGCATTGTGGTGTGCACCTGTAGTCACAGCTGTTTAGGAGGCTGAGGAAGGGGGATCATGATATAGAGAGATCCTGTCTAAAAAAATAATACACACACACACACACACACACACACACACACACAAATGAAATAGTGTTGTATCGTGCATGACAACCTATTCTTTATAAAATGGAGAAAATGAATCCATCATTTAAGTTACTTGGTACTATTACACAAAAGACTTTCTATGCCAGATGTTCAAGACTTTTGAAATTCACAGGCCAATAACATTTTGAAAGGTTTTTAAAGTACCAACACGGGATACTTCACCATCTTTTATCATTTCATAAGAGAAAATACATAATTCCAAACACATAACAGGATATAATTTCAAACTAAAAGGCAGTTCTTCAAGTTGAATAAATTAACTTTATAAATAACTTATAACAATCACCTTATTTTTCTCTCATTTGCTTGGATTGATAATAATGTTCTCATGAAAAGGCTCTGGTCTTTATGCAAGGGATCTTCAAAAAATTCAAGTTCATAGAAAATGCCTCTTTTGAAAACAACTATGCATGCACTTCAAAACATTTTGCATCAAAATAAGCTCATACTTTAATTCTGTTTTTCTACAAACTTTATGAAGTCTCCTCATATCTACCTGTGCTTGGAAACCACTGCCATAGGTCATGTTGCAGGTGGAGTCCCATCTTTGTAAAGACTTCTTCCTTGGAGTAAGATACTTGTTCCTCTAGCAGGCTTATACGCTGGACTGGACTAGCAGTATCATGATTCCTATTTCATAATAAAAAGGAAAAAAGTATAGAGGGAGAACAGGAGTATAAACACAACTGTGAGTTAGAAACCCTGTGAGAATAGTAGCTGCTGAAATTGAAGCCTCATTATATGGTATACTCTAAAATTCTGGGCATAAAGGTGAGCACAGACTGGAGTAGCACACTCTTTTCAGTACTGTGTGAAGCTAGTACCTCATGGATTTTCAAAGACCAGAGGCCGAGGATGTTGTCATTCTAATGACGGACTCTAACTGAGACAACATTAGTGAAATACCTACAAGTATCTTCTTGGCTGCTGCTGGGGCTAATATTACAGAATACCAGGTCCAGAAGATTGAATTGGCTGATTTGTTTGTCAGCACTTGATGCTACCTTTTGAAAATATGCCTAACTTCTTGGGACACACCACGAAGAGAGCTAAAGAGGTTGTGGGCCCAGGTCATTGTATTTTGACTATAAACGTAACTATGATCATGTGTAACACGAGTAGGGAGGCCCAAGAAAATAAGAATGTAGACTTTTGAGGTCAGACAGCTTAGAGATCTGAATCCCACCTCTGATATTTACTTGCTTCTGAACTTGGGTAGGTCAAGTAACCACTCAGAACCTCAGGTTTCTCATCTGAAAATTCAGGCTAATAATAAAACTTACCTTAAAGGATGACTGTGAGAATCAAATTAAATACAAGTTTAGCACAGTGTTTGGCATTTAAAAATAACATTGTAAATGTTAGCTGTTATCATTTATTACCTAAAAATTGAGAGGCAGAAAGGTGAAGTGAAAAGACTAAAGTCAAGATAGAAATTCATGTCTCCTGAATTCCGGTGCTGATGTCTCTCTCCTAGCTGCAGCTCAGTGTGGTCCAAATTCAGCACTTCAGGTCCCTCCAGACTCCTGAACCAGAATCTCCAGTTTAACAAGATCCCAGGGTGACTCATGGATATTAATATTTGAGAAGCACTGCTCTAGAAAACATTACTCTTTAGAAAGTTTTGGCAATTGCTGAGTATGTCCTCCTGGACAAAGAGCTAGGGAGTCCCCTTCATGCTGGGCTCAACCCAGTCTTGCCATAGACAGTAAGCAGAAGACCTTGCTTTAAAAAAATTCACAACAAAATATGTATTTGTAAGACAGTTTCAAATGTAATTAGATGAACCAATTTGATTTTTTAAATTAAGTTCTAGTTGTAATTTTGAGAGAGAAATTCCTAAATTACAAATCATCCACTTCTAGCCTCAAAAAGAATATTTTGTTACAAATAAAAATAGACTGGGGCCAGCAGATGACATAATGATTATGTCACTGGACTCCCACATTGTCGACCATAGTTTGAGTCCTGGACACAGCTACTTAAAACTCAAGCTGAGTGCATGTATGTGTGTGCCCAAAATCCTGAGAGGAGAATGGAGAAGGGATTGGGGCGTGGTCATTCCCCTTGGGGCGGGGGAGGGGTGATTTCTTGCTTTCTATCTCTCCCTATAGCAAAAATCTCTCTCTAAAAAATAAATAAATATATATAAATAGGTAATGCAAAGAAAAGAGGAATCCAGGATTATTTCTGAAGAACTTTTGGCTCAGCAAAGTTGAAAGAAAAAAAAAATGAAAAGAAAGAGGGGAGTTTCATTATTAAAACTGTAAATATTTGAATTAGAACTATAAATATTGTCATACACAGCAGATATAAGCACTGTTAAGATTAAATTTTCTTCCCCATGAGTCAAAGTTACAACCTCTGGATCCATCCTTAAACAATTCTTTTCCCTA
>NW_006159691.1:2633475-2674598 GCF_000334495.1 Tupaia belangeri chinensis
TTCCCTACAATTGGAGTGGCTTTGACTAAGCCCCATTGTGTCTCTGGGCTTCAGAAGGTGATACCTTATATCATGAAGGTGTCAGACTGCTCTAGACTTCAAATGAGAAAGAACAAAAGGAAAAATAAGTCCATGTTGAACTCACAAAATCAAAGATTATATACCTCATTTTGGAGTAGTTCTGTTGCTTAAACCTTGCCTTTAAGTAGAGGAATGACATTTGAAGAAAGAAAAACAGCTAGTGCAAAAGCCCTGAGGTGGGAATGGCTGCCGTGTCTGACAGAGAGGAGGCCAGGATGATTACAGTCTGTGAGTATGGAGGACCCTGCTAAGAATGGGTTGGGGAGTGGGTGTACAGGACCCTTCAAGTTCGAATCTTAGGTTGAGAAGTATGGAAAGCCCTAGGAAGATTTTAAGTAGGAGAATCAAGGAATCAGAGATTTACATTCTTATAAGATCACTGCACTGTTGTGTGGAACAGTAATCAATATGTATTTCAATTCAATGGAATATGAGTGCACACAAATCCTGGAGACATCTGGAAAATGCATCAGGTGGCAAGGATGTTTCCATCATCTGTGATGTCGCAATGAAGGCTCAGCAATGCAGTAGAAAGCCTTGTACCCAGGTAGGGGATGTAACAGCTTTATTGTAGCTGCCACTCTCCCACTGCTAACCCTGTGTTGACACCCACCTTTCAGCAATGACTTTCTATCTTGATTTCTGGAGTCATCGGCTGTTATATCCTGGGCCCTCCTGCCCTAAGGTATGGGATTCCTACTCTGATATTCTTGCCATCCCAGGCTGTGAAATAGCAGTACTCTACAGTCGCCATGACCTCTGTCTCTGCCCACTGAAGTGGGAGCACGGAAAGCTCTTCAGAGTGTCTGAAGCCAGCCTCACCTCTGCTGCAAGAGGAAGCACTCAAATGAATTAGACTCAGGCCTCAGATCTCTGGGGATTTGTGCTACAGTGGGAGATGCAGAACACACTCTGTGATCACTGCCCTAACAGCATGATAAGTAGCAGTGCACAGAGACAGGGTGCCAAAGGCCTCGTGTCCACAAACCAGCAGCAACATCTTCACCCGGGAGCCTATTAGAGATGTAGAAGCTCAGGCTTCAGCCCAGACCTACAGACTCAGTCAGCATAAATAAGATCCCCAGGTGGTTCATGTACACATTAAGGCATAATGAGCACTGGTGGAAGAGACATCCTACCATTTCCCAATCTGGATCTGCACAGGGGTGGTAGAATAGGTGAGGGAATACCAACTGGGCTGAAAAGCTCTGCTTAATAAAAACGCTGTAGCCATTGCATGAATAATGTGACCGTCAAATAAACTAAGGAATATCCCTGCTCACTTGGGGTCCAAAGAGTTGAGCATTTTCACCAGAGATTTGAAAATTCTGCCATTAGCTAGACTCCAGAACTTTTGTCTTGAGTTGGAATGAGATATCAGGGGTCCCCAGTCAAGGTCTGCATGTGGAGAAAGATGAGATGGACTCTCCCTTTCTATATAAGCTCTTCAAAACAACTACAACTCACACAGAACACAACGTCACAACTGTAGACAGACACTTACAGCCAGAATGAGGTCACACCAGGGAAACAGTCCAGTCAAATTGTTGTCTAAAAACTCTTCAATAAAATCATTTAGAGACAAGCTGTTCAGAGTTCATGAAAAACAGTAATCAATATGTGTTTCAATTCAATTAATTGTTCTCGTCTCTCTCCAAAAATAAAAATCTCACAGTGTGAGGGAATTGGTCCAGACGATGTTACACTTGCAACTGGGTTAACGAAGTGTGAAAATATTTAAAATTCAGACATGTGAAGCTTCCCAGTAAGCCTTTCTGTTTAGCAGTCAAAATCACCAAGTTTCTAATTACAGTGTATAAATCTGAAGAGCTTAAAAAGAATGAGAAGACCCTAATGAGGCAGGAATGGGTGTCTTGATTATGCTAGAGTTGATTGACATTTATCTTGCAAGCTATTCTAGGTGCCTGGTGTTCAGAGTTAAATAAAACACAGACTTTGGCTCAATAACACAAGGCAGCATTCCTGGGAGGGAGCGCCTTTAAAAGATATGATAGGTCAGAGGGTTGTCAATATTTTTTCCAGCATACAGATGGCTGGATTCAATCTGAACAAAAGCACAGACCCCAGGAATCAACAGGCCATCAGAGTGCATTGCAGGAAGGCTGGTGCATGTTCTAAGATAGGAGTTCTGAGCAGGACAGCTGAATGGGAGCAGACTTGAGCATTGATGGAGAGAGATGGCCAGCTGTGGGGATAAGCCCATGCGAGAGCTCCTGAGAGAGGCCTTTTAGGAGGCTGCTGGCCCTGCATGGATGAATGGGCACACTGTCTCCGGCTCATTAGTGTGGCCACAATGACCACCCAGGGCTCACTGACCCCAGACTCATTCATGAGTCACTGCACAGAGGCACAGTGGGGAGAATGGGATGTGATCCAAATGGGCAGAAGGTAGCCTAGGCAGGAAGGGATCAGCTGGATTGTGACTAATACAGCCCAGAGCAAGAATTTGCATAATTCAAACTGGATCTATGTTAATCAGAATACATAATTTGCATAATACAGGACACTGTTGGGTATAACAGGAACCAGGCTGGTAACTAGAAAAAAGCACTCCTGTTTCTTTTGAACTGTTTAAGCCAGAAATGTGAGAGTCCTCTATTGCCTACCTCCACCTCCCCACTGCCACACTGCTAATCTTCCAGAAATTTCCACCATTCCTCTTGCGAAAATAGACACAGGTCAGGCCGAATAGCTGCATCTTGACACCACATCCTGTTTTTAACAGCCATAGGATGGCAGGACCTTCTCACCACCTCTATGCCTGTCTCCTGTCCACAGTTCCCTATTCCACCGGCACTGTAGCCAAACAGGCATGTTGAAAGGTAAACATGATCATGTTTTTTCTGTGTTGACTACATATGAAGTTTAAGGCACTAAATGATCTAGGTCCTGTCTGCCTAAGTTCACTTCCTGCTTCCTTTCCATTGCTTATTCTATTCCACCTCCTCCAGCTTCTAGCATTTTCTCAAGCTCACCCAGTTCATTGCAGCCCACTGACTGTCATTGTCATTCCTTCTGCCTCTACCACTCTTTACATCTTCTTGGCTGTTTCTTTCCTACTCCTCACCTCCAAGAGGCTCTTCCCCTCTACAAGCCACTTTATTTGAAAGAGGTTCCCCTCTGTTTCCTCTCTTAATGACTTCCTTTCTTTCATAGTGTTTTCATGTCTGCACGTACTGTGTTTGTGTACTTTAAAAGTCCCCACTGGACTTGTAGCCCCCTGAAGGCATGGCCCCTGTGATAGCTAATTTTCTGTGTCAACTTGGTTGTGTTGCGGTGCCTGGATATTTGGTCAAACATGATTCTGGATGTTTCCACGAGGGTGGTTTGGGATCAAGTTAACACTGAGTGGACTTTGAGTAAAGCAGATTGTCCTCCATAATATAGATGTGGCCTCATCCAATCAGCTGAAGGTCTGAATAGAACAAAAGACTGAGCACTCCTGAGCAAAAGGGACTTCTGCCAGCAGAGGACCATCAGACTTGAGCTGCAATGTTGCTCCCCACCCCTGAGTTCCCATTCTGCAGCCTGATAGCCTTTGGTCTTGAAATGCCTAATACAGGCCATATTTATTTTTGCTTTTCAGTGTGTCTCAAAGACCTAAAATAGTGCTTTACATACAGTATATATATTTGATAATTATCTCTTGGATGAATGTATGGATTTGTACTTTACTTAACAAGGGGTAATGAGGAAATTTCTGTCTAGCTAATTTAGCAGATCTCAAGCCTAGCTGAAGATTACAGTTACATTTCAAGATACCGTCTGCTCAGTTTCACTGTGAACCTAAAATTGCTCTAAAAAATAACGTCTCTTAAAAAAAATCCTAGCTTCAAAGCTTGAAAAAATATAGATAAATAAATAAGAAGATTTGTACATGAATGGAGCCTCATTGCAGTCCATATAAATGAGGATTTTTAGAGGACAGGTTCTACCCATATGTTGTGTTTGTTTGCTGTTTTAAAATTGCTTGAGAACTTTTAAAAAATTTTTATCATTTCTTTTGAGAGATAAAGAAAGAAAAAGGCACCCTGAATAGGGTCTTTACACCATCCCATCCTCGGCCTTAGCCCACCCAAATCATGGGCATGCATGCATGTACAGTGTACAGGGAGTGTGCATGGAGGTCTCAGGACATGAACTCAGGACTTTCCATGTGGGTCCCAGCATTGGGTGGCATTGCATCACCACAGTATCCACCAACTGGCCCAGTTTCTGGAATTTCTCAGTTCCTTGGGAAACTCTAATGTACCTTCAGGGTTGAAAAGAAACTGAGTAAAATGGATCTAATCTGTCTCCTCTGCTATGTTATTCCAGTTAAATATCCTCTAAGTAAACACGTCTTGACCCTGGTTTGCCCTCTCTTTATTCTCAATCTCCCAGATTCTCCCTCTATCCAATGGTACACTACAGCCAACCTTCTCATGTACAGGCAGGTGCTAGGTGCTAATTTTCTTTCAGGTTCAAATTCAAGAAGCATTGGCCTTTTTTTCCCTCAAGGTTGCTAAACAAACAATGTGTGGAGTAATTGAAGACACACAGGGAGGTATCATTCTGTCAATATCCCTTTGCGTTTTACTAATGGCATCCTGCAACTCTGATGCTGGAGCCCACTTCAGACCTTACCTTACAAATATCTTTTCCTCTCCTAGACAGTAGAAGTTCTGTTGTTTTTTGGTGAGATTAAAAAAGACATACACACACAAAAACTCAACAGATTTGCCCAGAGGCCTTCCCTAAATCTTAAAAGTCAGGGCCCTAGGATGTCTAGAAGCCATTTTTTCTAGTTCTCAGCTCATCATTCAATCTCCATAGGATGTTTGCCTTTCCAAGATGTGAAAAATGCAGGCATCCCTGGGTAGATGCCATATACAGGTCGTCTGGGCTGACAGGCAGCTGACAGGTGTTTCAATAGAAACAGCTCTGGTTGAAAAGAATGATTTCTGGCACTCACAGAGTCTAGAAGGAAGGGAAGTTATGCTCTGATGTGAGTAAGTTGCATTTATGTAAGTGGGCCCATTAGAGCTGCCTGTCATCCACTTACAGAATATCAGGAATACCCATATATTTGCCTGAGGGTGTTTCTTTTCCTCTATTACAACACAGGTATTTTTGATGGAGTCAGGTAACATGACAGTGGAAATCAACAATGCATAGCACTTGTTACCTAAAATGCAGCAAATCATGTTCTCCTGGCAATAAAAAGGTTTTCACAATAAACATTAATCACTCAGTTCAACTGTAGGAAAACAGTAGGGGTTGCTGCATAGAAAGTATTCCTGTAGTGCACACATATGGATAAGTGTGCCTGTCTTGTGTGTGTGTGTGTGTGTGTGTGTGTGTGTGTATGAGCACATATTTTTTGTGAAATTGTGTAGTTGTACACTGGCATGCTTATGTAAATGTGTAGTTGTATGTTGGCATATCTATGTGAAGTTTTCACCTCCCAGAAGTACCCATCTTCCCAGGCCCATCCTCAGAATTGCTGTTTTGTCAGAGCATTTTCTGAAAGAGCTATCAGGTACACAGGGCTCTATGTCTGTTTTCTCCTGGACTAGAGGGACTTCAGGTCACCCATATCCATGCATAATAACATCATGGGAAAAACTTCCTGTCAGTTCAATAGACTCCCAGCTGTTTCTCATGAATTTCTGCCATAATTCCTGTTTTGAGATTCTGCTAAAAAAGCTATTTAGGGGAACCAGCAGTTAGCGTAATGGCTATGTCGCTGGACTCCCACGTAGTCGACCGCAGTTCGTGTCCCAGACCCGGTGGCTTAAATCTCACGCCGGGCGCGTGTGTGTGCGTGCCCAAGATCCCGAGAGGAGAATGGAGGAGAAGGGATTGCGGCGTGACCATCCCCCCTGGGGGGTGATTTCTCGCTTTCTGTCTCTATGTCTCTCTCTGTCTGTCTGGCGAGCGCACGCGCCCTACAGTGAAAATCTCTCAAAAAAAAAAAAAAAGCTATTTAGGAATTTTTCTTTTAATCTCTAGGTAAAATTTAATCCTA
Organism: Tupaia belangeri chinensis; assembly: GCF_000334495.1. Taxonomy (NCBI): domain Eukaryota; kingdom Metazoa; phylum Chordata; class Mammalia; order Scandentia; family Tupaiidae; genus Tupaia; species Tupaia belangeri. The sequence goes on from NW_006159691.1 coordinate 2,639,588, forward strand.
TGCATTTATAATTGTCCTAGGAGAGAGGAGGGAAGGAAATGAAGTTGGTTCTGCATTTGGCATCACCTGGACCCTCCTTTATGTTCCTCAGATGGTATGCAACCTGGGTCTTCCTGCACTGGGTTTCTGTACCCAGAAACCTTTGTAGAGTATTCTCCTGTACACACAGCCATGTGGCTAGAGATGGATGGAACCCTCTCTCTAGCTGCCATGGTTTTTTTTAATAAACTGTGCCTAGAGGCAGTGTTTAAGTTGCAAAGTGTCTCTTTAAACATCACAAGTTGTTCTCTTTTCATCTCAGATGTTTTACCGTGTTATTCCTGTTTGAATTCCACCTGGGCTGGGCAATGCAGCATGAATTTACTGCTTTTAACTGGCTGGCTAGTTCATTTCTGTTTTGTTCAGAACAGTTCGATGTTTGGGACACAAATGAAGACTAGGTTTTCACTGGTCATCAGGACATTGAATTCCAGTCTCTAGAAACTGGAAATCAAAATTGTAGTTTACTGGTTATCATCCTTTCATTGACTCAGGAGATAGTTGGGGGCTTTCTTGCTCTTCACCCCAAACCCATTGGCATTTTTTCTTATATTTTTTTCCTGTTTTATCTTTTGTTCTTTCTCCTTCCTTCCTTCCTTCCTTCCTTCCTTCCTTCCTTCCTTCCTTCCTTCCTTCCTTCCTTCCTTCCTTCCTTTCTTTCTTTCTTTCTTTCTTTCTTTCTTTCTTTCTTTCTTTCTTTTTGTAGTCTTTACCGAGAGAAAAGTAATTCCTTAAAACTTATACCCAGGGACCAGCAGTTAGTGTAATGGCTATGTTGCTGGACTCCCACGTAGTCAACCGCGGTTCAAGTCCCAGACCCGGTGGCTTAAACTCCTCCCAGGCATGTGTGCGTGCATGCCCAAGATCCCGAGAAGAGAATGGAGGAGAAGGGATTGTTGCATGGCCATACCCCCTTGAGGGTGATTTCTCGCTTTCTGTCTCTCTGCCTCTCTCTGTCTTTCTGGCGAGCACATGTGCCCTATAGCAAAAACCTCTCAAAAAAAAAAAAAAAAAAAACTTATACCCAAGTACTGGACTTTGGTCTACCTTATTATGGTTTCAATACATAATTACACACATACTTAGATACACACATATATAAATACCAGCTCTCCTTCGAAATACTTTAAAGCATAATAAAAATTATCACTGTTTTCTTGGTCTCCTTCTTATTTTATGCATGTTTTTAACCTGAGTATATCACTTAAATAGTGAATTGCTCAATTATGAAATTTAATTGACTTTTGGTTTACCATTGCGAAGTACTGTATTTTGACAGTTTTGTACTGTACTTTGAGTTCTTTTGACAGCCTAGGCCTTAGTTTCCAAATTTATGACTTGCGAAAATTGGACCAGATAGATTTCAACTTAGCACCTGGTGCCTCAAATTAGATCATCTTTACTCCAAGTTTAATGAAACCCTCTTCTCATTGGTTCATGCATGACTCTCTTTTAAGTTTTTGCAGTAGGCACCGCCTAATAAGACAACCAGAACTTTAACAATATCTTAATCTACTTATGATCCACTTAAGTATATCAACATCTCCTTTCTTACATCTCCCATCCCTTTGTCCTAAGTGCACCACTGTCCTCAATCGTCTATGTAATTCTTTTACATTTCATAGAGTTTATTACTCGTATGCATTCTTCAAAAGTACATTGTTTTGGGAACCAGCAGTTAGCATAATGGCTATGTCGCTGGATTCCCACATAGTCGACCGCGGTTCGTGTCCCGGACCCGGTGGCTTAAAACTCACGCCGGGCGCGTGTGCGTGCGTGCCCAAGATCCCGAGAGGAGAATGGAGGAGAAGGGATTGCGGCGTGACCATCCCCCCTGGGGGGTGATTTTTCGCTCTCTGTCTCTATGTCTCTCTCTGTCTGTCTGGCGAGCGCACGCGCCCTACAGTGAAAATCTCTCCAAAAAAAAAAAAGTACATTGTTTTATTAGTCTGTTAACTTTAATAAAGCATTTCAAGTTGTACATAATCTTTTGAAGCATTTTCATTTAATAGTATGCTGCTAACATTCCTGTTGATGAATGCAGTTGCGGTCCATTCATCTTCATTATTGTCTAATATTCCATTGCTTGAAGATATTGCAGTGCATTTATCCATGATCTTTTGATAGGTATTGGGGGTTGCTTCCAATTGCCTTTATCAATGGTGAAGAAATGAGCATCCTAATATATACCTCCTTCTATATATGCAAGATATTCTCGTGAGTTTATATCTAGATACTAGGGCATATGACTAAGTAAATGTTCAACTTTACTGAAAAAAGAAATGTCAAAACTATTTTCTGTACTGGTTTTAATGTTTTTATTTTTTTCAGTTAGATCGGTATAAATGGCCTCTTGCTGTCTTGCTTTGTATTCGCTTGATCATGAATAAAGTTGAGTATTTCTTCACGTATTTGGTACTCATTAATATTTCCTTTTCTGTGTGGTGTTTACTCATGTTTCCTGACCATTTTTCTATTGAGTGTTGAGTGGATTATACGTTCTTTTCTTACTGATTTGTAGTAGTTTCTTGAATATACTTTTGATGCTGTTTTGCCAATTACATATGTAACTTGTTGTTTAAACTTTCTGTAAGGTATGTTTTGAAAATAAAAGTCCTTAATTATCAGTCTTTCCTTATATAGCTAACACTTCCTGTGTCCTTAAAAACATTTTTCCTAAAGCAAGGGGAGAAATAAAATATCCTCTAAATTTCTATAGAAAATTGTATAGTTTTAGTCTCAAATTTAAATCCTTGATCTATCTGCAGTTTATTTTGTGACATGTTGTGAGCTGGAGTAAAAATTCTTTTCTTTTTCTGCATAAATAAACACATTTCTCTGGTCCTTTTAATAAGTAAAAGGACTCTTTTCCCTGCTCTACCAGGCCATATCCAGCTTATGCCACAATTCCTTATATGCATGATTTTTTTTTTCGGAGCTGTCTAGTCCACTGGCCTCCATAAATCACAGCCGCACACAGGCATAATTATTATAGCTCCACAGTTAATCCTGATCTCACGGAGCACAGCCCTCCTTCTCATCCTTCTCCAGAAATATCTTTGTTTTCTTGCCCTTGGCTCTTTCATTTTAGATTCTACTTACCAAATTTATGAAACAAGTTTCTTTCTCATTAGAATTGCACCAAATATATAGAACCACGTGTGAGTCGTCAACATCTTTGTGATATTAAATCTCCATATACAGTCATGCATCACTTAACAATAGAGAAACACATAAATAGGCCATTTGGTTGTTATGTAAACATCCTAAAATACACTCACATGGACCTAGAATGTAGAGCTTACTACACACCTACGCTATATGGTATGAGCTTATAGGACCACCACTGTACAGTCTGCTGTTGACCAAAATGTCATTATACAGTACATGACTGTACAAGTCATTGAGATTTTATTTTATGTCTTTTATGGCTTTATTACCTTACTTACTGCATTTCATACAAAATTCAAACTGCTAACAGGCCTGAAAGACTTGCATCTTCAATTCTCTTTTTCCTCCTGGTCTCGCTAGCCTTCTTTAATGTCCAATTATTATTTTATGTTCAGTTATTTCCATGGCCAACTCATTCTCCTTCTACAGGTATCAGCACACATGCTGCCTCCTTAGAATGACCATCCCTAATTGCCAGAAAGTAGGATTCCACCTGCATCCATTGTTCTCTATCATTGCTTTCCATTCCTGAATAGCATGTACCATGATTCACAATTAATACATATTTGTTTCCACACGTGTCTCCTTATATGGTAGGTGCCAGGAAAGTAGCACTAACATAACTATTACCAACCACTGGAAAAGACCTACTGCTTTACACAGTGTCAGGAACACTTCAGGCAGTCACATGTGGTAGTACTTTTTGGTTTTGTTTCATGTTTTGAACTCTTCTTATGCATGAAAATTGGAGAGTTGCCTTTGATGGTTGAGGCACAATGAGAGTCAAGAGTAAAGTTTGGTTTCAGTTAGTGCATAGATGTGATAAGATCATCTGCATTCAGAAGACTGTGTCCCATGTACGGTGATAATTTCTAACAGACTACATGAGGTCCCAATGATCAATGTGCTTACATTTAACTCCTAGAATTTCAGTTGCTTGAATATAAACTCATTAATGTTAGAGATCTTTTCTTATAGCTCTATCTATTCCAATGATACTTCTCTAAGATTTCTTGATTTTTTTTTTATGCATGGGATGTCAATAAATTTTAAAGAATTTATTCTTAGAGCAGCTGGTGGCATGGTGAAGGTGGCTGGATCCCATATGACTGACGATGCCATTCAAGTTCCAGACATGGCAACTTGAGAAATAAACTGCGCATGTGTGCTTATGTGCCCAAAATTCTGAAAGGAGGGAGAAATGGAGAAGGATTATAGTGAGACCATTCTTCATGGAAGGGGTACTTTCTCGCTTTCTCTCTCTTGTGCCTTCTAGCAAGTAATCAAAAGAGTTTATTCTTTGTTAGGTTAGTGGCATTGTGAAAACATTATACAACATAAGAAAGATAGGGAGTGGCAGATGGTGTAATGGTTACGTTACTGGACTCCCACGTGGTTGAGCATGGTTCAAGTCCTGGACCCAGTGGCTTAAAACTCACATCAGGCATGTATGCACATGTGCCCCAAATCCCAAGAGAAGAATGAAGGAGAAGGGATTGTTGCATGGCCATCCTCTCATGGGGGTGATTTCTCACTTTTTGTCTGTCTCTGTCTCTTCGGCAAGCACATATGCCCTATGGCAAAAATTTCTCTCTTAAAAAAAAATAGGGAGTGAAATGTAACCCCTATTCTCCTTCCCTCATACACTAACCATTTCATGTGAGTTTGTTTTCTTTGTAGTCCTAGTGCACTTGCCATGTCTTTGATTTGGTGATGATCACCTTTTTTACTTTTCACTGCATTTAACATGTTTCTGTCTTTATGTAATCTACTTAATTATGCCATTTATTTCCTCTCTGTCTCCCTGAAAACATAGATCATACTCTATTTGGAAATGTGGTGATTGATATTCCTAGGATGTAAGACTGAATTTTTAGAGTATGTTAGTAGTAGTGAACTAAATCTCTTCAAACAGCTGGTTAGGAGAGTTTCAACTTCTAGAGAGTTTCCTCTTCTCTGTCAATAGATTTGCCAGCAGCAAGCAGAGGCATTCTTGTGCCTTTCATTGACCGCTGAACAGTGCTCAAAATAATAGCTCCTTCCGTTCAATAGAAATGGATCTAAGGGAGGAGATAGAACAATATGTACAAATGTGGAGGAAATCTATAAACTCGAGGTTAGAAGTGGTGGTCATGTTTTCTTCCTTGTTTTAGAAGTTTCCATCTCTTTGTTTCCTAACAGAGGTAGAGGAATTTGGGCATGTGTCCTTCACTCTCTACAATACCATCCCCAAGCAAGACACTCTTCCATTGTGCTCTGGCAGGGGTTCATAAGTCTCTCATCTAGGCCATAGCACTGGAGATGGTCATTGCCAATTGAGTGGAGTTAGCCTGCCTGCCATCTTTGGCTAGTTCTCAGGATGTCAATAGGTGAAGCTCTGCATTCACTTGTTGGGTTGTCCTATAGAATCTGTCTTTATAATAATTTCTGGATTGTTTTTCCTGTACTCTAACTTTCAGTTTCAAACCCTTTCACAATATTTATAGTTCTCATGAACTCTTACAATGCCTGCAAAAAATTCAGCATTATGGGCCAGCAAGATGATGAAGTAGCTAGAATAAGGTTACAGCAAAACATCCCAGACACCATAGCCCCTAGTGAGCAGTTGAGTGTCTAGTTGCCACTAGATTAAAACAATTTCCTGACATATCAATACCAGAATTAGTGTCCTTTTATGACTACTTAGCATGGCAAGTCAAGAAGAGCAGAGATGCTGGAAATGAAGAGAGGCAATGAGCTTGGGTTCTTATTTACAACAGGACTTAAGTTTGTATGTGGAGGTGCAGAGAATATGCTAAGACCCTAGGCAAGCAGGTGTGATTCAGCAGCCTTATAAGAGGGGCTGTATTAAAAACAATGGTGCTGGGACCTGCAGATGCATAATGGCTACATCACTGGACTCTCATGTAGTCAACTGCAGTTCAAGTCCTGGACCTAGTGGCTTAAACTCACACGAGGCATGTGTGTGTGCACATGCCCAAATCTCTAGAGGAAAATGGAGGATTAAGGATTGTGGTGTGGCCATCCCCTCTAGGGGGTGTTTTTTCACTTTCTGTCTCTCTGGGCAAGTACACATGCCCTACAGAGAAAAAAGCAAGCAAGCAAGCAAACAAACAAACAAAAAATAATGGTGGGGTGATTTGCTTCAGACTCATAGGAGAGAAGACTGTTCTAATCAAAGATGTTAAGTTGTTGATCTCCCCTTGTCCCTGGGTGGAACTTGTGCTGAGACTGTCTAGGAGGGCGTGGGGATGGTTGAAACTGAGAATAGCCTTGGTAATTCTCTCTAACCACTGTTTTGTCTCCATATAAGATGTACATTTGCTCTCCTAGGAGTCCCTGAGAATTGATCCTATGAGCTGTGGCCAGGATACAAACCCTCTCATTCCCAGAATCAGACATGCTATTATTTGTGATACTTAAAGATCCTCCTTATCTTTCCCACCTTTTGTAAAAATGTGCTATATGCAATTCTGGAAGGCAGTTTTTTTTGTGTTGTTTTGTTTTTTAATTGCTAGAGGGCACATGTACTTGCCAGAAAGACAAAAAGAGAGACGGAGAGAAGGAGAAATCCCTTCTCTATTCTTCCATCCCGATGGAATTTTAGACCCACACATACACATACCCAGAATGTTATTCAAGTCATTGGGGCTGGAATTCAAACTGCAGTTGTCTTTGTGAGTTCCAGCTCCCTTAACAACTAGGCTATTGGGGCTGGCCTGGAAGGCATTTCTTTTAAATGATGCTTACCTTTGTTAATACTGGAAGAAAAGACCAGTGCTATAGAGGCTCTCCTGAGCAGGATGCCAGAGGTGAAAGAGTTCACTCTAGAACATGTAATCTAGAGTCTTCATATCTGACAACCAGAGCCACAGGAAATCAGGAACGTATAAAGCCTGCAAGACTGTATCTGAACTTCCCTTGAGAATCGTGTATATACAGCCAGCTCTGTACAGCCCCTACAAACACATGTCTGCTGCGATCTTCGTTTTTCCAAGCTAGTTTTTATAACAATATTACGGAAAGTTTCGGTATCAGAAAAACAAATCACTTATAATCTCCTTTCCTAGCACAACAATTACTTCATCTTGTACTTTATCTTTGTGAATATGCATACATCTTTTACCTAACTATAATTACATAAAATTTGCTATTGTAATTTTTCATTAAGCATTTTATCACAATGATGATGCTTTTATAGGCCCATGGAAACAGCTTATCTGTTTTAATGACTCATAATTGTCCATTGAATGTATGCACACTAATTTAGTTATCCATCCCTCTATTGTTTTTCCACATTTCTGATAACACTGTAATGAACCTCTTTCTTATAGTGGCATTATATCATAGTGGAAAAACACCTGGCCTTCAGATCAGTTTGACCAGGATTCAAATTCTTGTTCTAACATTGCATGGAATGGGGGGATTTTGGGCAAATTAACCTCTCTGAACCTGAGTTATTTTATGGGTTTAATTTAAAAAAAATTGCATGTTAAAGAAGCAATATTCAAGCTATAGATGAAGAGTAGTTTAAGAATTAGAGATGGGTTACAGTCATAGCCAGCCAGTAGCCATTGAGTGTCACAGGTGTTTTGTTTTCCTCCTCAGTTTAGTATATTTCTATATTAGACAGTCCCTAACACACATGAAATTACAGGATTGAGTAGAATGAACATTTTTATAACTCATACTACATATTGTCAAATTGTTCTCCAAATGGATTACACCCGTGAGAATGTGTGTTTTGAGTCTCATGTTGAATTTTTATGCCAATCACAGCATCTGGGAAGCAGGCCTTTGGCAGCCCACCAGAGATTTATGTCAGCTTTCATGATACCCTCAGAGCAGGCTGATGTGTGAAGAGCTTATCACACATGTTGGCAGATCCATTTGCAGCCTCCAAGGACGTGCTGGAAACATTCTAGCCTGATCAACTTATGTTCACTCCCTCTCCCCTCTGCCCTGAAGTAATAAGTAGAGTGTCTGATAGCTGGCCCCTGATATCTCCCCAAATAGCCTGGAGGCCCCATGAGAATTCTGAATTGGAGAACCAATGGCCAGCTCCCTACAGGCTCTTCACCAACTCACTCTGTGATACACTGTCAGTCATGCCCTTTCATGGCCTCATTGAGCTCAACTGTAAAAGAGAAGGTTGAAACAGTTGGCCTTTGGGGGGAAACCACCCAGTATGTTCTTCTGTTGATAGCATCACTTGAGAACTTGCCAGAAATGTGCTAGTCAGGTCCCATCTTACATCTTCTGAGTCAGGGTCTGCTTTGTTATAGGATCCCCAGGTGCTCCCTATGAATATTAAAGTTTGGCAAGCACAGTGCTAAGTTGACTCTTGGCCAAGACTTTCCATCATGCTGGACCAATTCCTGGGAACCTCATGGCTAGCCCCACATTCACCATTCACCATGCCCTTATTGCTTCAGGACTTTCTTGCCCTGCGCGGAGATTCCTTCCTCACCCAGCTCTATCTGTGGACTTGTATGCCTCTTCTCATGGATCAGGGTCAGAACAGCCAATTATTTCCTCCCTGAAGGGAGCAAAATCATTTTGTTGAAACACAGATTGTCACTAATGTGTAAAATCCAGTCACAGATACCAATGTGAGTATCGTGAGATACTCTCACGATAAAATCTAAACACCTTTTTAACTTGACCAATAATTCCTTTTATGAGTGATGCAGCCCTTGCTGGCTTTCCCCATGTCCTCTTCTGTTTTTTACACTCCACCTCCTCCCCACCCCGCTCAATCCACAGGCCTTAGTTCACAGCCACACAGCACTCCCGTTGTTCCCTCTTCACTCTTTCTAGATCATTTTTCTCCCAGCCTCCTTTCTTGCATCCTTAGCATACTGCTCAAGGATTCTTACAGGGACACTGTCCTCTGTGCCACCTACGTTACAAGTTTCTACATGTTATTTTATAATAGCTCTTATTTTCTTATATCATCATCATTTATTTCTATTTCTGACTACAACTTAGTTGAGAAATCTGACTTCCTAGAGCATACTTTATCGGTCTCCCAGAACCGGGCATAAGGTAAGTCTCTATGAATGGCAGTTCCCTTGCCTAGCCGACAGCATTGTAAAACAGTGCATTCATTCAGCTCTACTTGAATTATCTATCTGTTTTCTGCTAGGATGCCATCGAGACCCAGTTATCATTACTGTGCACCACTCAGAGTGCTTATAATTAAGAACTTTATTTCGAGCCTTCCAGCCCTTCAAGGTGAGGATCATTGTCTCCCTTTAATACTGAGGCTTAGAGAGAAGTAACTTGCCTAAGATTACATAACTAGTAAGTATAACCTGGATTCCTCCTCAGTTTGATTACAAAGTCTGTCCATTTAGCCAATTAGCCACAGTCCTTTCCACAAAGGCCCTCGATAAATGATCATGGAATTCACCAGGATTTCTTATTGATTGGAGTGGCCATGAGCTTGCAGATGGGAAGTTAAGGAGGAAGTCTTGAGATAAAGAGGAAGACTGAGGTCTGAAACCAGTCATAACCTGGAAACCATTCTCCAGTCCACATGTGGTTTCCTCAGCTAGAACTGTCAAACCCTTGAGGAAGGGTACTCAGTGAAGTCCAAGGACTGTTATAGGCAAGTGGGTGGGAGAAAGTGGGCAATGCCAGATTGGAAGAGGAGACTTTCTGCTCCTTTGTAGAGGCCTCAACCTTTCCAGGATTTCTGCCTCTATTACCTGCTGAATCTTCCTGCTCTCAGTTGTTTCTCCAAGATCCACTTTATGCATTAGCCATCAGAGTAATCTACTAAACACACAGACCCATCTAACCAGACTACTTTCTGAGTCGAGTTCAGAGCCAGAGCCCTTTAGTGTAGTGTCTGCGATTCTTCCTGATACTCTCCCCACCCCCAAAAGACCTTCTTAGCTTCCTTGCTTGTCATCTGCTTCCATATCTATGTTCCTACACCACCAAACTGCTTCTTGGTGGCTTCTTCCAGAAGGAAGTGCATGTTTATATGTTGGTACTTTATTTTAGGCCCCCTTTCTCACTCACTTTCTATTTGCTGGGTTAATATTTACTATCATAATTATCTCAATCATTGCCTCTTTTTCCCCCCTTTTTTCAGTTTTATTGAGCTATGCATGACAAATAAAAATTGTATCTAAGATGTACAACATAATGTTTGGATAAATGTATACTTTGTGAAATTATTATTACAATTAAGTTAGTTAACTTATCTACCTATCTATCCTTTTACAGAGTTACAGGTTTTTTGTTTTGTTTTGTTTTGTTTTGTTTTGTTTTGTTTTGTTTTGTAGTGAGAATGCTTCAGATAATCTCTTAGCAAACTTCAAGTATGCAATACAGTATTATTAACTATATTTACCATGCTGTGCACTAGAGTCTCAGAATTTAAATTGCAAGGATACAACGTAGTATTATTAACTATATACACCATGCTGTGCACTAGATTCTCAGAATTTAAATTGCAAGTATACAACACAGTATTATTAACTATATTCACCAGGTTGTATACTAGATTCTCAGAATTTACTGATCTTGTATAACTGAACCTTTCTCTCCTTTGACCAACATCTCTCCATTTCCTCTGCCTCCTGGCTTAAATGACATTATGCTTAGGGAACTAAGCCAGGCACAGAAAAACAAATTTTGTGTGATCTTACTTATATGTGGAACCTAAAAAAGTTGAACTCATAGAAGCAGAGCATCAAATGGGCATTACCTCTTTTCAAGGAGATTCCCTCTCACCTTCTCCAACTAGTTTACACACTCCTCCGTGCAGTACTCTGGAGTATGTCATTGCAATGACTACATTGCTTTACGGTATTCTATAGGTATGTGTGTGTTTGTTCGTGTGTCTGTGCTTGCACACAGGTACGTGTGTCTCACACCAGGCCTGGAGGCAAGGACTCTGTCTTATTCACTGATGTTTCCTCAACATCTACAAGAGTGTCTAGCACATAGCAGATACCCACTGAAATTTGACAAATGTGTGACTTTTTTGGTCTTTCTCCTCCTCCTCCCAATCAACCTATCCCATTTTAGCCAGAGTATTAGTTCCTTAATGTGAAAGAAATACAGAAAAGGAAAACTATCTCTCTTTTTCTTGTTCTCTTTTCCTCTTTGTTTATTTGCTTAAATCCTTCCTCTTCCATGTACCTCAGAGGCACGCACTTCTCTTTAACTTACTATTCTTACTGAAATCATCCTCCTCTGTAATACCTCCATGCCATTCAACATTCACTCCTGCATTCTCTCTCGGGAAAAATAAATTGTTAAGGACTGTTTTATATGTGTGTTTTTACCTGAAAAAAATATATATATGTACATGGTTGCAATGACTAAGTCTATTTCACAATACCCAGGAGCACTGCAATTGGCTCTCATTTCACTGAACTTGGTGAGGCTGATGGCTGCCACATTCATCCTCCTTGAAATTGACTTTCAGTGACTCCAGTTAATCATGCCAAACTTCAGCTTCAGTTATATGTGTAAATGAGTAAATTATCTCCAAATTAGATAAAGAGCAGATCATTTTATTTGCTGTTTGTGGTGTTCAAGACACAAAACCTTTCCTCCCACCACCCTGAAAATCCCACCACACAAGTATTATTCGGTTTGAGAGAAAGAGAGGGATGGAAACCATCAACTACCAGCCCTGGTATTTTCCACCATTGCTTGCAGATTCATTTGTGGGAAACATATGTCCTGACCCATAATGGTTCTAGGATGACAGTGTCCTTGATGTAACCTCGAAAGCTGCAATCCTAGCTTTGTTAAGTTTCTGAGTATTTTTTTACACACAAAAAGTGCACCTGTGACTTTAGATTCCAGCTGAGGAAAGCAAGGCTTTATTTATTGAGGATTGGAAAAACTCGAATGTCCAAAATCAGTAGTAACAGAAATGTTTTCAGGGGCAAAAAAAAAAAAAAAATGCTTTGAAGTTGGTTCCTTTTGCAACTCAATAACATTTGGTTAATTCAGCAGATACTAAGTGAATAGAGATCCACTGGGGACTGTTAGGTTGAAGTTTAGTGCAAGCAAAATTTAATTTTTTTTTTTTTGGAGAGGTTTTTGCTATAGGATGCATGCGTGTGCCAGAAAGACAGAGACAGAGGGATAGCAAGAAATCATCCCCCGGGGTAATGGCCACTCCATAATCCCTTCTCCATTCTATTCTCAGGATCTTGGGCACGCAAGCACACACATCCGGCGTGAGTTTAAGCCACCAGGTCCAGGACTTGAACCATAGTCGACTATGTGGAAGTTCAGAGACATAGCCATTATGCCAACTGCTGGTTCCAAAATTTTTTTTTAAAAGTCAATTGTTTATAAAATGTAATCATAGTAACAGGGAAAAGAATTCAGCTACTCAGAATCTTGCATTTTTCTTTTTCATGTTTCTTTCTATTTTCTATCTTATATGCATATGAAATTTTATATAGTTATAATTATTACATCTTTAAGTAGGGAAAAGTGATTTTCCCTACTTCAAATTATATCATAGTTTCATTATTAGCATTTTAATGGCAGCATAATATCCCATCAAATGACACTACCAGGATTTACTGACCAACCCACATGACATTTACATAGCCATCAGTATGTCTTCATTGTGAATAGTTTCCATGAACATTTTCATGAATGTCTTTCTTCATCCCTAAATTATTTCCCTTAGATTGTGATTGTGATGTTAAAGAACATAGCCCCTTGGTTTTCTTCTGGGTTTATACTATCCCCATATTTTTAGAATTATTTTATTTAACTTTATTTGTTTATTTATTTTAATTTGACCAGAGAGGGACAGAGTGAGAGAGTGAGAGAGAGAAGGAAATTGAGAAAGCAAGCCGCCAGGCCTGGGACTTGAACTACAGATAATCATTTGGGAATCGAGCACCCTTAACCACCACACCACCTGCAGACCCCCATACTATCCCTTTTAGAGATGCAGCTCGTCAACCCAATCTCTGAACGAAGGAGCTGTAAGTATAAAGGCTTCAGCCAAAAGGAGACTGAGGTCAGCAAGGAACTTGGGTACAGGGAGTGGTATAAGGTTTAGAGTTGGTTCCAGACTGAGGGTATAGTAGAAGGGACAGTAGATGATGAACCATGTCAAAAAGGGGGATGCAGGGGCCAGCAGGTGTCATGATATTTAGGGCAATGGACTCCTATATGGCCAACCATGGTTTGAGTCAGGACCAAGTGGCTTACTTTCTCACTCTCCCCTCTCTCTGTGTGTCTGTCTCTGATCAAATTAAATTAATAATAATAGTAATAATAATAATAAGTAAAATTAAGTAAATAATTCTTAAAACATACAAAAAAGATGCAGTTTAACTTTTCCACTAGTTCTCAGTGATGTTGTGTTTGTCATTCCTTGGAGCCCAAGTCCTTGCCTGTTAGTGGAGAGAATAATAATGAATTTGGCATGTTTGCTGCATTGTGTGAGGCAAAATCTATGTAAAAAAGTACCTGGTAGAAAATGGGACCAGCAGATGATGTAATGGTTACATCATTGGACTTCCATGTTGTCAACTGTGGATCAAGTTCCAGACCTGGTGGCTTAAATCTCATGCTGGGTACGTGTGTATGCGTTCAAGATCCCAAGAAGAGTATGGAGAAGGGATTGTGGTGTGGCCATCACTTCGGGGGGGGGGGGGATTTGGTTTCTTGCTTTTTGTCTCTCTGTCTCTGTCTCTCTAGTGAGCGCATGTGCCTTATAGAAAACTCTCTTCAGAAAAAAATATGGAATCAGCTCTGATTCCTTTTTAACTTTGTTTCCCTTCCCAATTACACTATGCGCACACATGAACAAACACACACACATAAACACACGAACACAAACATCAGCAATCCTCAAAGTACTACCTCAACTTGTTCCTGAAACTGGCCCAGGTCTTTGTCTTTACTCTTACCTGCCTGCCTGTGACCATCAGAGTCTCTTGTTCTGACTACAGTAATAGAAGCAAGTTATGCTTCTATGCTTGGCCTCACCCATCACAGTTCATTGTCAATGGAGCAACCACAATGGTGTTTTAAAAATGTCAGTCTGTTCAAATTATTCCTCTGTATGAAACCCATTAAAGAAAATAATGGTGGCATCAGCAAGCTAGCCAGCCCACCAGCCCACCTCTGAGCTCCAATACTCCCCACATCCCCAGACACACATAATTTACTTGTGTCCTACTGAAAATATACAACTTGAACCAAACTAGGGTGAACCTGGACAGCACACATGAGCTTCATTCCCTTTTATGTGGACACTCTTGGGTTCCATAAAGTGGAATCAAGTTCTCACTCATGGGACAGCTTTTGGACATGAAACACAGGTTCTCCTTTGGTCTTGAAGGGTGAAGGGACCATAAAACTGGTTCCATGGTGATATGTTTTTTTCCTGGGGTTGCTATAACAAATTGCCACAGTCTTGTAGTCTTGAAACCAGAGACATTTATTTCCTCACAGTTCTGAAGGCCAGAAGTCAAAAACCAAGGTGACAGCAGGGTTGGTTCCTTCTGGAGACTCAGGAAGAATCTGTTTCTTTCTTCTTTATTAGCTGTTAGTGCCTGCCAGCAATCCTTGAATTAGGGCTGCATAACTCCAATTTATGCCTCAGTCTTCACACTACTCTGTGTCTCACATGGCTCTGTGTCTTTAGAACCCAAATGTCATTTTGCCTTTCTCTTATAAAGCCTCCTATCATTGGATTTTAGGCTTACCTTAAATCCACCATGGTCTTATTTCAAGATCCTTAACTTGGTACCCGCAGATGGTGTGATGGTTACATCACGGGACTCCCATGTAGTCGACCGTAGTTTGAGTCCCAGACCTAGAGGCTTGAAACTCACACTGAATGCATGTGCGTGCATGCCCAAAATCCCAAGAGGAGAATGGAGGAGAAAGGATTGCTCTCCTGGGGGGAGTGATTTCTCGCTTTCTGTCTCTCTGTCTCTCCAGCAAGCACATGTGTCATATAGGAAAAAAACTCTCTCTTAAAAAAAATCCTTAACTACATCTGCAAAGACCCCTTTTCTGGATTAGATCTCATTCGCAGACTGGGAACCACCACTAAACATACATGGCAACTCCTTTGAGAAGGTGTGTGTTGGGGGCGGGAGGACTTGCTGGAAGCACCACAGATAGATGTGCTTGGCAGCTCATTTTTTAGGAAAATGGGAGGAAATCAAACTCTTAACTTTCCCAGGGTTTATGTCAGGTCAATTTGACTCCAAGCAGAATCAGATGATAAATAATTTGGACAATTAGGGGTCTACTAGGATCAGATACCTGGATTAATTTTTGACCCAATTATTCTGGATGAATTATTGGGTTGTTGGAAAAGTCATGATGTGTTTATTTCTATGCAAAAATACATCATGACTTTTCTTTCTTTCTTTCTTTCTTTTTTTGGAGAGGTTTTTGCTGTAGGGCATGTGTGCTGGCCAGACAAACAGAGAGAGACAGAGAGACCGAAAGTGAGACATCAGCCCCCGGGGGGATGGCCATGCCACAATCCCTTCTCCTCCATTCTCCTCTCGGGATCTTGGGCACACACGCACATGTGCCCAGCGTGAATTTTAAGCCACTGGGTCCGGGACGTGAACCGCGGTCGACTACATGGGAGTCCAGCAACATAGCCATGTGCGTGCATGCCCAAAATCCCAAGAGGAGAATGGAGGAGAAAGGATTGCTCTCCTGGGGGGAGTGATTTCTCGCTTTCTGTCTCTCTGTCTCTCCAGCAAGCACATGTGTCATATAGGAAAAAAACTCTCTCTTAAAAAAAATCCTTAACTACATCTGCAAAGACCCCTTTTCTGGATTAGATCTCATTCGCAGACTGGGAACCACCACTAAACATACATGGCAACTCCTTTGAGAAGGTGTGTGTTGGGGGCGGGAGGACTTGCTGGAAGCACCACAGATAGATGTGCTTGGCAGCTCATTTTTTAGGAAAATGGGAGGAAATCAAACTCTTAACTTTCCCAGGGTTTATGTCAGGTCAATTTGACTCCAAGCAGAATCAGATGATAAATAATTTGGACAATTAGGGGTCTACTAGGATCAGATACCTGGATTAATTTTTGACCCAATTATTCTGGATGAATTATTGGGTTGTTGGAAAAGTCATGATGTGTTTATTTCTATGCAAAAATACATCATGACTTTTCTTTCTTTCTTTCTTTCTTTTTTTGGAGAGGTTTTTGCTGTAGGGCATGTGTGCTGGCCAGACAAACAGAGAGAGACAGAGAGACCGAAAGTGAGACATCAGCCCCCGGGGGGATGGCCATGCCACAATCCCTTCTCCTCCATTCTCCTCTCGGGATCTTGGGCACACACGCACATGTGCCCAGCGTGAATTTTAAGCCACTGGGTCCGGGACGTGAACCGCGGTCGACTACATGGGAGTCCAGCAACATAGCCATTATGCTAACTGCTGGTCCCAGCTTTTTTGACAACCCTATATATATATATAATTATATGATTTATATGATCTGGGGCAGGGTTCAAGCATTCAAGCTCCTCAAAAGTCAATTTTAGTGAAATCCTCTCTAACAAATCCTAATCCTTCTCTAACCAAGGTCCAAGAACTGCCCTCTGGGTCACATCTGATCTGACTGCCAGGAACCTCCTCTGCAGCTGCTTCACTTAGCCTCAGAGACCCCTCCAGACCCCACTCCAGGCAGCATTCTCATCAACACACCCAAATATTGCACAGTCTGGAGGGTGGTAGTCATTTTTTGGGTAGAAGTTGACTTTAAGATTGTTTAACAACTACAATTTATTGGGCTCTTCAGATGCTGGTGACAGACCAAGACACATGAGAGCTCCCCTGGAATGGTGGGAGCTATGAGAGGTACTTCAGTGCTTCAGACATCACTAACCCAGCCCACTAGTTCAGATTCATACACAACCTACTGGGCAGCAAGCAGAGTTGAAAACCTTCACAAGACAAGCATGAGGAAAGAAGAGAACATAATAAAACACCAGCAGTGATTAGCCCAGAAAAGAGAATGGAAAGAAATTATTTTTCCTTTATGTTTTGCTCTCTTGCTCTCTGGGTTTTCTGCTGTTTTTAATAAGCATGCATTTGGTTTGTAATCAGAATAAAGAAGCATTTGCATGGGGTTGAGGGAGTGTGAACTCACTAGCATAAAGTGCAAGAGTGCAGACGTTTATCTGAGCAGAAGCTAGCTCGCCTTGCCTTGGTCATGATAATCATAAACTTTGGAGATAATAGGATGGGACAGTCATATTCAGACCTTTGATAAATGTATTTGCATTATGGCTTGCTTTTTCTTTCAATTAAAATTGTGTGTGTTGATAACCAAGTTCCCTGTCATAGCTGAAGACAGACTGATGGACATACGTAGACAGCAATTCTATATCAGTCTTCCACGGCTGCCATATGGAGTACCACAAACTCTGTGGCCTTGAACTATAGAACTTCATTCTCTTACAATTCTAGCTATCTAGAGGCTGGAATTCCAAAACCAGGTGTCAGGAAGGCCACAGTCCCTCTAAGGCTCAAGGGAAGGATCCACTCTCTTCCTTTTTCTTAACTTTCATTGTTACCAGCAATCCTTGGCATCCCTTGGCTTGTAGCTATACCACTCCATTTTCTGCCTTTGTCTTCACGTGGCCCTCTTCCTATGTGTCTCTTCTGTACCTTCTCTGCTCTTTTTAAAAAGAGACATAAATCCTATTGGACCAGGACCCACCCTAAAGACCTCATCTTAACCACAGTCATGATTACAGTTTGCACAACCCCACTCTATGTGCTTGACAAACTACTCTTTGAAACCATGAACCCCTCCATGCCTATGTAGACAGCAGAGGAGAGGTCAGCTTCTTGTTACAGTCTGAGCAAAACAGCTGCTTCCTCTCAGGAGACAGAGAGGGATCATACTCCTTTGCCAACCCACCCCCTTCCCCCCTCTTGGATCCCAGGCCACCTTTCACCTGCTCACCTGCCCTGTTTACCCTGTTGGTCCTCATCTCACCCTTGCCTGCCAGAAGATGAGCCTGAGTAACAGATGATTAGAACCAGGGAGGTGAGTGAGGGGCTGGAGGGAAGGGAGACCAAGGGGAAGGAGAGAAAAGGGGACAAGGGGGAAAGCAAGTCTCTGAAAATCCTTCACCCCAGTTTCAAGTTCCAGAGTCTATGACATTAGCACCAACCACATGCCGGCAGCTATAAGGGGGAGTCTTAGGGTTGGTGAAGCAAAGTTCTCAGAGGAGACCGTTTAAAGCAGAGAAATGATAAAATAAGAGAAGCCATGTTTTAATTTTTCTCAAATAGTCTGACCCTTCCCTGATGTTCTGGTACCTGTAGGCACCTAAGGGCCGCACCTCCTACACTCTGCTGAATTTTCCTCATGCCCAGGCAAATCATGTGGAGGTGCAACTGGGCTTGAGCTTTATTTCTGCCCTGTGAACCAAGTTCAGTCTCAGAATTTGCCAGGTAAGTAAGGTGAACCCGTATGTGCGTAACACCGACACATGGGCAGTCGGGCTCACACAGGACAGGCACACATGGAAAGTTATCAGAGAGAACCAGGTTCATTATAGCAATTACAGTCTCTTCCAATAGGCACTTCCCACAGAAAGCCAAATTCATTCATTCATGTGTATGTTCATCTATTCTGCATTTATTGAGCACTTATCACATGCTGGGAACTGTTCTGGGAAGTTGAGATACATCGAAGGATCAGATGGACACAAATCTTTCTCCTTCAGGATTTGATGTTTTAGTCATAGTAAGAGGCAGCACTTATGAAGACTTGCTAAACCTTTGTCAAAGATGAGAGGAGGCAGGCAGTTAGGGTTTTAGCGACCTCCACCTCCACCCGCTTTGGATCATACGGGGTATGTCTTCATCAGGAAACCTTGTCCTTTTTTTTTGGACTTTAGTCATAGTAAGAGGCAGCACTTATGAAGACTTGCTAAACCTTTGTCAAAGATGAGAGGAGGCAGGCAGTTAGGGTTTTAGCGACCTCCACCTCCACCCGCTTTGGATCATACGGGGTATGTCTTCATCAGGAAACCTTGTCCTTTTTTTTTTGGACCATGTGCTATGATGGAGACCCCTGGCTGACAGACTCCCTATCTGAGCAGCACGTTCTTCCTTTCCACCCTGAACACCCCTACCCAGTCTGCACCTGAGAGTCTGGCAGCCCCTCTCCCTGTCTATCCAGGTAATCTGAATTTCTCTGTTGGGATTTGGATATCGATTCTGAGGACAAGCTGATGGCGTCATTCCTCTCATCTTTCATTTATTGACTACAAACCACAGTTTGTAATCAATAATGATTACTGACTGGGTTAATTTTTCTTTGTGTATTCATTAACTATTTGTGTGTTATTTCTGAAGCATTGTTTTCAAATTTACCATCCTCACCATGGGGGCAGAGACTTCACTAAAGGGAGGAATGTGGTCAGTTTTGGAGTTCTAAGCTTGAGTTTCAGCCAGACTCATAATTTTTACATTTGCCACTTAGACCAGTGCCTTCCAATAAGAAAATGATACAAATCACATGGATAACTTTCTTTTTTTCTTTTGGAGAGGTTTTTGCTATAGGGTGCGTGCACTCACCAGACAGACAGAGAGAGACAGAGAGACAGAAATCACCCCCCAGGGAGGATGGCCACATCACAATCCCTTCTCCTCCATTCTCCTCTCGGGATCTTGGGCACGCATGCACACATGCCTGGCATGAGTTTAAGCCACCGGGTCTGGGACTCGAACCGCGGTTGACTACGTGGGAGTCCAGCGACATAGCCATTACGCTAACTGCTGGTCCCACATGGATAACTTTCTAGTAGCTACATTAAATTTTCTAGTAGCTGTATTAAAAGTACTAAAAAAAGACAAAAGGAATCTCAATCATATGTTTTACTTAACCCAGTATATCCAAAATAGTATCATTTTAACGTATAGTTAATACAAAAATATTAATGAAGTTATATTTTAAGAGAGATTTTTGCCTTAGGGCATGTGAGCTCACTGGGGAGAGAGAGACAGAGATAGTGAGAGGGAAAATGAGAAATGACCCCTTGATGGGATGGCCATGCCACAATCCCTTCTCCTCCATTCACCTCCCAGGATCTTGGGCATGCACACAAGCACACATGCCTGGTGTGATTTTCAACACACTGGGTCTGGGATTGAAAAACTGTTGGCCATGTGGGAGTCCAGCAACATAACCACTACACCATCTGTTGGCCCCTTAGTGAGATATTTTATACCATTTTTGAATACTAAGATTTTGAAATGCAGTGTGTGTTTTCCTCTTACTAGCACATTTCAGTCTGAACTAACCATATTTCAAGTGTTCCGTAGAAAATTTTTAGTTACCTCATTTGTACACTGGGAATACAAATGCATGCCTTATGTTGTTGTGAGGACAGAGAACGTTTGTGTGTGAGAATTCCTGGAACATTGTGGGGGAATCAATACATGTCCAGCTTACTTCTTCATATTTTTCATCTACTTTGTATATGTCAAACAGGGATTAATGTTCACCTTAAAATATAAATGAAAAATTTAAAACATAATATAGACATTTGCTTGTTTGTTACTTTTTATCTTGTTATTTTTTTCTTCGGCTGTTACTTTCCTTTTATTTTCTCCCTTAAATTCTCAATAAATTTTTCTCTGTGTGGTGGGTTGAGTTGTGATGTCTCTTCCCATCTTCTCCCCACAAAAGATAGTTTGAAATTCTAATCCTGTACTTCCGAATGTAACTTTATTTGAACATAGGGCCTTTGCAGATATATTCAAGTTAAAATAAGGTCATTCTGGATTAGCATGGTTCCTAATACAATGCCTGATATTCTTTTTTTTTTTTTTTTTGAGAGGTTTTTGCTATAGGACACGTGCGGTCACCAAACAGACAGGGAGGGAGAGACAGAGAGACAAAAAGCGAGAAATCACTCCCCAGGGAGGATGGCCACGCTGCAATCCCTTCTCCTCTGTTCTCCTCCTGGGATCTTGGGCATGCACCCACACGCACCCGGCGTGAGTTTAAGCCACTGGGTCCAGGACTTGAACCACGGTCACTACATAGGAGTCCAGCGACATAGCCATTATGCTAACTAACTGCTGGTCCCAATGCCTGATATTCTTATAAAGAAAAGGAACTTGTACACAAGGACAGACACCCAGAAAGAACACCATGTAACAACATAGGCAGAGATGGTGACCATTTACAAGTCAGAGAATGCTGAGGATAACTGGCAACCACCAGAAGCTAGCAATTAGCAAGAAGGGAATCCTTCCTTAGGGCTTTCATAGAGAGCATGTCCCAGTGGATACCTTTATTTCAGAGTTCTAGTATCCAGAACTGTCCGAAAAGAAATTGCTGTTAGTGTGAGCCACCCTGTCTGTGACTTGGTATGGCAACCCAAAGAAACTAACTCTCCACTGATGGCTTCCACTTCCCCTTTTTTCCATGCATTCCTCAAACTGCTGGACTTGGACTATGGTCCCCATCCTTTGTTGACACTGTGCTGCTGGAGATCACTCTGACCTTTGCATTCCAGGTCCAATGGCCAAACAGCTTCCCTGAGGAAGCTCTGGTCTATGGGCTGGATATTTTCATGTAGGACCAGGGAAGGGGTCAATCTTCAAGATCCTGAGCTCCATATGGAATCCTGGAACAGTCTCTAGAGTTCAACGTTCTCATGTGCACAAGTCAGACTTTCTTCTGCAAGTGCACCAAAGGAATTGTCTGACCAGGGAATCCCTAAGAGCTTCAAAGATGTGTCTGTACTGGAGCTGAGCCTTGAGGAATGATCAGGTGGTTTGTTTGTTCAAAAATAGAAAGGATAAAGGAGAGCTTCCTTTTGTGTTTGTAGGAAAGTAAAAACAGAAGATCTCTAGGAAATAGGGAAGAATCTCCATGAGGAAGTATATAATTGCCTGAATGGAAGTTGGGGTGGGGGTTGTTGACAGCAGGAGGCCAGTTGGGTAAGCCAAGGAGGTCAGATGGTGAACATACACGTGTTTTGCTTGCAGTTATGTCAGTCCAGTGGTTGGTAGGATTTACCCAGAATCTGCCAACAGGAATTTGAACTTTATTCAAAGATGAATGTGAATTATTATTTTAAAATACGCAAGTCCATAGTGTAACATGAAGTGCCTAATTATCAGGACAAAGTTTGCTTGAACTTCAAGATATGACTCTGCTTGGTGACATTTTTTGTCACCCTTTCTCCTTATGCAGTTTCTATAGCATCTGGAGTGAATAGTAGGCTTCAGTGCTCTTTTCATTTTCTTTTTCACAAAAGCACAAACATGATTACAATGATATCCCTAAGACTCTAAATGAAAGAAAGAAGAAGCATACTCAGGATTCTTTACCCTAACAGATCAAGTTGTGTTAAGTCCTTGTCACATCTAGGAAGAACTTTTTATAGTTATTGTTATATTATAGATAAAATCTGATAACATAGTTTCTTTCATTCAGTGTTATGTCAAAAACCTTTTTTCTCCCACATTACTAGTCTCTATCATTTTCTTATTCTGTGACTGTGTAATATTTCATCAAGCAGATAGACCCTAATTTACTTACCCATTCCCCTATTATTGGACACTGTTACTCTAATACAGATAATGCTATTATCTCCATAACCAGTGGATCAAAAGCTGACAAAGCAGATACAGTGAGAGTTAGTTATGAATTATGTATAAGGCCAGGATACAGGCAATTTCTTCTGTTTAACTTGTGGGCAGCCACTAGAAGGCAGGTGGGTCCTAGAACAGGGACTGGGAAAGAGAGGAGCCATGTGGAGGGGATTTTTCTAAGATAAACACTGAGATGCGACAAGTCTGGGGTGTTATTAGTTTCCTGAGGTAATTGTAAGAAATTAACACAAACTTTGTGGCTTAAAACAACAGATTTGTTTTTCCTCTTAAAGTTCTGGAGGTCAGAATTCCAAAATCAAAGCGTCACTAGAGTTGACTCCTTCTGGAGGTTCCGAGGGAGACTCAGTTGTATGCTTCTGTCCTGGTTTCTCATGGCCGCCGCTGAGCCTTTGCTTTCCCTGCCTCACTCCAGTCTCTGCCTCAGTCTCCACGTGGCCTTGGTCTCTGTGTGTCTTCTCTGCTCTTCCTTTATAAGGACATCTGGTACTGGATAGCCATACTCCAAATTTAACTTTATTAGGGACCAGCAGATGGCATAATGGTTACATGGCTGGACTCCCACATGGTCAACCATGAAGCTTCAAACTCATGCCAGGTACAAGTGCATACATGCCCAAAATCCCAGGAGGAGACTGTAGAAGGGACTGTAGCATGGCCATACCCCTGGGAGGTGTTTTCTTGCTTTCTGTCTCTCTGTCTTTCCACCAAGTGCACATTCCCTATAGCAAAAATCTACCCCCTCCAAGAAGCAAATTCCCTATAAAAAAAATCTCTCTCTAAAAAAAAAAAAAAAAAAAAAAAAAAGAGAGAGAGAGAGAGAGAGAGAAAAGAAAATTAATTTAATTATGTCTGCAAAGACCCTATTTCCAAATAAGTTCACAATTTCCAGGTTCCTGGTGGACATATCCTTTAAGGATCATCATTCAAACCACTGCAGGTAGGGAAATCACATAGATTCATGAGTACATTTACACTGAGGTTTACATTCCGTACCCATTACCCTTATCTGTTTGTTTACTCAATTATGTATTAGGTGAGTCTTTCCATATCAATGCATAGAGGTCTCTTGTGTTCATTTTTCTTAATCATGTAGACTGTTAAAGTTTTATCATTAGAAATAGTGGCAGAGGGAACCAGCAGTTAGCGTAATGGCTATGTCGCTGGACTCCCACGTAGTCGACCACGGTTCGAGTCCCAGAACCAGTGGCTTAAACTCATGCCAGGCGTGTGTGCGTGCATGCGCAAGATCCCAAGAGGAGAATGGAGGAGAAGGGATTGTGGCATGGCCATCCCCCCTGGGGGGTGATTTCTTGCTTTCTGTCTCTACGTCTCTCTCTCTGTCTGGCAAGCGCATGCTCCCTATAGCAAAAAACCTCTCCAAAAAAAAAAAAAAATGAAAAGAAATAGTAGTGGCAGAGATGAACATCCTCATACCCACTCATCCACTTTGTCCAAAATAGTTCACTCTAGTTGTCCTAATACTGTCAAGCCAATAACCTCTTTTCTCTACAAACTTAAAGTAAAAATTGTACAGAACACACATATATGTGTATGTTAATGTTTATTGAATATTTACTAAATGTCAGGTCGTATGGTAGCATTTTTATACATAGTTTAATTTATACCCAAAACATCTGAAGTTGTTAGTATTGTGATGTGTTTTTTTGTTTGTTTGTTTGTTTGTTTGTTTTCCCAACTACATAGGAGAAAATGCTTTCCAGAAAGAAAATGGTTTGGCATTGGGTTCTTTTCTAGATGTGGGATCACAGGTAAATAGACACCTAGAGAAGACAGACCTGGAATCTGAACCCAGCACCCAACCATTTAACCACAAGGCTCTATTTTCTTCACACTGAATTTCTTTTCCTTTGTGTTGCCTATTGGCCTGTTTTGTACTGTTGCCACTCAGTTTTAATGTTCACACTTTTACAGTACATTGTCAATCTCTGATAGACCTACTCCCCTTTCTCATTTTCTAAAACCTCCTGGATATTTCACATATTTATTTTTCTAAATATGTGGTAGAGAATTTTGTTACAGTAGAAATCCTATTGGACTTATATTGTACCTGCATTGAATTTATAGATTAATTTAGGAAAAATTGATACCTTTTCAATATTGAATTTCTTATGACTTCATAAAATCTTTTATATTTCTGAATAGAAATTCATAGCTTTATTCACAGAGGTACTTTCCATTTCTAGTTAAGCTTGCTCCTAGATTTTCTTTTTTTTTTCCTGGCGACTTTTATGTATAGGATTTTTTCTGGCATTACATTTCCAAACTGGTCATTATTTCTATTACATTTTCTCTTTGTTGTACATTTTGAAGCTATTGGCTTTTTATATTAATTTTGTAACCAACCACCTTAGTAAAATCTTGTATTTCTCTCCTAATATGTTTTTGGTGGATTCACTGAGTCTGACTTGCAAACAATAACCATTTCTATCCCCTTTTGAACAATACGCATCCATTTAATTTCAACCTCTTGTTTAATTGCTTTGGCAATTATACCTGAATAGAAGACATCCTCATCTTGTTTTGAGTCTAATGGAAATGCTTGGATTATTTCAACTGTAAAAATGAAACAGCATTTGGATATAAGATATTTTTCCCTTTTATCGTGTTAAAAAGTAGCCACTTATTTTCATTTTACCAAGCCTTTCATCAGGGATAGATGTTGAATTTCTTTAAAAGCCTTACAGTTATCTATAGTGATATCTACACAATAAATATTTGTTGAGTAGCATTAGGCAGACTGTAAGCAGTAAACAACTTCTGCCCTTTTGGAGAGTGATGATATTGGGCAGGTAAGTTGACATTTCAAAGAGGATAGTCTGAAAAGTCTATTTCTTAGAAGAAGTGCTGCTTGAGCAAAAGTTTGAATACATTATGGGGTGAGCCATGTATGATCCAGGGAAGGATATCAAGACATGTGATCAGAAATGATCAGGTGATTTTCTCTTAGACTTCTTCATGTAATAGTGTATGGATGCCCATTTTCTGATATTGAACCATCTTGCACAGCCAAATTCAATCTCATTTCATCACAAAGTCAGGTTATTTTTATTGGGCTTCTCAGTTAATATTTTTTTATTTTCAAATATTTTATTTCATTTCATATGTTGTATTTTTACTCTAATAGCCTGTTTTTCCCTATTTTTTATTTATTATTGTCATAATCTTGTTTATATTACATTGAATTACATATAATTTTACAGTGTATAATATTTCTTTTTCCAGAATGAATACCGTGCATACCAGTCAAGACAAAGACATTAAAATCCACATCATCATCATCAAATAGCTTTTCATTCTTTTTTCCAGATGATGATGATGATGATGATTCCAGTTATTTTTTACAACATTCAATAACTATTTATCATTTTGCTTGTAAAAAAACTTTACCCAACATGAACTACTTCTCAGACCAGTTCACTTGAGAATACTATACATGTCATCATCAACAGTTAATATTTAATTTAGAATTTTTTGTATCCATACACATAAGTTAAGTTTGGTCTGGGGATTTTTGAGCCTGCCTTTGTAAAGTTTTGTTTTGTGTATTAGATGGCTTTAAAAATGAATGCTCCTACATTTTTTTCCTATACCCTAGTACCATGTCACTGATGCAGGAATTATTCATTTCTTAAAAGACTGGTAATAGTCTTTTAGAAAACTAGGTTTCTTCGTGCTTTTAGGAGGATACAGAAGGAATAGTCAAATCACCTGGACTTTTTTTTTTAATAAATGTTTCTTTTTTTCCTTTCTTCCATGCGTAAGAGAGACAGAGAGACAAACAGAGAGATAGGAACCCTGAACATGGTCCCCAGCCATGATCCATTCCCAGCTTCAACCAGCCCTATTTAATGAACACCCATACACTTGGTGTGTTCAGAGACTCTCCGGACACTAACCCAGAACCTTCCTATTGTAGATCAGCCTAGCAGAGCTTTGCATTACTGCTGAGCCACCATCTGACCTCCTCACCAGAACATTCTTACATGTTTTAGTTTTTTTACAATTATTGATTTATTTAGGTTTTTCATGTGTATTTAAATTTGTTAGTTGATGGTTTCTTGGACATTCATCCAGGTTTTCAAATAGAACTGTGATAGGATTGGGCAAAAATATTGTGCCATATCATTTAAATTTAATCTTTGTTCCTGATTATTTACCATTTCTCATACATATAATTATGTATATGTGTTTCTAAGTTAAGTTTTTAGAAAGTATTATTCACATATAATAAGACTTACCTTCTAAAGAGGACAATTTAATACATTTTGACAAATGTGTATAGTTGTACAACTACCACTATTGAAATAGAGGTTATTACTGTTTCCAAAATCCCCAAAATTTCCCCAAGTCACTTTTCCCTCTCCCCAGATCCTGGAAACCACTAATTCAATTTTTGGCCCTGTAATTTTTCTTTTTCTTTTCATTCATTCTTTCTTTCTTTCTTTCTTTTTTTTTTTTTTTTTAAATCTTTGCTAGAGGACACAGGAGCTTACTAGTAAGAGAGAGAGCTAGAAAGCATCCTTCATGGTAGACAGTCACACTGAAATCTCTTTGTCTCCATTTCTTCTCTCAGGACTTTTGGGCAGGTACTCACACGCACCTGGCATATCTTTCAAGCTTCCAAGTCCAAAACTATAACTGCACAGTTGGCCATGTGGGATCCAGACATCTTAACGACCATACCACCAACTGGCTCCCTGTAGATTTTCTATTTCCAAAATGTCATATAAATGGAATCCCACAGGATATAGCTTTTTGAGTCTGATTTCTTCCATGAAACAATGCTTTTAAGGTTTATCTATGTTATTTTATGTATCAGTAGTATTTCTTATTTGCTGAGTATTCCATTGCATGAATATACCAGACTTTATCCATTCATAGATGGAAATTTAAGTTCTCATTCTTGGCTTCTATGAATAAAACTGCTATGAATATTTGTGTACAAGACTTCAAATAGACAAATTTTTATTTCTCTCAAATAACAAAAATTACATTTTCTGGGTTATACATAAAGTATATGTTTAACTTGATAAAAATCTACCAACTTGTTTTCTAAACTAGTTGTACCATTTCACATTCCCAACAGCAGTATGTAAGAGTCCCAGTTGCTTGTATACTCATAAAAACTTACATTGTTTATTTCTCCCACTTTGGCTGTATTAGAAGTGAGTGAATGATGAGATATCACTGTGGTTTCAGTTTGCATTTCTCTAGCAACTGATGGGGTTGGGCACTTTTAAAGTGCTTATTGCTTTCTACATACCTTTTTTGGTAAAATGTCCATTCAAACTATTCACCTATTTTCAAAATCTTGATATTTCCAGATTTATGAATTTCATAGCTCTTTATCTTTTTTTTTTTTTTGGAGAGATTTTTCACTGTAGGGTGCATGCGCTCGCCAGACAGAGAGAGACATAGAGACAGAAAGCGAGAAATCACCCCCCAGGGGGGATGGTCACGCCGCAATCCCTTCTCCTCCATTCTCCTCTCGGGATCTTGGGCACGCACGCACATGCGCCCGGCGTGAGTTTTAAGCCACCGGGTCCGGGACACGAACCACGGTCGACTACGTGGGAGTCCAGTGACATAGCCATTACGCTAACTGCTGGTTCCCCATAGCTCTTTATCTTGATACAAAGTCCTTTAACAGATAAGTATGTGCGTGTGCGTGTGCATGTGCGTGTGCATGTGCGTGTGTGTGTGTGTGTGTGTATGTGTTGTACCTATTTTCTTCCTGTACGTGGCATTTCTTTTTATTTTTCTTTGACAGGCTTCTTGGAAGAGCAAGAGTTTTTAATTTTGATGAAATCCAACTAATAAAGTGTTTTCTTGTTTTTCTATTTTTATGTTATATCTCAAAAATCTTGGCCTAACACAAAGTCACAAAAATGTTTCTTCTATGTTTTGTTCTAAGTTGATTATTGCATATGGTATGAGGTATGGGTCTTGGTTTTTTTGTTTGTTTTTTCTTTCTTTTCTGTTTTTTTTTTTACATATGGATGGTTATTTCAGCATTAAAAATACTGTTAATTATCTTATGTTAACATTTTTTTCTTCAATATCTTGTGGAATTCCCTAGTGAAATGATCTGAGTCTGGATTTTTGGTTTTGGTTTTGGTGGAATAAGTTATTTAAGTTATTTAATTCTTTTTGAATGAGGTTGAGTAATTTTTGTATTTTAAAGAATTTGTTTATTTAATCTATACTATTCAATTTATTGGGATGAAGCACTCATAATATCCTTTTTTTTCTTTTAAAGCCTAAAAGATCTGTAGCAATGTCTCCTCTCACATTCTTCATTCATATTTTCTTTCTTGATCAGTTTGGCTAGAAGTTTGTCAGTTATATTTTTGTGTTTGTTGTTTTTGTTTTGTTTTGTTTTGCTTTCAAAGAATCAGCTTATGATTTCATTATTTTCCCCATTGATTTTGTTTTTAATTACAAAAATTTCTGCTCTTACATTTAGTATTTTCTTCTCTTGCTTCTTTTATTTTAATCTGTCCTTCTTTTTCTAGTGTCTTAATATGGAAGTTTAAATTGCAGATAGGAGCGCTTTCTTGCTTTAGAATACAGATATTTTAATGCTATAAATTTTTCTTTTAGTATTGCTAGCTGCACCCCATTCTCATATATATGGTTGTTGGAAAAGTCATGATGCATTTTTGCACAGAAAAACAGAATAATACCTGACACTTCCAACAACCTAATAGTTTGACATGCTGTGTTTTTGTTGTTAATCAATTAAATATGCTTTCATGTTTTTAGTGATTTATTCTTTGAGCTATGGGTTATTAAGAAGTATTGTATGTAATTTACAAATACTGAGGGACTTTTCAGATATAATTGTTATCATTTTTTAGTTTAAGCCCATGTGGTTAAAAAAAAACCCCACATTTTGTATGACTGCAGTTCTTTGAAATCTGTTGAGATTTGTTTTATAACACAGTATACAGCCTATCTAGGTGAATTTGCCAGGTGCACATGAAAAAGTGTATTGTGTGGGGAAGAGTGTGCTATAATATTTAGACCAAGTTCATGTATAGTTTTGTTCAGGTCTTCTCTAATCTTAAGGATTTTCTACCTGGGCCAGACCCATAACACAGTAGTTAAGCACTACACATTGGAAGCTAGAATCCATATAGCTGACCACAGTTCACATACTGGCCATGGTGACTAGAAAAATATGCTAGCACATGCATGTGCATGCCCAAAATCCTGATGAAATAAAGAACAAAGGATTGTAATATGACCATGCACCATTGAAGGGTGCTTTCTTTCTCTCTCTTTCTTTATCTCTGGCAAGTACATGGGCCCTCTGGCAATGAAAAAGATTATCAATAAAAAATAATTTTCTGAAGAACAGTAGATGGTGTAATGGTCATGTCACTGAACTCTCACGTAGTTGACTGCGGTTCAAGTAACAGACCTGGTGGCTTGAAATTAACACCAGGTGCATGTGCATGCATACCCAAAATCCTGAGAGGAGAATGGAGAAGGGATTTTGGCATGGTCATCCTTTCTGGGGGGTGATTTCTCACTTTTTGTCTGTCTCTCTGGTGAGCACACGTGCCCTAAAGTAGAAATCTCTCTCTAAAAAAGAAAAAAATTTTTTTGTTCTGTAAAATACTGGAAGACGAGGGGACCAGCAGTTAATGTAATGGCTATATCGCTGGACTCCCATGTAGTCGACAGCGGTTCGAGTCCCAGACTCGGTGGCTTAAAACTCACACCAGGCGTGTGTGCGTGCGTGCCCAAGATCCTGAGAGGAGAATGGAGGAGAAGAGATTGCGGTGTGGCCATCCCCCCTGGGGGGTGATTTCTCGTTTTCTGTCTCTCTGTCTCTCTCTGTCTGTCTGGTGAGCGCACATGCCCTATAGCAAAAAAAAAAACAAAAACAAAAACAAAAAAAAACCTCTCCAAAAAAAGAAAAAAACATACTGGAAGACGAAAGTTTTCAACTATAATTGTGGATTTGCATATTTAAAAATTAAGGTTGTTAATTTTTACTATTACTTGCCCAGTGCATAACTAAGCTAAGCCTTTCTTTTTTCCATTTGTAGATTTGTGTATTTCTCTCAGTTCTACCAGGTATTGTTTTATGCAGTTTTTAAATAATTATTTTAACTTAATTATTATTGTTATTGTTAATTTGATCAGAGAGAAAGAAAAAGGGAAAGTGAGAAAGCAAGCCACTAGGTCTGGGACTCAAACCTTAATCAGTCATGTGGGAGCCCCTTTAACCACCATGCCACCTGCTGGGACTTTGTTTTATATATTTTTGTTGGTGGTATACTTTAGTTTTGTTTTATGTAACTAAGTGCATTTTTCTATGTTTTGTAATTTTATCTTTTTATTGATTTTACTATCTGTTGCCTCATCTACATTATTATCTAGGTGGAAATATGTTTGATTTCTAACAAATCCAATCATGAATGTATATTTAAATCTACTCTTTTGTTAAATTTATTAATTTTTTCTTTTGCTTACCTCAGAATTTTATATTGTGCCTTTTAATCAATATTTTGAATTAAATTCTTCCAATAATTTATTTTCTTTTTTTTCTGTTTGTAACAAAACAGTGAAATATAAGCTTTTATATGACATATGAGAGGAATTGTTATTTCTTTGAAATTTCAGAACTGTTGCTTTGAATTCTTTGAGTCAGTGTTTTATTATATATTTTTTAAATTTTCACGTGGTTTCCATTTGTTTATTCCTACTTTTATTCCCTCCCCCCGAATGTGTTGAGTTGTCAGACTGTACTCTGCTTCATTTCTGGAATACACATGTTTTCTCTTAACCCAATTATGTAGTGTGACAAGAGCTGTACACAATAGATAACAAATGTGTTAATGTAAAGAAGGTAAACTGTGTCAAAATATTGAAAAAGGTGTGTTTTAAGTCTAACATGAGGGCTGCAGCTGGCCTGCAGCCCAGATGAGAGCAATTCGAGTAGCTCCAAACATGCTTACCAGCAGTCTCACAGTCCTCTGACAGGTTTTAAAGGCAAAAACTGCAAGTGGGAAAAGAAAAGAGAGGGAGTTATAGTAATTGTTTTGGGACAATTATTCTTGACTACCAGGATCTATAAGAAGAGTAATATTACAAGGTTGGACTAGCTGTGTCTGGACAGTTGTTTTTTTATTGGAGAGGTTGTTCTTGTTGTTTTACTATAGGGCACATGCACTCGCCAGAAAGACAAATAGAGACAGAGAGACAGAAAGCGAGAAATCACCCCCCAGGGGAGATGGCCACACTGCAGTCCCATCTCCTCCATTCTCCTTTCGGGATCTTGGGCACACACGCACATGCACCCGGTTTGAGTTTAAGCCACTGAGTCTGGGACTCGAACTGTGGTCGACTACATGGGAGTCCAGCAACATAGCCATTACGCTAATTGCTGGTCCCATGGACAGTTGTTTGCACAGAAATCCCTGTGTCAGGTTGCAGTGGTCTTTGTGCAAGATTCGGATTCTGCCAGATTTCTCTAAATAACAGTTCTTATTGGGCCAGCAGATGGCATAGTCGCTAAGGGCTGGACTCCCACATGGTTGACTACGGTTCAAGTCCCAGACCTGGCAGCTTGAAACTCATGCCAGGAGCATGTACATGCATGCCCCAAATCCCAAGAGGAGAAGAGACTGCAGCATCACCATACTCCCAGGGGGTGATTTCTCACTTTCCATCTCTCTCTCTGTCTCTCTGGTGAGTGCATGTGCCCTCTAGCAAAAATCTTAAAAAAAAATAAATAAAAGCAAACAAAAAAAGGTTTTGTTAGAAGATATACTAACATAAGCAAACACCTTCTCCATGGCCTTCCCAGCTAACAAAAATGACTCTATTTGATTCTGAAAAACTTTCACATATGTGTGACCATATTCCAATAACATTTTACTTACAAAAATAGAGCAAAGGCTGATTTTCATACATGAGCCATGCCATACCCTATTCTGAAGAGACCAATAAAACTAATTTATGTTGTCTTAGTTCTCTTATAATCTCTTTAATGTTTTCTTCAGAAACAAAACAAGAAAAGAAAATATAGCCACAATTAATTTGAGACTGTTTCACTTTTCAAATATTTTGCTTCCCAACAACCTATTGGCACTTTTATAATGTAAGAAATTGTTAATACACCAGTTTGTATAAACAGTACTTTCAATTTGACACTATGCCAGATTTTGTTTCAACTTTTTGATTGCAGTGGTGTAACTCCATTTCAGGACAGTAAGAACTTAGATTTAATAGCTCTATCAGTGGTGTGGTCTAAATGTGTCTCTCTAAAAGTCATATGTTGAAACTTAATCACCGATGTGATAGTATTAAAAAGTGGGATTTTAGGAGATGATAAAGTCATGAGAATGGAATCCTTACTAACGGAATCAGCACCTTTAAAAGAAAAGTGCATGGAACTGTTTGACCATTCCCCCATTGAGGATACAGAAAAAGGCATCGTCTTGAAAGCTGAAAGCAGCTCTCATCAGACACTGGGTCTGCTAGTGCTTTGATCTTGAACGTCCCAGCCTCCAAAACCGTGAAAAATAAATTGCTAATTGTTATAAATTATTCAGTCTCAGATATTTTTGTTATAGTAGCACGGCGATATGAAACAATCAGGTGGATCATCTTTTTCTTTATAATTTCATTATTGTATTACAAGATGGATTAGTCTGTTATCAGGTTTAATTCTCTGGCCACTTATGGTAGGTAATATATTATTTTCTGTCAACAGGAAAATAAATCTAGGATGGATTTAACACAAGCAGTCCACTTTCCTATCTAAGAGAAAGGTTAGTTGTTTTGAAGAGGTCATTCCTCATATGCTTTACAGATTCTCCAAATATATTTCCTAATTTTTTTGCCACCAGAAGAATTTATTTTTTCCACCTTATGTATTAATTAAAGAAAACCCCACCTTACATATTAATTAAACTTCTTTAAATAAAATTTATTTTTGAGTTCTGCTGAATTAAAATTCTATTTTCATCATTTAACATGCACTCATAAAATTGGATACAATATGGAATTTCTACTTTAATAATAATTAAGTACTACTTAATTGTTTCTGTGCCAAAAAATTTATTTTTTATTTATAGTAACTCAGTAGGAAACTTAATAAAGAGAAATGATGGTTCCTCTTCCTTTTCTATAGTTTTTAAGATTTTCTCAGACAGGGACTTTAAATCATTTTGGTAATTAATTATATGAAATAAATCATAAATATTCTGAATTAAATCATGTCCCATCAATGCATTGGTTTTGGGAGGACTGACATAGATACAGTATTGAGTTTTGTCATTTATATACATGGAACTGTTTTTCATTGTTTGGGACATATTTTTATATCCCTTAGTGAATTTATTGCTTGGTTTTTAAATGTGTTCTCATAAGTCTAGAACCATTTCCATTTTTATTCTCATATCATTTGTCTCTAGTACAGATATATTTTTGGTTTCTGTTTTTTCCTATAGATTTGTATGTATTTAAATGGATTCTAGTCAAATTAGCAACTGATGTCTAAGTTCTAATCATTTTTTTTAAAGGAGTGTTTAAAGTTTCCTAAGTTTAGAGTAAATCATTTGTTGGTAGATTCAATTTTGTCCCTCCTTTTTCAATACTTTTCCTCAGTATTTTATTTCTTGACTAAATGCATTGGGTTAAACCATGAAAAAATATTAAATGGAATGGAGATGGCAGGCATACCTATCTTGCTTATGATTTTAACGAAAATGGTTTCAGTATTTTATGCCTTACGAGGAGGTTTACTGAACACTTTTCTAAGCCTTTGTTATATTTTAGTAGTGCCCATCAATTCCTATTTTAGATAAAGTTTTCATTAGGAATGTCTACTGGATTTTATCAAATATATCTTGGCATACATATCAATGATGATTTCCTCTGTGACAAATGCCAGAATATCTCAACTCAAATTAGCTTACGCAAAAAGTGAATACATAGACTTTTATAACTGAAAATGCACAGGAGAAGACTGACTTGAGGCCAGCTTTATTTAAGGGCTCAAAAGATGACATCAGGATGTGGTAATATTTATCACTCCCCTTTGCTGAGAACGTTCGATGGATTGCAGCAACTTTAAGACTTGCATGCATTTAGCTTTAAACTCAGGGGCAGGGA
>NW_006159691.1:2674829-2682612 GCF_000334495.1 Tupaia belangeri chinensis
TGAAGCAACTGTAAGACTTGCATGCAGTTAGCTTTAAACTCAGTGGCAGTGAAAGAGATAGATAGTTCTCAGATTCCCGGAAAGTATCTTATTGAGTCTCACTGGATTTGGTAGGGCCATAGCTCAACCTCTGAATCAGAGAGTCATGGAAGAATGTTACGTACTGGTTGGTATAGGTCACAAGTGCCAGTCCTAAGCTAGGCAGAGTCCTACTTGGTCTACTTCCACTAAAAGGGGAGGAGCACATGCTTCCCCCAAAGGAGGAGTTACCAGAACAAGGGAAGGTAGCTCCTGGGTGGTGCAATAACAGATGTCACTCCAGAGTCTGTTGATCCAACCATATGACTTTGCCCATTCATTTCTGGTTGTAATGCATTGTCTTGATATATTTGCTGATAATAAACCATATCCTTGGAATAATCCTTGCTTAGTCATGGTTTATCCTGTAGTTTTGTTTAAGTTTTTCTATCTGTATTCATAAGTGAAATTGATCTCTGTTTTTTATTTTATGCATTATTTGTATCATGTTTGGGTATTAAGATTATGTTTGATACATTAAATGAATGAGAAAGCTTTACTTTTATGTGAACTGAAATAATTTAAATATTATTAGAAGTATCTTTTTAGATCTGATGTGGCTTTTAGAACATATATTTAAATAACTTTCTTAACTCCGTCCGTTTTTTTTTCTCTAGTTGAATTTCATTTCCTTTCTTTGAAAAAGTATCACTCTCTAGATTTTCAAATTTGCTACTATAGGGTTATGCATAATATTTCTAAAATTATACAAGTATTTACTCTGCTTTCTATTTTTGGCTACATTGGGTCTCTCTTTTAAAATATTTCATATTATACTCTTTATTATTACAATGATAAAATATATACACTGAAGGTGTATATTTTTTCAAAGGGCAGCTGCTCTGGACTTGA
This sequence comes from Tupaia belangeri chinensis, assembly GCF_000334495.1. Classification (NCBI taxonomy): domain Eukaryota; kingdom Metazoa; phylum Chordata; class Mammalia; order Scandentia; family Tupaiidae; genus Tupaia; species Tupaia belangeri. The sequence continues at coordinate 2,675,760 of NW_006159691.1, forward strand.
TTTATATACATATGATTTTTTTCACAGTACAACACATATAGACATGCATGAGAGAGAGACACAGAGACAGAGAGAAGCACCCTCCCCAGGGTCATAGACTGGGTACTCCTGTTCATTTCCTGGTGTGTTTCAGGTGGACCAGTCTAGGGATTCAAACCATGGCTGCCATGTGGGATCTGAATAAGATTCTAGACTGAATTTAGAGAATTGCAGCTTTTATGAAAGCATGAGGCATAAACCCAGAAGGCCTGGAGGGGTGAGCGAATAAACAACTACAAGGGACACAAAATAACTCAGTGTTTTTGTTAAGTACAAAAGGTAGGAGAATTTCCTACACTCTCAAGTAGTTAGAAAAGGCCCCCTGGACCAACCAGGCTGATTTTGATGGTGTAGACCAGAGGTTTAGAAGTGTCCCTACTGTGAGAGAACGAGGTGATGGTGTTGAGGAAAGTAATGGAGATTTTGACCTAAACCCTAGACATCTAAAGTGTCTTTAGCCTCAGACACTTTTCTGCTGGACTTTGTCTATAGATCTCAGCAGTAAACAGGGTCTGAGTACCTGTTATCCCACGGTAGCATTTACAGTGTTTGAATACTCTCAGTTTATTTATTGTATTTATGATAAAGAGCATGTACACGCACAAAAGAAACAGAGAAGCACCATTGTCAGGGTCTGACCGTGCCACCATGCCCCTTCCCTGGCCTTTCAGCTCATGAAGATTTTGAGCACATGTACCCTGTGTGTTTTCAAGCTGGCCTAGGGATCCAAAGCCGTGGTGGACCATGTGGCTTCCAGCATTGCGGTTCTATATGCCACCAACTGTGCCACCAAGTTGGGCCAATGTTTGCATATTGAAGGTTTTTTTTTCTCTAGTTGAATTTCATTTCCTTTCTTTGAAAAAGTATCACTCTCTAGATTTTCAAATTTGCTACTATAGGGTTATGCATAATATTTCTAAAATTATACAAGTATTTACTCTGCTTTCTATTTTTGGCTACATTGGGTCTCTCTTTTAAAATATTTCATATTATACTCTTTATTATTACAATGATAAAATATATACACTGAAGGTGTATATTTTTTCAAAGGGCAGCTGCTCTGGACTTGATTTATATACATATGATTTTTTTCACAGTACAACACATATAGACATGCATGAGAGAGAGACACAGAGACAGAGAGAAGCACCCTCCCCAGGGTCATAGACTGGGTACTCCTGTTCATTTCCTGGTGTGTTTCAGGTGGACCAGTCTAGGGATTCAAACCATGGCTGCCATGTGGGATCTGAATAAGATTCTAGACTGAATTTAGAGAATTGCAGCTTTTATGAAAGCATGAGGCATAAACCCAGAAGGCCTGGAGGGGTGAGCGAATAAACAACTACAAGGGACACAAAATAACTCAGTGTTTTTGTTAAGTACAAAAGGTAGGAGAATTTCCTACACTCTCAAGTAGTTAGAAAAGGCCCCCTGGACCAACCAGGCTGATTTTGATGGTGTAGACCAGAGGTTTAGAAGTGTCCCTACTGTGAGAGAACGAGGTGATGGTGTTGAGGAAAGTAATGGAGATTTTGACCTAAACCCTAGACATCTAAAGTGTCTTTAGCCTCAGACACTTTTCTGCTGGACTTTGTCTATAGATCTCAGCAGTAAACAGGGTCTGAGTACCTGTTATCCCACGGTAGCATTTACAGTGTTTGAATACTCTCAGTTTATTTATTGTATTTATGATAAAGAGCATGTACACGCACAAAAGAAACAGAGAAGCACCATTGTCAGGGTCTGACCGTGCCACCATGCCCCTTCCCTGGCCTTTCAGCTCATGAAGATTTTGAGCACATGTACCCTGTGTGTTTTCAAGCTGGCCTAGGGATCCAAAGCCGTGGTGGACCATGTGGCTTCCAGCATTGCGGTTCTATATGCCACCAACTGTGCCACCAAGTTGGGCCAATGTTTGCATATTGAAGGGAATAACTAAAGATTGAAACTCTCTGAGGTTAAAAGAAATTAATTTTTCTAACATTAAAATCCAAAACTTAGGTCAAAATTTTTAATCTTGCATGTTCTAAAAAAGCTCATTCCCAAACCATCATCACCTATGAAGCACTTGAAAAGGCATCTGTGTATCTATCTGTAATATATTTACCAATGTAAGTCCAACATGCACATTAAAACAAAAAAACAAACTTGTGCTCACACAATTAATCACAGCAGTATCATTTATGATTGTAAAATAATGAAACTATTGAAATATCAACAAATAGAGAAATATTTAGGTAAGTAAGGGTTTTCATACAGAATGGAGTATTACAGAGTCATTACAATGCTCAAAAGGAGGTTCAAGAATAAAAGAAGAATATTTATGTAATAAAATAAATGTTAAAAGCAAGAAGCAAAAATGGATATCTAGAATGACTAAAACTATGTAAAAATGAGTGGTAAAAAGTAAAAAAATAAGGAAGGAGTGAACACATGAGGATATTTAGAGTGGCTGCTTTAGGTAAGTGGACTAAGGCTTCTTTTCTTCTTTTGTGTATTTTCTAAATTCTATACCATAAGTATTGTAATAATAAAACAAAGGTCTTCTTGAAACTGGCATTATTATACCAATATGTTTTAACTATTCATTGAGCCAGATATTGTAATTTGCAATACCTCTATACTCATGCATGAACACATATAAGGACACATATGCATAAATGTACACACACACACACACACAGTGTAATCCTCTTGAGAGATCCAAGATGTAAAGTGTCATTGAATAGCAATGGATGGTCTTGCAAGTTCTGAAAGTCCCTGAAGATTAACGCTTTATGATCCACACTGTGCATGTTTATCTCTTTTGCTTCGTTGGAAATCAGGTTGTTGAGTCCCCTTCCCTCTTGTGTACTCACACAAATTGCTTTCTCCTCTCTCATAAGGGTTGCATATTGTATATAGATCATTGGGTCAGACCCAATCCCACTCAGAAATGACTCAATACTGAAGTCTTACTGTGGCTGATTTTTCCTTCTTTTTTTTTCTCAAACTTTTTTATCCTATGTGAGTAAATAGAGCATCTTTCTGAGAATGAACATGTAAATTTCTTTGCATTTTTCACAAATACTGGCCTCCAGCCTCTTGGGCCCAATTATCTGAAAATAGACCTTCATCTGTTTTAGCCTGGGCTTGGTTGGTTGCAAATAATAGAAAACTACTCCACCTGGCTTAATCAAGAGAGGAAGATTTGCTGGAAAGGTATAAGGATCACTCACAAATCTCAAGTCAGGGAATCTTTGGGGAACCAAAACTCACAACAGAAACTGAGGCAGCAGCTGGCTCGCTCTCTCTTCATCTTTCTCTCCCTCTCCCTCTGCTTTCTCTGCAAACCTGCTCCTTTCTCTCTGCTAATCACTACTCTCTACCCCCCTCCTTCATATGGCAGAATGTGCCATTCTACATGTCTAGCCCCCTATAATAGTTTTTATTAAAATCAGAGAGACCTAATTCTAAGTTCTTAGGACAGAGGACTAAGATTAGATTGTCCCAGGTCTGAATGCATGTCCATCAGCTGTGACATGTAGGGTAGATAGGAGGCTTTGGATAACAAAGACTCCCCTGCTGCTTCAGCAAATCAAGAGCAGCAATTGTTAAATATTTAAAATATGATTTTAAGAGGAACACTGAGGTGGTCCGTTTCAATGGCTTAGGGCTTGTGCCAGTCATCTGGCTCCACTGCCTGGCGATCAAGCTGATGGTGACGGTGATGATGCCTGAGATGTCATATCCTCTGGTTAAGCCTGTGCTGGGCACATTCATTCTGGCATACGGTACTTGAAATAGCACTCCTAAGTCTGTTTCCTGGAGGAGGGGCTTAGCGCTCAGCAAGAACAATGATTAGTCCAAATTCACACGTGCATCATTTGCAAAGATGATGTTTGAATCCAGTTCTGATGTTCAGTCTAGTTTTTCTTCCAGTACTCCACCGCTGCCTTTCTGTTACTTCACGTGTGCCTGTGTTTCCTTACCTGCAAAATGGCAGCTAAAAAATACCACTTCCATTTTGCTTATGGGTGTGTTATTACTGTGAGATGGGAGCGAGATAAGTGGAGAAAGTGATAACAATGATAGCAACGACACATATATCATATTCTGTAGTTTTCAAAATGTACCCTGCCAAGGTTTACATTACGTGTTGACTCGATTTGGCAGAAATTTCCTTGCATATTGTTTTGTCAGAGAATATTCAGAAGAGATGGTGGGCAGAGTGAGGGAAAAGGGAAGTAAATCAATAAGCTTCTGAGACAGTAAAGCCTGCAATGCATTAAGATGTCAATTCTGATAGCGATTTTTTAAAAGTAAAGGTTGATCTTTTTGCTTTATCATTTTGACATTTATATTTTAGTTATTCCAAATTGAAATCAGAATCAGCTTATCTGTTTATCAAAACCAGTTCTGTTCCTATATCCCTGTCCTGATAAAAATTAGACCCACCAGCCCCAAGACAGAAACCTGGGGGCATCCGGCCCTGCACCATCTTCCTCAAACCCCAAACCCAGCTGATTACCAAACATTTCTCTCTCTGACATTATAGCTTTTTTTAAAAAAAACAAACAAACAAACAAAAAAAACCAAAAAACACCTAACTATCCCTTTCTTTAATCCAATTGTAGAAATATCTCTACTCTGTTGTGTTCCTCTTTTAATTCATCCTCAAGGTGGCTGCCGATTTTCCAGGATGCATTTGGTTGTGTTGTTCCGTCTGCTCAAAAATCCCCCAGTAGTTCTATTCTCTAAAACCCAATCACTTAGTGTGACTTACTAGGTCCTTTATTTCTCTTCTTGTGCCTGATGTGTTCAGACATAATCCTCAATATATCATGTTCTGACCTTTACAAAGATAATTCCTTCTCAAGAATTCTCCTTCTTACTCTCTCTGCCTTAAGTGGTCACCTTTATCTGGTAGGATGTGGATCCTTTAGAGTGTTTTTCCGGATCCATTCAGAGAGAAATAGTCCAAATCCTGATCTGGACTCCCCAGTTTTGTAAAACTCTTGATGTCGTTCATTTTTATAGTTAGAACAGTGCTTTATTTATTTTCTAAAAATATTTATTGTAATTTATAGCTTACATATAATCATTACACATCTTTGTAAGGTACAGAATGATCTTTAAAGGCATGTATACAGTGTATAATAAATCAAGGATACTGACATATTTACCATCTTCAACATTTAACATTATATTATGTTGTGAGCATTTGGAACCTGCACCACTGGTTATTCTGAAAGTATATACTGAATTGTCTATGATATAGTTATAAAGAAAAACTAGTAGCCAAAAAATAAGACAACAAAAAGTCTCAGGACCAGCAGTTAGCGTAATGGCTATGTCGCTGGACTCCCACGTAGTCGACTGCAGTTCGAGTCCCGGACCCAGTGGCTTAAACTCACACCGGGCACGTGTGCGTGCGTGCCCAAGATCCCGAGAGGAGAATGGAAGAGAAGGGATTGTGGCATGGCTATCACCCCGGGGGGTGATTTCTCGCTTTCTATCTCTCTGTCTCTCTCTATCTGTCTGGCGAGCGCACGCGCCCTATAGCAAAAAATCTCTCCAAAAAAAAAAAGTCTCCTAAAATAAAAAAGATGGATATTTTTAAAAAACAAAGATAATCTTAACATAGCCAATGAAAGAAGAATTTGTAATTTCCATGTAGAGGACTGTGGGAGAGAGGCATTTATAATCTAAAAATATTTGTGGTCCAGTGAGACAGAGATAAAATTGTACATAACAATAGCTCATTAGGAAGAGATAGAAAAAGAAAACTTTTACTCATTGTGAGCTCTTGTAAGACCCTAGTACTATACTGTGCACAAAGAAATAGTCCTTAAGAATTTGAACACAAAATTGGAAGAGATGTTTAAAAACAAAGACACGGTAAAATCTGATACAGTGATTCATAGACTTTACAATGTTATGGGTTTAGCCTTCTTTAAATTTATTCCTAAGAAAGACTCAGCTACTTGTAACATTTTAGGTGTTTGCTGTTAGCTGGCTTTAAATATATCTTCCCATTATTTCTTTGCCTGCATTGTTTCAGTTGAGAGGTCCAATGTTACTCTAATGGGGTGACCTTTGTAAGTAACTTGGCGTTTTTCTCTTCATTATTAGAATACTGTCTTCATGTTTGATTTTTACCAATTTGGCTATGATATGGTTTGGAGGATCTTCTTATGTTATATATTTTGGTGTCCTTTTTTTTTTTTTTGAGAGATTTTTGCTATAAGGCACGTGCACTCGCCAGACAGACAGAGACATAGAGACAGAAAGCGAGAAATCACCCCCCAGGGGGGATGGTCATGCCGCAATCCCTTCTCCATTCTCCTCTCGGGATCTTGGGCACACATGCACACGTGCCCGGCGTGAGTTTTAAGCCACCGGGTCTGGGACTTGAACCGTGGTCGACTATGTGGGAGTCCAATGACATAGCCATTATGCTAACTGATGGTTCCCGGGAGTATAATTCTTTAGCTATATGCTCATGCCCTTCTCTATGGTGTGTGTTACCTCTATGCCAGTTTTTCTCTTCTACTCCAGGTGGGAGTGTGGAATACAGTAGGAGTTTGGGGTTCAGGTTTTCAGAGGAGAGTATCTCTCTTTTTACTGCTAGGGGGGCTGTGGGGAGAGACTGCTAGCGGTCAGAAAACAGAGCTGTGAGGAAAGAATTCCTTCAGAGTCTCCTGTCTTCAAGTATATGGTTCATGTGTATCCAAAGCTTTATGCTCCCAATATGAGTGGAGATTGAGCTGGAAAGGTAGAATGCAAGGTGGTAGACTTAAGGTGGGCATCCCTGATGAGCTCAAGCTGAACC
>NW_006159691.1:2682622-2748551 GCF_000334495.1 Tupaia belangeri chinensis
CTTGGGTCTCCCTGTTGCTCCTGGATGGGTGAGAGAAAGAACAGCATCAGCATACATGGGACAGCAGCTCCTACCTTCTATTTCTTCTGGATTTCAGGATCCAGGTGTTGATTCCTGGAGGCTGAAGCAGGATCAGAATAGCTCCTCCTCAACCACAGTATCCTGTGCAGGAGTCCCTGATGAGTTTGAGCCAAGCGAGTTAGGCCTCCTTGTTGCTCCTCTGATCTTTTTTGTTACCTACAGTAATGATTTAAATATCATCTCTACTCTAGACTTGAGTTCCTTGAGGACAGAAATTTAAGTCATATTTGTGTCCCCAGGACCTAACACAAAGCCTGGCAAAAGATGAGTTCTCGGTACAACTCTTTCGAATAAATGTATCAATCAGCCATCTGTGCCCATGGAGAGCCATACTTGCTTAGAGGAAAAGAAGCCATATTGAAATTGTAGGAGTCTAAAGATGATGTTCCTGAATAGACAGCAGGAGAGTTGTGCCTTAAAAGTCAACGATCAATTTTATTACATTACATTGTTCACTCTTTAGTAAAAAGAAAAATGTACTAAAACATTGACGATAGTCATGACTCTGACTTGGGTTAAAGGTAACATGAGGTACCTTAGGAACATATCAAATGGGCATGATACAGGTAGTGCCAATGAGTGCCTTCCAAAGTGAACCTGGCTGTTTTCTTGTCTGCCTAGAATGACCATCTGGAGTCAATGATTAATGTTCGATTCAATTTGTTGTTAAGGCAACCGAGTTACAGGTCATCCTCAATTTATCAAAGTGCTATTGCCAAGATCTTCTCTTTTTTTATTTTAAATTTTAATTTATTTTATAGACTTTAAAATTTCTTAGCTTGTAAGTTGAATTTATCCAAAATGAATAAACGTCCAAGATCTTCTTGCAAGTCAGATATTTGAAAGACACCATCATTTTTCAGAGCAAAAAGTGATGTAAATGACTAGAAAGTAGACAATCGTATTGAACCCACGTTGTAGCAGTACTTGTGCAGGATGAGCTCAGTAACAGATCAGCAATAGTACCAAAGCAACCTGGCTGCTAGGCGGAGAAATCAGTCTCTCTTCAGTATTCCTCAAAACTAGTCTGAGCCCTCAGCATATTCTGTTTAGTCTAGAGATTCCAAAATCTACTTGAGCATTTGGATTACCTGGGAATAGTCATTGGTCCAGAATCAGACCTGTCCTATTAAAATAGGAATCTTTCATGGGCTCCAAACACATGTGTATTTTTAAAGCTTCCTCTGCTCCCAGTGATTCTGTGTCTGTGAACTGCAGTCCAGACTTCTTGGATAGCACTTCCATTTCTCTCTTCCCCTGCTTTGGCACTGAGGGAGGCTTCTTATATTGCTGCCCAAACTCAATGCTACAGTTAGGTGAGTGATGACCTCTGAGGGTACCCTAGTTCCTACAACTAAAAGGATGATCTCAGGTGTCCTTAGAAGGCAAGGACACCTAATCATGATATCTGAGCAGCACTGATGAACCCTACAGGGCTGGCCCTTCCATCTCCACCAAGGGAAATGACTGACTGCCTAAACACCTACACCAATGCTGCTACAATTGCCAGCTGTATTATCAATATCATGGGAATTTGCTTAAAAATAACTAAATTGGTTCGTGTTTTCCCCCATCCTTCTTATTTTAGGACTTAAGCATGCATCTCTGAGGAAATCTAAATATAAGACACCACATCATGCTCAAGACAATTCTTCCCTAGACACTAACCCATGATCGCTGGATATTATGGCATTGCTGTGACTATCTTTGCTCTCACAGCAAGCTAAAATGATGGGCCACTGCACCTTTTGTGCATAACAAAGCCCTGTGGGACCTGCTTCACCAGTCCTCAGAAAATTCCGGACAACTAAATCCAAACATGAATCTCAATTGTGCTCAAGAGAGACTTCTGAGAAAGCCTACTTAGTTGGGGGAAAACTGAATGATTTTTTAAATAAAAAGGTAGTCTGTGAGATTGCTTAGACTGTTATAATAATGCTTCTCAATGAATCATACCTTTCTGTCTCTGAGAGTGGCAAAACCAAAAAGGAATGGAGCAGGGTAAGCCCTCTCCAATGAGGTATAGTGACGCCGTAATCCTTTCTCCTTCGTTACTCCATCCCAGTGTGAATCTGGGCACGCATGGACACATGCCCAGTGTGTTTCTCACGTTTCTGGAGTCAGGATTCAGATCATGGTCAACCATGTGGGTCCTGACTCCCTTAACTACTAGGCTATGGGGCCAGCCCTAGAAGGTAGGTTTTCAAAGGACTTCATGGCCAAGCAATGAAGCAACAGTGGCATGGCTGGATTTACATGAAAAAGGTTCTGAGCTCATGTTCATCTTAGGGCTTTTCTAAGCACACCAGGTGGCTGTGCCTATTGTCCAGGCTGGTTGAGATTGGGAGTGAATCCCAGCATGGGGAACCTGTTGTGGATTTCACTCCGTCTCTCTCCCATTATCTCTGTCTTTCTCATTTATAGGGGAAAGAAAAAAATGACCTTTTTTAAAAGGTCTTAAATGAAATTTTCTGTTCACACTCTCTTGGTCTCTGAGGCCAGTCTTCCAACAAGAAACCAAGTCTAGAAAAGGGGCAATCAAATGAGGAGAATCAACGTGTCCTCATCAATAGTCAGCACCAACTGCCAGATCTGTGAGTGAAGCCACATTGGAACCTCCAGCCCCAGCTGAGCCTTCAGATGACTGCAACCATAAGAATGCTCCCAGGCAATCCAGAGCAGTCCAGCTTACAAGCTCACAGAAATAATGAATCATTATTCTTTAAAGCTACTAAATGTTGACATACTAATAGATCTCTCATTGAGTCCTATATTTTAATATTAAAATACATATATGTAAAATTTTAAAGTATCACAATATCGCACACAGAGGTAATATTATTAAAGTTGACTTCTAGAATTTTTTTTTTTTTGGAGAGGTTTTTTCCTATAGGGCGTGTGTGCTCACCAGAAAGACAGAGAGAGACAGAGAGACAGAAAGTGAGAAATCATTGCCCAGGGGAATGGCCATGCTGCAATCTCTTCTCATCCACTATCCTCTCAGGATCTTGAGCACACACATACACATGTGCTCAGTGTGACTGTAAGCCACCAGGACTGGGACTCGAACCACAGTTGACTACATGGGAGTCCAATGATGTAGCCAATACTCTAACTGCTGGTCCCAACTTCTAGAATTTCAATATTGAAAGTGAGATGCGTACTAAGTTTTGGTTCTTATTGATGCACCACCACTGGAATGCTACTGTACATGCTATTTTATAACCATTTTAATGTAATACTGCTCTCACCTTCTTTATATCTCATAAAAATGTTTTATATTATTTTAATGAGTACCTAGTACTTCATCAATGAGATGTACATAATTTATTTAACCAGCTCTTGTTATTGGATAATTTTTGTCTGTTACACTCAATGCTATAATGAAAATCCTTGCTCATAAATCTTCTCACACATTAGTGATCGTTTTGATAATATATTATGGATATTACTGTATTACTGCCTAATTTTTGCCAATAGAGTGAAAAAATAAAACTTACTCTTTAAATTTTATTTTATCAACCAGGATTTAGTCAGATTTATAATGTCTATTGGTTATCTCCACGTATCTACTATCCTAGTAAGGGAAGGCCTTTTTATATATGCAAATTTTTTTCTATTTTTACAGTTTGTGGTGGAATACACACACACACACACACACACACACACACACACCCTTTGAGGCAATGTACAATAAGGGCTTTCAGGCCAGATAAAATTAGGTCACTTACGACTTCTGTTACTTTGTAGTTATTCAATACAGAGTAAGCTATCATATTCCTAGCCTCAGTTTCCACAGACATACAGTGGAGATACCAGTATCTATTTCCTTGGACTATTGTAATTTTTGATGAGGTAAGTAGGTACTCAACAAAATAAACACTCAGTAAGCAACCATAAATACTTGTTTTTAAAAGTCAGGGGACACTACAATTGTAAGCTTTTACAATGTTTTAATCAAAACAATGTTTTCATTTATTCAAGGAATGCATACATGAAAATGCACTGTAGGTCTAGCTTTGTTCTAGAGAGGTGCGTGCGCTCGCCAGAAAGACAAAGTGAGACAGGGAGACAGTGAGAAATCACTCCCCGAGGGGACAGCCATGCTGCAATCCCTTCTTCTCCATTCTCTTCTAGGGATCTTGGGCACGCACGCACATGTGCCCGGTGTGAGTTTAAGCCACTGAGTCGGGACTTGAACTGTGGTTGCCTATGTGGGAGTCCAGCAACATAGCCATTACGCTAACTGCTGGTCCCTGTATGTTCTAAGAATAGTAAGATTACTGTGGTTGGAACAGAGTGAATGAAGGGAAGAGAGGAAGAAAATATTTGGCTTTTGTAGAAAAGCCAAATGAGAAGACAATGAGAAGAGAGAACAGGAAGAGAGGAATCATATAGAATGATACAGAGAGGACAGAGGCAGGAGGCAGTTGCTGGTGGTGTCCTTTGGTTAAAAAGAGGGCGTTGTGTATATGTTTTAAAATAGAATAAATATTAGAGGAATGACCAATAGAATAAATATTAGAGGAATGACCAATAGAAAGGAGAAATTTGATCTCAAAGAGAGCAGACACTGTTGGAATGTCTTTTGGCAAATGAGAAGGCATGTTTGTCTTCTCTGCTGAGAATAGGCCAAAGGAGGGCCAGAAGAGAAGAGGAATATTGGTTAGGAGGCAATTGCTGAAACACAGGAGGAAGATACAGAAGCTCTGACCAAGGTAGGAGAGAATGATGAAAGTAGAATTATAGATACTATTTAGAGGTAAAGACAATAGAATATGGAAATGCAAAAGGTAGGATGTGAGGAAAAGAGAGGAACCAAGAATAACTCCAAAACTTTTAGACTGAGCTAATAGAAGGATAGAGTTACAATGAACTGAAATGGAAAAGACAATGCAATGAGCAGGTTTCAGAGAAAATACTAAAATTTAGGTTTGGGATGTATTAAGTTTCAGATCTCTCATTGGATATTTTGGGCTATATTAAGTAGGCAGTTGTATATACCAGTTTGGAGTTGAGGGAGAAGTCAAAGGTAGAGATGTTAATGAAAGAATTTGTAGATTTGAAGCTGCAGGATATCTGTGTAGATAGAATAGAGAAATCCTAAGATTGAGCTTTAGGATTTGGATTTCGGAGGTGGGAAATTTGAGGCAGAGTCTGTACCTGAGAATGAGAAATATCAGACAATGAGGTAGGAGAATACCAAGAGAGAGCAAGTTCCAGGAAGCCACGTGAAAAAAGTATTCCAGGAGAGAGTGGAAAACAGTGTCAAATCAACCAATGGTTTAGGTAAAACAAGGACTGAGAATTAACCGCTAGATTCAACAACATGGGGGTCACTGGTGATTCAACATGAGCAGTTTCTACAGAATAGTGGGTACTGAAATCTAATCACGTGAGCCCCAGAAAAAACAGGAAGAGAGGAATCGTATAGAATGATAGAGAGGACAGAGGCAGGAGGCAGTTGCTGGTGGTGTCCTTTGGTTAAAAAGAGGGCGTTGTGTATATGTTTTAAAATAGAATAAATATTAGAGGAATGACCAATAGAAAGGAGAAATTTGATCTCAAAGAGAGCAGACACTGTTGGAATGTCTTTTGGCAAATGAGAAAGGCATGGAGTCTCACACATATGTGGAGGAATTGGCTTTAGAGAGAGCATAAAGCATTCTCAACAGTAATAGGAGAGGAGGCAGAATGCATGGAAATGAGGCCGTTAAGTAGACATATGCCATGGCAAGAGCCATGGAAAATTCATTTTCTTAGTGAAATAGGAAGCAGGGTTACTGCTAAGCATGCAGAGTGAGAGGTGCTAGAGGTTTGAAGAGATTCTGTAAGGTAGGAAATCTTTTGGAGTTGGGAAAATGACTGGACTAGGGAAATGTCAAGCTCACCAGGCTCTGCGTGGGGGTGGAGGACGTGAGCTGTGGTGAGACCACTTGCCATGGCTCAGTGCTTTCTTATGGTAGGTGGACAGTGGAGTTCATCACAGTTAGTGCTTTGCTTTGGTTTTGTTTCTGAGAGAGATTTTTACTGTAGGACATATGTGCTCACCAGAAAGAGACAAAAAGACAGAAAATGAGGAATCACCCCCTGGAGAGGATGGCCACACCACAATTCCTTCTCTTCCTGGGATCTTGGGCATGCATGCACACATACCTGGTGTGAGTTTAAGCCACCATGTCCAGGACTTGAACCACAGTCGGCTACATGGGAGTCCAGCAACATAGCCATTATGCCATCTTTTGGTCCCCACAATTAATGTTTCGACAAGTGACAGTTTTTTCCTTAGTGGTTTTTGCTGTGGGGTGCATTCCCCAGAGAGAGACAGAAACAGTGAGAGGGAAAGTGAGAAATCACCCCCCAAGCAGGATGACCACACCACAATCTCTTCTTCTCCATTCCCCTTCTGGAATCTTGGGCATACATGCACACACACCCAGTGTGATTTTCAAGCCACCAGATCTGGGACTCAAACCATGGTTGGCCATATAGGGGTCCCAGCGATATAACAGCTATGCATCTCCTAGTCCTTAACTGCGGTTGGTCATGTAGGAGTCCAGCAATATAACCATTATGCCATCTTCTGGCCCTCAATTCATTATTTTAAAAACATTATAGTAGACCTGCAATTTTCTGCTCTGTCAAGCCCAGTGTGTCAGCTTTGTCCTTTTGGAAGGGATCCTCAAAGGTGTAAGAGAGCTGCCATGGTCTCACACATCACATGTGAACATGACAATAGTCCTAAGAGTTTCTTTAGATAGGTAGGCAATGTTTGCAGATGCGCAAAATAAAATTCTCTTCACATCTCGCTGATCAGAACTTGGTCATATGCCCACATATAAACTCCACAGTTCAAGTCCTGGAGCCAGTGGTTTTGAGACATATTCCAGCATGTGTGCATATGTGCCCAGAACCCAAGACAAGTGCAGAGAAGGGATTGGAGAAAGAGTTGCAGCATAGCCATCCTCTCTAGGGACTGATTTCTCACTTTCCCTCTCTCCCTGTCTCTCTCCAGGGAGCACACATGCCCTATGGCTAAAACCTTAAGAAATGATAAAATCAGTAAACAAAGAAAAGGAACCTAGTAAAAATGGTAGCACGGTTGTTTTCCATTCTTTTCCCTCCCCCCACATTTTATTGATTCACAAAATTTCTTAAATAATCTAACTACTTTCAATAGCAAGCTCTGTATGCTGTGACAATGCTCAGTGAATAAATGTAAATGAATTAATTTAAAAAAATGGTAGCACAGTTTATACATGTTAAATAGCTAAGAAATACATAAATACTGTGATAATTATTGTACTTTACCCTGAAAAAAGGCTTGAAGTTTGCATGTAAAAGTGGACTTCAGGTTGCTGTTTAGTGTGAGTCATTGCAAAGTATTGGGAGGAAGATGATCTGAAATGGGAGGGAAAAGAAGGAACATCAGATGTGATTGAGTCACGTGGTGATCTGAAAGAATAGGCAGATATGTGAGCTGTGTGTGTGTGTGTGTATTCGTTTTCCTACTCTGTTTTTTTTAATCTGTGTGCAGTTTTATTCAACGACATAGTGTTCTCTTTTAACAAATGACATACACTCAAGCAGTTGTCCAAATTATCACCTAATATGTAAGGTTTTTATTTTCAAAATAAGTATTTTAGGAGGCCAGCAGGTGGCATGGTGGTTAAGGGTGCTGGACTCCCACATGACCGACCACTGTTTGAGTCCTGGACCTGGTGGCTCTCTCGCACACGCACGCTCACTCTATTTCTTTCTGGTCAAATAAAAATAAATAAATAAATGAAGTTAAATAAAATAATTCTTTTAGGGGCATGGTGTTGCCCACCCTATGGCAAAATAATTCTTTTAAAAACATAAGTATTAAAGCAGAATGGACTATACTGATTTTGCCATTGATGGAGTTCAGGGCAAGCTACTCCAAAATGTAACTGCTTGGTATCTGAACAAACAGCAGAAGCAAGAAAGTTACCCCCTCACTCCCCTCCCTGACCCTCATTCCAGAGGCACTTTTCCTATATCTGGAAGAAAGAACCATTCTTATCTCAGAAGACAGGAACATAGAAGAATCTGATCCAGCAGTCCTTGCTGAGTTTTCCCCAGTTCCTCACCATGGATCATGCCCGTCCTGTACAATCAGACTTCTGAATGTCTGCCCACTCTGCATCAGATATTTTTCCTTTAGACATTTGTTTCTGACATCACCCAGGTCATGTAAAACTTGCATAAGTAAATTTGTGTGTTTTTCTTCTATTAATCTTTGTTATTGGTGCCTCAGCCATGAACCTAGCAATGGGTGAGAGGTGAAATAATTTCACTCCTACACCGTCATGCCCCTTCTAATCCTATTCCACCTGTATCTCCCTTCAAAGTCCTTTAAAGGTTTTTACACGTGGGTGGTACCTCCTCCACATTTTCAGGGGTCACGGAGCCTTTTCCTACTTATTCCTTTATATTGTGATGTCAATTTCTGGGGATAAAGAGAGAACAAAGTAGCTCTGGTTATTGCAGTCTTTTCTAGAAGCCACAACGACTTCTGTCTGACTCTGTAGCCCCTCATTTCTTCCTGTGCCAAGGTAAATGAACTGTGGGTCACTGCAAAATGGCAGTTCTTTTTTAAAAATAGTAAATATGTGGGTTAAGGTAAGAACAACAAAATGGATTTTTATTTATTTTTTTTTTGAGAAAGCATCAGAAGAAAGATTAGTAAAGTAAATGCCCTCCACCAGCAGAAAATGTCAGCCTCTCTTTTCTTATAAAAACCTATTATTTTACTTTTCCCCCCCCTTTTTCTTGATATATATAACTAGACCTGTTACCTTTCAGGTCCTTAGTGGACTCACAGTTAGAACAGAGGGAGGAAACAAAGACATTTCACTCAAGGTCTGAAAAAAGGTAGGGGAAGAAATGTTGTCTGTGTTAAAACTGATCTTGTTCAAGTAAGCTTTTCTCTGTTGGAATGAGCTGAAATGGAAGCAAGATGTGAGGGGAAATGTAGAGCCTGTTGGGAACAAATTAACATGAAGGTGGAGAGGTGGCACTAGCTAGAAGAGTGGGATAGAACCAACCACTGAGAGCTCCTGGGAAGCAAGAGAGTGTGGGGCAGGAGAGCAGACCAGGGCTGTGTGAGACAAGGTGGTGTGCCCCTCTCTGGCCACTGCCTCATGGCAGGAAGGGAAATAAGAGTCTGGGGCAGCCCTTGGCAATCTGTTCTTGCCTCCTCTAGGGCATCAGATAATGGCAAGCCCTTCTGTTGGGCTTATTGATTAACTTCCTTATGTTCAGCATCTTAAAGAAAAAGAAATTCAGTAATAGTAATGACATGACAGAGCCTGCAACATGTGTGACTTACCCAATGGCATCCAGGACGAGACATATCAGATTTCTTTTATTTTGCTGAATTGAGTGGAACAGCTTCCACCAGTGTGGCTGGTGGTACATCTAAACCTGATCATAGTTATACTCCTTTCTTCCCACTGTTTAGTCTTAAATGAATGCCTGATTGACCCACTCACTACAGGAAGGCCCAAGGAAGGCCTCTGGTCTTTGGTTCCTTCAGGTTGCCTCTGAGAAAGGAGCCTTCCAGGTCCAGGGTGCTCTGGGGTCTTTGTTAGTGGAGTCCACATTGGCTTTGGCCCCAATTCCTGTGGCTGCTGCACTGGGTGCTCTGAATAATGTCAGGGGATCATGTCTTTGTCTTTACAACCCCGAGAATCCTCTTCCAAATTCCAGGTTTCTACAGTTGTGTATTGGTCAAGCCATTACTTACCCTGTTTCTGTTGAAGTGCTAAAGTCTCCCCTTCCACCATGAGTTACAGCTAAGGGGTCCGAATACTGGAACTCTTAACTCCTTTCTGGAGCAAGGGAGCCCACAACTCAAAATTATAACAGTTGCCTTTTAATTTTAAAGAGTGCATAGCAACCACCTTCCCTCTTTCCTCAGTAAAGAAACCTCCAAATACCTTTTAATTTATCCATGTCTTACCCTATTAGCTATTATTTATGTTTAATTATGGCTCTTAAAAGCTGACATTACTTTGATTTTAAAGTGATGGAAAGATGGGACCAGCAGATGGCATAATGGTTATGTTGCTGGACTTACACACAGTTGACTGTGGTTTGAGTCCCAGATGTGGCAGCTTAAAACTCACACTGTGTGCATGTGCGTGAATGCCCAAAATCCCAAGAGGAGAAAGGAGAAGGGATTGCAGTGTGGCCATTCTCCTGGGAGGATGATTTCTTGCTTTCTATCTCTCTGTCTTTTTCTTTCTCTCCAGTGAGCACACAAGACCTACAACAAAAATCCCTCTTAAATAAGAAAAAAAAAAAGTGATGGAAAGAGCTGGGACCAACAGATGTATAAGCGCTAGACTCCCACATGGCCAACTTAATGGTTTGAGTCCCCAACCTGGCAGGTAGTTTGAGTCCCAAACCTGGCAGCTTCAAATTCACACTGAGTGAATGTATATGCATGCCCAAAATGCTGAGGAGAAGGTATTGTAGCATGGCCATCCCCAATGGAGTGTGATTTCTCACTTTCTCTCCCCCTGTCTCTGGTGAGCACATACACCCTGCAGCAAAAAACAACAACAGCAACAACCAAAAATAAATAAATAAATAAAACTTTTCTTAAAGGAAATAATGAAAAGGGCTAAGTAACGTGCTCAGGGTCAGTTGTAATATAGGAGCAAACCTAAACTTAAAAAACATATTCAAACATGGGGCTAGCAGGTGGTGTAGCAATTACATCACTGGATTCTCACATGTTTGACCATAGTTCAAGTCCGGAACCCAGTGACTTGAAAATCATGCCAGGTGCATATGCATGTGTGCCCAAGTTCCAAGGAGAAAAATGGAAGAAAAGGGATTGTGGCATAGCTATATCCCCTGGTGGTGGGGGGGGATGATTTCCCATTTTCTCACTAAAAAGGGATTGTGGCATAGCTATATCCCCTGGGGGGGGGGGATGATTTCCCATTTTCTCACTCACTGTCACTGTCTCTCTTCTTTCTTTCTCTCTGGTGAGCACATACGTACTATGGTAAAAACCTCTAAATAAATGTATGTGTACACACAAACACACACACTCAAACCTGACTCTACCAGAGGCTTAAAACTCACACTGGGTGCATGTGCGTGCATGCCCAAAATCCCAAGAGGAGAAGGAAGAAGGGAATGCAGTGTGGCTATTCCTTCAGCCTGCTGGTTTATGTCACTGCCCTAATTAATTATTGTCATATAGTAACTTCCTGGTTTGAAAGCTCCTACTCTTTTGTTAACTTTTCCCCTGTGTGAACAAACAAACAAACAAAACACTTTCTCAAACAGTTTGCAGAGGTCAGGAATCTGAGAGGACTTAGCTGGTGGTTCTGGCTCAGCATTGTCATTTAGGTTATAGCCCCAATTGGTGCTGCAATACAAAGGTTAGCAAAGAGCTGGAGTCTCTCCTTCCAAGATGATGAACTCACACAGATATTAGCAGGAGGCCTCTATTTCTTCTAAAGTGGCGGATAACTTCCACCAGAATGAGTGAGGCATGAAAATAAAGAAATCACAACACAGTTTATGGTCCAACTTGGGCGTGAGAGGGGACTGTACTTGGATGTGAATAACAGGAGACAGAGATCATTGGGGGTCCTCTTAGAAGCTGGTTACTAGGGCATTTACTCTGGATAATTTTAGCACTATGTGCACTGCAGCATGATGGTAAAAAGTTATTTCTGGTTTATATTATTTAATTAATCAATTTATATTTTCCATCAACTCTTCCACCTTATGAATTGAAGGGGTAGATAATTTCAGAGGTATAACCCACCAATTGATAGCATTCCATCTTTTATCAAGTGTCGGTTAATTCATAAATTCTTTATTTATCACCTTCTTTGTGCCAGGCACTGCACTAGCTGCTAGAGACACAAGAATAAGGAGAATAGATGTTTTTATCATCCTCCTACAGTTGTCAGTCATATAAGGAAGGAAACTCTTAATGGATGTCTTAGTCCACTTCATGCTGCTCTAACGTCACCACAGACTGGGTAATATATGAAGCACAGAAATACATTAACTCACATTTCTGGAGACTAAAAAATCAAAGATCAAGAGGCCAGCCTCTGGGGAGGGTCTTTTTGCTGCATCACCTCATGGCAGAAAGACAAAGAAAGGGATAGAAAAACAGAGAGAAAGAGAGAGCAGTCAACCTCAAGCTTTCTTGTAATAGACATTAAACCCTTTATGAGGTTTAAGCCCTCATGGCCTAAACAGTTTCTATTAGGCTCCTCCTCCCAACATGGTTCATTGGGAAGTAAGTTTCTAACACATGCTTTTAGGGGGACACATTCAACCCAAGAAAGGAACAATTACACAAATAAATATTCCCCTGTAAAATGTGGTGAGTGTGTTGAAAGAAGAGTTTATGTTATATAAACATAAACATGGGAGATCTAATTTAGTTTGAGAAGCATTGTCCCTATAAGAAATTTCCAAATCAAAAGTGTTGAAGTGTTGAGGAGGGAGGGCATTTCAGGAAGAGAAAAGGATATATTAGTGAGATTTTTATTGACAAGTATTTCCAAATCATAAAATAAACAACAACATAAAAGACCGTGGTTACCTCATTCTAATTTTCTAATTTAAATGCAGATCATACTCTTGTCTGTATGACTTGTTGGTAACCCTTCAACAGAAATTCACACACCCTGTAGCCAGTCTGCTTGTGCTGAATAAGGTGTCTCTATATAATTGCCAAGGAAAAAACAGGTTTGGCCTGCAGCTCTCTTCCAAAACGTATTTTAACTTATTGAATCTCTGGGCTGGTTAAAGTTGTTTGGCCTTCAGCCTGCTGGTTTATATCACTGCCCCAAGCAGGGTATTATCACTCAGAAATACATGGCCTCACTTTTATTGGAAAGATATTTATAGGTTCTGCTTATACTCTGTATGAATATGTTTAATGTGGAGAGTGTATATTACCAGGCCTGGTATAAAGTCAGATTATTTCCACCAAGACTTGCCTTATTTCAATTTTGAAGACAAGAATTAACTTCTGTGCTTAGAATTCTGAAATCCCGAGTGAAAAAGAACTTGGAGAATATAGGAAAAAGCATGGTTTTGGGAATTTAGACAATTTTGGATCAAATTTGACACATTCTATGATCTCAGATTTGTAAAACAGCTTCAATTTCCTCATATGTAATAAAGATAATAACACTTACCTTGCCAGATCATTACAAAGATACATAAGATAACAACAATATTGTTTCTAGATGTTCAAAAATGAAAGATCTTGCTCTTCTTTAGGTTGTTCAGTTTACCTCCTCTAAAGCATTCTCAAGAGATGGTTCCCGGGGGCCAGCAGATGGCATAGTGGTTGAGGTGCTAGACCCTCACATGGCCAGTCATGCTTTGAGTTCCAGACCTGGCAACCCAAAACTCATGCCAGGTGCATATGTGTATGTGCCCAAAATCCCAGGAGGAGAATGGAGAAGAAGGGATTGTGGCATGGCCATTCTCCCTGAGGGTTGATTTCTCACTTTCCCTCTTACTGTTTTCCTGTTTCTCTAGTCTCTCTCTGGTGAGTACATGCACCCAACAGAAAAACCTAAAAATAAAAATAAAAGTAAATAAAATAAAGAAAAGAGAGAGAGAGAGATGGTTCCACAGGCATATGGGAGCCAATCTGTCCTCAGATCATCTTGTATCTTCTACAGCCAGAGGAACTTCAAATTCCCTCAGTTTTACCTTCATGTTTCAGTTAAGTTCTTCTTTTCTTTTATGGATCCTTGCAATAGTTTCACAACTGGACAATTAGATCTTCAGACAAAATGTGACTATGTCTTTCCTTGTTTAATACTTTTTATTAGCCTCATAGGGTTCTAAATTTGAGACTCCAAAATGGGATTTGGCTCACCTCTCTGACTTCATCTCTCTTAGGCTCTGTCTTTCATCTAGCAGTGCCAGAGAGCTGATGGAGTCTTACATGCTGTTGTGTAACATCATGCTGTTTCATAAGTGTGTGCTTGCCTCTTTGTATATATGTACAAAGCTTATGCATATATGTACATAGCTTTTAGTGGTTTTTTTAAATTTGTTTTGTTTTATGTTAGGAAAGATGGTGGATATTTTATTTACATAGCAATAAAAATACCTAACATGAGATCTACTCTTTTAACATATTTTTAAGCATACAATTCAGTACTGTTAACTGTAGGTGGGATGTTGTACAGCAGGACTCTAGGGCTTACTTATTTTGCATAACTGAAACTTTATGCTCATTGAACACTAACTCTCCATTTCCCCTTCCTCCCAGCCCCTAGGAACCACTATTTTATTCTGTGTCTATGACTTGACCATTTTAAATACCTGATATAAGTGGAATCATGCAGTATTTGTCCTTTTTGTGACCCACATACTTCTCTTAACATAATGTTTTTCAGGGTTATTCATGTTCTCATCTATGGCAGGATTTTTTAAAGGCCAAATAATATGAATTAAAGATTTAATTGCAACTGTATAGATTAAAGATTTTTAACACTCGAAGGTATAAATTTCTAGAAGAAAACATAGACGAAAAGCTTTACGACATTGGTCTAGGCAATGATTTCTTGGGTATGACACCAAAAGCACAAATGGCAAATCAAAATTAGACTACTGGGACTACATAAAATTGAAAAAGTTTTATACAGAAAAGGATACAATTGGCAGACTGAAGAGACAACTTACCGAATGAGAAAACAATATTTGCAAACCATGTATCTGATTAGAGGTTAATATTTAAAATATATAAAGAATTCATATAACTCAATAGCAAGAAAAAATATCCCAATTAAAAATGGGCATAAATATTGAATAGACATTTCTCCATGGAAGACATACAAATAGCCAACAACGTGTATAAAAAGATCCTTAACACCACTAATCATTAGGGAAAATATAGACCAAAACCACAATAAGATATCTCAAATTTGTTATGACCACAAAAGATAACAGGTGTTGGCAAGGACGTGGAGAAACTGGAACCCTCATACACTATTAGTGAAAGTGTAAAATGGTGCAGCAACTATGGAAAAGAATAATATTTTAATCCTCAAAGTATTAAAAATAGAACCACCATATGAGGAGAATTTAAAATGCTTATGGAAAATGTAGTTAAAGTATAAGTTCATTTTGTTGCAAAACTATTTTTTCTTTTCTTTTTAAAAAAAGAATTATTTAATTTTTAAAAGTTATTTTAATTTGACCAGAGAGGGAGAGAGAAAGAGAGAGGGAGAGAGAAAGAAAGACAGCAAGCCACCAGGTCTGGGACTTGAACCTAGTCTGCCATGTGAGAATCCAGCATCCTTAACCACCATGCTACCTGCTTGCCCCAGGTATAAAACTATTTTAATCTATGCACAGATTTTTTTTTCAGAATGCACATTTTCTATGAACTTTTTGAAGACCTCTTCATATGACCCAACAATCCCAGTTCTGAATATCTGTTCAAAAGAATTGAAATCAGGATCTCAAAGAGATATCCGCATTCCCATGTTTATTGCAGCATTATTTATCATAGCCAAGACATGGAAAAAGCCTAAATGTCCATGGATGAATAGATAAGGAAAATGAGGTATATTTTTCATGCCATTTTGGATGCTATTTCCTTAGATTAAAAAAAGAAGAAGAAAGAAAAAGAAATAAAGGAAAAACCCCTCCCATTCTCATCCACTTATCAGAACCTGACTAATTCATTCTTACGGGGCAGCCACCTGCCATATTTTGAACTCCCACTTGCCTCTTTCCCCTCTCCTTCACCTCTTTTCTTTGACACACCTTGTACATGTTTTTACTCCAGCCTTTATGACACACAATTGACATAAGTATTTGTTTATGAGCCTGTCTTCTCCACAGGAGAGTGAATTATTAGAAAGTGAGAGCCACATCTTATTAATCTTCATGTCCCCAGCTATAATCACTGACCCTGTACTGGTCTGTGTTCCATACACATTTGATGAATGAATCCACATTTAACTTGAAACTCCACAGTGATGGGAACTCATGACACTCCCGCGCAGCCACCTTATCCTGACTGTCTGCCTCATTCTAAATCTTTCATTATATTTTCATGTGTATCTCCTTACCCACTCTACCCACTGATACTACTTAGAGTTAATACATACAGTCTCATCGAATCAGTGGCCATTTGATTACTAAATAAAGCTAATATCATGTAGTAACAAAACATTCTTGGAAAATTATTCCATTGATTTCTTTGTGTGACATGATGTCCAGATATCTACCGCCATCTCTCCCTGATCAAAATGTATTTTGTGCCCGGTCTAGAACAAACCCCAAAATGCTCAGTACGTGCTGACAACATGGGGACCCTTTGTCCTAAACATGATATTGTGGTAAAAAGGGTCAAAATAAAATATGCTTGTATTTACTTCTATATTTTCTTTGTAAAAAGTTTATTTCTTCTATGAGAGAGAGGCATTCTCCAATAGTCTTCATGCCACAGTTCACCTCCAGCCTTAGCCAGCTTGAGTCACAGGCACATACATGTATGCAATGGACACAGGGAGACCTGCAGACACATACCCAAGACTCCCCCATCTGCCCCAGCTTCACAGCGTTGTGTTACTGGTGTGTCACTGCAGCTGGCTTTGACTGGATATTGTATTATAGAAGTAACAGTCACTAACAGCATTGAGTTTTCACTACCTACAAAACACTGTAGGATCAATATCTTACAACTGGTCCTTCTCTCTGTACTCTCTGGGATCAACTGTTTAATCATCTGCCTGTTTTTCCCAGATAAACCATAAGTTCTCCTAGTGAGGCACTGCTTCCGGGTTATCAGTTGTAGTGTTTCAAACAAAGTGTTGGTTTTTGTCTGCCTCTGCTTATCAGTGTTTTTCTGTCAACTTTGCAAGGAGAACACACATACATAAACACAAACACACACACACACATACACACTCATCCCCGTGTTGCTCACAGTCACATGAGCCATGAATTAAAGCACCTAGTTAAGACACCAAGAAAGCCAGACTGTCCAACCTCAAAATCTCTGTTGAATGTACAATTCGAGTGTCATTCAGATCTATTCCATAACTGTTGGTGCTCCATTGGTCTTAGGATGATTAGTTTCAGATGTTCTGTGTTCTGCCCAAATTCTTAGTATTTTAAACCACTGAAATTTATTTAATTATACATGCCCACATGTATTGAGCATATTTAGGTAGCAGGAAGTCCTTTCAGCAGCCCTATGAAATACAATTTTATTTTGAGAGGTTTTTGCTATAGGGCACATGCACTCGCCAGAAAGACAGAGAGAGATAGAGAGACAGAAAGCGAGAAATCACCCCTCCGTGGGGGAGGGGGGATGGCTACATCACAATCCCTTCTCTTCCATTCTCCTCTCGGGATCTTGGGTATGCACACACATGCACCCGGAATGAATTTAAGCCACTGGCTCTGGGCCTCGAACCATGGTCAACTACATGGGAGTCCAGCGACATACGCATTACACAAACTGCTAGTCCCGATACAATTGTTTTTAAGTTGAGGAAATAGATGTTTACAGAGATTAACTGACTTGGCCAAAAATATACACTATTTAGCAGGAGAACTAGCATTTGAACCCACACATAATTTCAGTTCTCAAAATCCTAAGTTCCACATTGAGCTGCCTTCTGAATCAGCTTGTCCTCATAAAGGGGTGGTTGAGGTTCCTGTCAATAATGTGCAGCTATAAGCCTGGACCAAGGACAAGGTTCATCACTTTAGGTAGGACCATTTATGCATGGTGTGAATGGGACAGAGACAACTGAAATAGAAATTCCTATCCATGAGATTTTATCTGGATGCTATTCAAGCTCTCTCTGGCTCCTCAAATACCTACTACCATACCTCAATTCTCCCTTCATCCCACCTTGCTCTTTTTCAGTGTCATTTATTGTCATTGAGTGTGGTCATTATTTTGTTCTACCTTTTCCTCCCTTTACAACATTTTCCTTAGCTCCAGAAACACTAGCTTAGCTTGTTCAATCATTAGTTCTCTCACCTTTGTCCCTCGACATCCTGCCTCTCCTCTTCTCTTAGATAGACCTGACACCCACCTCCATCCCTGGTCCAGGCAACTGGTCCTTATGAAATCCTACTCTACATCACAGTTCTAGGATTCCTCATCTTGACCACTAAGACCCATAAGAGATATTGTCAAGTGATATGCAGGAATTGGGAAGCAGTCTGCCAGTGGTGTCCCAGAACATGGCGAGCCTCTCCTGGGGTCAGAAACATGTGGATGCTTCAGAACAGCTCTGGTTCAAGGAAATAGAAGACTTATTTCCTTCAGTAGGGAAATCTTCCTGAAACCCCAGCCTCTCAGCAAAGGCCAGCTTAGCCCCAGAGTCCATCAAAGCTTCAATTTTATCAAAGTCTCCTCTATAGATGTCATTTTATGTGCTATTAAACAGAACAATGCAGCTCACCAGTAAAATCATCTGCAATAACAGCCTATTAAAAGCTTTCCTTAATATGGAACTTTCTAATTAATGTAAATGGGGTGCAAAGCTTGGAAAGCCAAGTTGATTCTAATGTTCAGAAGGTAGGTAAAATAGGGAAAGGTCTTATTTTTCATTAGCGATGTATTAGGGAGTCTAATGAAATCTTTATGGCTTTGGATATATTACAAAAAAGTCACAATTGCTTTGTTTCCTGCCTCATTTCTCTACTACCTTTCTCTATAAACATTGCTATGTTACATATTAAATTTGAGAAAATACAATTTTCTTCCATACAAAAGTGAGGCATAGATTTTGTGACTGAATATGCTCAGGTTCTGAACGTTAGAGATAGAAGGAAGTATGATAAAGATGAACCTTAATTCCCAGATATCTGCATTGGAAACTGAGTCCCAAAGAGCATCATTTACTTCTTTCTCCATCATCTCTCTCTCTTTTTCTTTATTTCTTCTTTTCTTACTTCCCTCCTTCCCCTGCCTCTTCTCTCCTTCCTTTCTCCATTTTCCCTCTCTCCCTTCTTCTCTTCCTCCACTCCTTTCTTAACTCACTTTCCCCTGAAACATTTATTGAGCACCGTATAAATCAGGTTAGGGTAGGTTATACCACAATAACAAACAAGCCCCCATCTCAAAAGTTAAAATATCGGAAGTGTATCCTCACCCATACCATAACTCAAAATATCAGAAGTTTGGGGACCAGCAGTTAGCGTAATGACTATGTCGCTGGACTCCCACGTAGTCGATTGTGGTTTGCATCCCGGACCTGGTGGCTTAAAATTCATACCGGGAGCGTGTGTGTGTGTGTGTGTGTGTGTGTGTGTGTGTGTGTGCGCGCCCAAGATCCCAAGAGGAGAATGGAGGAGAAGGGATTGCAGCATGACCAGCCCCCCTGGGGGGTGATTTCTCGCTTTCTGTCTCTCTGTCTCTCTCTCTCTGTCTGGCGAGCGCATGCACCCTGTAGCAAAAACCTTTAAAAAAAAAATCAGAAGTTTATCTCTTAACTATACTGCCTATCCATCCTAGGAAACAAGATGTAGAATCACTCAGGAAGGGGCCCAAGCTGGGGAGCTGCCACCATGTTGGACATTGTCATTGTCATGTCAGAGGAGAAAAGAAAATGGCAATCGGGCTTGGGCTCTTAAAGTTTCTACCGGGATATAAAAGATCACCTTTTATTTTTTCACATTTCATTGCTCAAAGCAGGTTATCTGGCCATCCCTAACTTCAAAAGGATCATAGACGTATCGTGCTAGAGTGAACCAAAAAGCTTCCCCTATGATCCAACCAATGTAATAATCTCTACTATTCAAAGAAACTAGAAGCACACCCCACAGTGAGGGTCCCATGGGAGAACCAGAACCAACTCCAGAGAGAGCATAACAAGTGCCATGAGAGACTCTACCAAGAGCCCTAGGACTAACTGGGTCATTTTCTTTCCCTTTTTCAAGTCGTCTTCTGGGAATTTTTTTGCAGTTCGCTGGGTGGCCACTTTTACCTTTCCTGCTGGGAGCTGATGTCCAGGAGGGACTCAATGCTAGGAATAGGTTTCATGACTCTTAGCACAGAGTCATATGAGAAGGGGAAGTATCTGAGACCACCCAACCCAGGTAAATCTAAGGTCCTGGTTTTTCAGTGTCCAAGGCAGCATAGTGGGCGTAGGTTAAACCTGATGTCTATGTAGCCTAAGGGCCCATGCCTGTTGCATCTCAGTGCCAAAGAGTCAGTCATTATATAGGACAATGCTTTATCACATGGAGGAGGTGAAAGACTGATTTAGAGCAGGGATCCAGACTCCACAGGGAGCTCAAGAGTAAGATAGGGAAATTGAGGCAGGATTCCAGTAAAAGGTAACACCAAATTCCACGGTTTTCTTAAAATCAGTCTACAGGTGCAGGCTGGCTCAAAGCCTGTTTGCTGAAGTCAGGCTGACACTTTACTGGACTGTGAACCTCACATTCACCCTGTAGCCCCCAGGTAGGATTGGTGCTATAACTCAGGGACTTAAAGGATTGGACCTTAGGCAGTGAATGGACTCCTTGGTTTTGGTAGGTTTTCTATGGCAGGTTAGACTCATACGCTGCGTGTCCCTCTGCAACAGGCCTTTTAAAGTCCAGACAGAATGTTCTGGCAGGCTTTGTAATCACGTTCCAATCAGCTTTACAGAATTGTGAAATTGATTATCCTCCTGGTCTCACATGGGCTTTGGAGCAAGGCACAGGGACACCTTAATTCTTTGTTGAGTTCCACACACTGATTCAAGGAGACTTTAGCTTTTCCATCCATCCCCAAGAGGAAGGGAGTTCAAATTACCTTGAAATTACAATTTAGGGCATCAAGCCTCCGCCAGTCTGTTTCATTTCCCAATCATCATTCAGCCAGGGCCAAAACCAAGAAAGGAGGTTCCCAGCATATTAACTCCTCTCTAGGAACCTGAAGAAGAGAGTGAGCTCTTGCTGCCTCACGCAGCTCAGAAGGATCTGGGAATGGTGAGTGTGGTAGGCTCTGGACAGCATGGATGTGGGAACCCCAAATTTAGGGCTGGTGGTTCTGGGTCTCCCTGCAAGATGACGATTAGAGTCTCATAGTCTACTGGATTATACCAAGGCATTCCCACAAGGGTATGTTTGTTTTCCTGTTTTGTCATGATTCAGTGTGGGATTTTTATATTGCTTCAGGGAACTGAGTAGAACTTGGTCATGTATTTCACGAGCCTAGGGGTTTAGAGAAATCTCCCTGCAATAAAGTACATGATATGGTATTTGAATTCAGGAAGTCTGGCCTCTGAGTCTGGATTCTTAGCCAGTGAGAGCCATTATACCTGTTACTCGTTCTGTGCTGCCCCCACCTCTGCTGCTAGGAAACCTAGTCCTGCTCTCAGTAGGACCTCTCGTACCACTTCTATACTATTAGTTATAAGAGTACTGGTTTTGGCTACTGACCAATTGTTGCTGCTGCAGAGTTTATAATACATCACTGCTGATTCTGGCTGTACTGTTATTGTGAGTAAAAACAGTATACATCACTGCTGATTCTGGCTGTACTGTTATTATTGTGAGTAACCACAGTACTGTACTTCTCCAGGCTGGCTTCCTCCTTCTCTTCCTCCATCCTTCCTCTTTCTCCACCCAAGCCACCTATATTTACTGCCTTAGTCCTAGCTGCCACCATGTTTCTTATGGGCATTATTTATAGATGTTGAACTGAGGCTTAGAGCTAGAAAGTTTCTCTTCTACAGTTAGGAGACTGACAAGTGACAACATAGGATTTTAGGTCTAAGTCATATACTTCAAGGTCAAGGGTACTTTGGAATTGATACAAAGAGCTAGCCACTGAGAGTCTATTGGTGTTCAGACTCTCAATATGCTAAGTGTGGGTGATTCATTGATTTGCAGCATAAGAAGCACCCGGGAATATGTTAGAAGCACAGAATCTCTGACTCCATCCCAGGTTTACTGAACTAGAGTTTGATTTGGCCTCACATTAAAGCTTACAAAGCACTTGTTTAGTAAACGCTTACAGAACCATTCTGACATTTTATCCTTAGGGACCCCATGTGAACTTGACAGAGCTGATGATTCTGTTCCCATTTGGGTCTCGTTTGAAAGTTGTTCAGAACCATGAGCAGGAACAACAAGCTGGCTTGGTAACTCCCTTTCCATGGGGATCAAGATAGAGATATTGTAAGAAGTGATGTGGACCCACACAGGCATATGTTGGAGGTGATATTTGTTGACTTGAATGTGGAGCATATGCTTCCATACATGTATTGTGTAGGGAAGTAAAATGAGGGACTAAGGACCAGTGTCTGTTCGGAGAAACTATTGCTTGGGCATTTCTTCCTCTCGGAAGGTTGAAAGAACATTAACCTTGAAGATTTCTGGAGTTAGCCCATACCCTGAGCCCTGGGGTCCATCTGGGCTGACAGAGAGATCTTAACACTTCTCTTTCTTCTTGCAACCCTCCACAGTGCCTGGCTTCCATCATCTGTGAACTTCCATTGTATTCTGTTGGAGCACAGGTGAAATGCACAACTTTGCTGAGAAGGAAACACAGTGGTAAAAATGGCATTCATCCAAGTTATCAAAGGAAGGAGGTAATTGCAACATGAGCTCAAAGACAAGCAGCTGACAGCCTTGCTCCCTCTCTTGCTGTGTATCTTCTCTCTACATGGATCCAAATTATCAACAGTGTGTTCTTTCTTTTAAAAGGGAGATACGATAAGCCAGTTTCTGTTTCAATTCCAGAGGTGGCTTTCCGTAGCTTCTGTCTGAAGCCTGAATGCCTTATCGTGCTGTTCAAGACCCTTTACTGTCTGACCCTGCTCTTGCTCATCCTCCCAACCACACACTCCATTGCACAGGGCTTCTCATAATTTTCATACTCTCCGAGCTTCATGACTGAGGATCTTTCCTCAGGCTGTGCCTTCATCTGGAATTCTTTACTCCAGTCTGCTCAGGGTCTTCTTAATCTCGTGTCGTGACAGCATTAATGTCTGCTCAACACCAAAGTCTGGGCTTCTAATCATTGTACTCTCCTAATTCTTCTCCTTTGGAAGGGTTTATTAAGGGTGAAGGCTCTCAGGGGTGAAGGTTAGAGTGGGTGTGAATTTCTCCCCCAGAGAGGGCACCCATATTTGAGGTCAGGCACCTTGGTGTGTCTGTCTCACTTGGGCACCTGGGCTCTCTGGTGAACAGGAATGGAGCAGAGGACAAATGTATGTGATGGAGCTATCGATCACTGTCACACTGTGCAACCAGCTGTGGCCAGGAGAGGATACATTTTTCAGAGCCATTCTCTTGGGGGGAGTATTCCTTAATACCAGGCTCTTAAGTGTGGGGCGAGGATCAGTTGGTGTGAGATTTCTTTCTTGATGACATTTCTGAGACAGTTTTGCACTGAATCAACTTTAAATGCCTCTCCGCCCGCTCTTGGAACTTGGAATTGCTATTTCTCCCCTGCAGGGTGGGAGCATTTCTGTCTTTCATCCAGCAATCTCGAATCTTTTCAGCCCTGCTCATCATAGTTTTCTAGTGTCGTTGGGATGCAATTTTCCCCATCCATGGAGCTCTTTTGCCATGGGCAAAATTCAGCCTTAGGATTCTGGAACTTTTAATTTGTATAGTTTTCACACTTTTGTCCAAAGAATTTTGTTATCTGTATACCCTTATATGTTGGATTATGTGTTGCTATTTGTCTAATTCTGACTTCTTATATTGTTTTCAAAAGTTTATTTGTTTGGGACTGGCAAGTGGAGTGGTTTTTAAGGGTGTTGGACTCTCACATGGCCGACTGTGGTTTGAGTCCTGGACCTGGCAACTTACTTTCTCACTTTCCCTTTCTCTCTCTCTCTCTCTCTCTCTCTCTCTCTCTCTCTCTCTCTCTCTCTCTCTCTCTCTCTCTCTCTCTCTCTCTCTCTCTCACTCCATCCCTCTCTGGTCAAATTAAAATAAATAAGTAAATAAATAAATAAAGTTAAATAAAATAATTCATTAAAGTTTATTTGTTTGGGTCTAGCAGGTGATGTAGTGGTCAAGGTGCTGGACTCCCACATGGCCAACTGCAATTCGAGCCCAGGACCCGGCAGCTTGAAACTTATGCCAGGCACATATGTGTGCACGTGCATGTGTCCCCAAAATCCAGAGAGAAGAATGGAGGAGAAAGGATTAGGACATGGCTATTGTCCCCTGGGGGGGAGGGGTGATTTCTCATTTTCTCTCTCTCTAACTCTCCAGCGGGCACAACTATAATAAAAATCACTCCACCCTCCAAAAGAAAAAGTTTATTTATTTATTTCTTCTTCTGAAAGAGAGAGAGATACCCTGAACAGAGTCCTTTATACTGCGTACCCTCCCAGCCTCAACCAGCCAGGATCACAGATGTGTATCTGTACGCATCATTCATGAGAGGACTTCAGGACTCGAACCCTAGACCTTCCCATATGGCTCCAGCATCACAGGGCATTGTTACTGCTGCACCACTGTGGCTGGCCTGACTTCTTTATCTTTTTTCCTTTTTATTCATGATAGGCTTGTGCATGGGCATAAGAGAGTAAGAGAGAGAGCACCTTCCACAGGATTTGGTCATGCCGTGATCCTCTTCCGCCAGTCTTCCAGCCCATCAGGTGTGGGACACTAGTTCTTAACCTGATGTGCTTCAGGCTGATTAGGCCAATAATTTGACCCACAGTTGTTATGTGGGATCTGGCTTCTCTTGAGCTAGTACATTAGCTCTAGTCAGTACCATGGAGCCAATCCCTACCTGGTGTATTTTGGTAGTAGTGTTGGACAATAATGGTCTGAGCAGTTAGCTCTTTCTTTGTTTATGGCTTTCATGGGACTGTCTTGACACTTTTGCCACTAAAAAATGAAATTGGCTGTTAATCACTAAGTCTTCAAACTGATTTTCTTCACGTCACTTATCACACACTTCCTTTTTTTGTTTAAATAAATAAAATTTTATGTAAGCAAACAAAAATTATCTATTTATTGGAGCCAGCAGGTGGCATGGTGGTTAAGGCACTGAATGCTACATGGTCAAAAATGGTTTGAGTCCCAGACCTAGCAGCTTGGGACATGTGGCAGGTGTGAGTTCATCTGTACTCAAAATCCAGAGAGAATGGAGAAGGGATTGTGACATGGGCATCATGCCTGGGGGGTTATTTCTCACTTTCCCTTCTCTATCTCTCTCTCTCTGGTGAGCACATGCACCCTATGGCACAAACCTTAAAAAAAAAAAAAAAGGCTTTTTTCTCTTTTCCTGGTATACAAATCAAGAATACCTCAGAAATGTCAAAGGTTTGGTTTCAAACCACTGAAGTAAAGCAAATATTGCAATAAGGCGAGTCACATAAATTGTTTGCTTTCCCGGCTCATATAAAAGTTTACACTAACCCATAATCTATTAAGTGTGCAGTAGCATTATGTATACAAACATAAGGTATATATCTTAATCAAAAAAAGAAAGAAACTTATTTGCTAAAGACATTAACGATCATCTGAGCCTTCAGTGAGCTGTAATGTTTTTGCTGGTGACAGTCTTGCCTTAATGTTGATGGCTGCTGACTGACCAGGCAGGCCATTGCTCGAGGTTGGGGTGACTGTAGCAATTTCTTAAAATAGAGCAACCACGGACTTTGCCGTATCCATTGACTTTCTTTCAGGAAAAATTTCTCTGTAATATGCAATACCGTTTGGTAGCATTTAGCCCACAGTAGATCTTGTTTCTAAACTGGTGTCAATCCTCGCAAACTCTGCTGCGGCTTTATCAGCTAAGTCCATGTAATATTCCAAATTCTTTGTTCTCGGTTTACCAATGTCCACAGCATCTTCACCAGGAGCAGATTTCATCTTGAGAGACCACTTTCTTTGTTCATCCATCTGAAGCAACTCTGTCTCCTGAAATTTTATCAACAGAAGGGAATAATTCAGCTCCATTTCTAAATCAAGTTTTCTTGCGTGTATACCACATCTGTAGTTACTTCCACTGACGTCTCCAACCCCTAAGTCATCCTTGAAAATTAGAATCAACTTTTTCCAAACGTCTGTTAATGTTGCTATTTTTCCCTCTTCCTGTGAATCACAAATGTTCTAATGGTACCTAGAATGGTGAATCTTTTCCAGAATGTTTTCCATTTAATTGTTCAGATTCACCAAAGTAATCACTAGCTATGGCAGCTAAAGCCTCACAAAACATATTTCTTAAATAATAGAATGCATGTTGTGTTAGCAGGCATGGAAACAACATTAATCTTCTTGTACATTGCTCTTGGGTGACCAGGTGTGTTGTCAGTAAACGGTAATATTTTGAAAGGAATCTCTTTTTTTTACCCCCTGAGCTGTAGGTTTCAGCAGTGGGTTTAAAATATTCAGTAAACCCATGCTGTAAACAGATGTGTTGTCATCCAGGCTTTGTTCTTCCATTTAAAGAGAACAAAAAGAGTAGATTTAGTGTAATTCTTAAGGGCCCAAGGATTTTCAGAATGATAAACGAGCATTGGCTTCAACTTAAAGTTACCAGCTGCATTAACTTTCGACAAGAGAGTCATCCTGCCTGTTCAGGTTTTGAGGCCAGGCATTGACTTCTCTTCCCTAGCTGTGAAAGTCCTAGAGGCCACCTTCTTCCAATTGAAAGCTATTGTGTCTACTTAAGAATCTGCTGTTTATTGTAGCCGCTTTCATAAATCATCTTAGGTCTTCCTCTCTCCCTCCCTTTCTTCCTTTCTTCCCTTGATCTTGCTACATCCACCATTGATGCTTTACCTTTACTCTAATGTTATGGGGAGAGCATATTCCCTTAAACCCCGTGAACCAATTTCTGCTGGATTCATACTTTCCTTCTGCAGCTTCATCACTTCTCTCAGCTTTCGTAGAATTAAAGAGAGTTAGACCCTTGTTCCAGGTTAGGCTTTTTCATAAGGGTCTATCGTGGCTGGTTTGATCTATCCAGACCACTAAAACTTTCTCCATGCCAGAAAAAAGCTGTTTTTTGTTTTCTTTTTGTATGTGTGTTCACTGGAGTAGTGCTTTTAAGTTTCAAGAACTTTTCCTTTGCATTCACAACTTGGCTGAAGGTTTGGCTTAAAAAGCCTAACTTTCCACCTAGTGTGGCTTTTAATATGCCTTCCTCACCAAGCTTCATTTAATTCTAGCTTTTGATTTTAAAGTAAGAGACATATGACTCTTTTTTTTTTAACATGTAGAGCCCATTATAGGATTATTAATTGGCCTAATTTTAATATTGTTGTGTCTTAGGAAATAGGGAGGACTCAGGAGAAAGCAAGCAATGGGGGGAATGACCCAGTCAGTGAGGCAGTTGGAACACACAGCATTTATCTGTGAAGTTCACTGTCTTACATGTGTGTAGTTCAGGGCATGCAAAAAACATGACAATATTGACATCAATGATATCTGATCACAGACGACCATATAATACTCATAAAAATGTTTGTCCTTGCCACAATGACACATGCTCCCCAAAATGCAGTGCTCTGCAATACAGAACCATATGCAAGGTGTGGGTTCAATTTCCAATCTAACCTAAAGGCCAGGTGTGGTGGTGTGCTTCTGTAGTTCCAGGTGGAAGGCTGAAGCAGTAGTCTGAAGCAAGTCTCACAACAGTGACTCCCTGTCTTTAAGAACAAAAACAAAAACAAACCAAGTTTGAAACACTGCAATAATTACCAAAATGTGACACACAGAAACAAAATGAGCACACACTGTTGGAAAAATGGCACCAATAAACTTGCTTTACTCAGTTATCACAAACCTTCAATTTGTAAAAACCACAGTATCCATAAAAGTGCAATAAAGCAAAGTACAATAAAACAAAATATGCTTTTCTTTGGATTAAGAAAGAAAAATTTGATATTGAATCGTTACATATATTTTTGCAGTCTCCTGGGATGAACTTTGAACTATGGATGAGGTTAATTACATTAGTAGAATGTTAATTGTAATAAAACTTTACTTTCTAGACTAGATTCTTTTTTGTAGAAGTCTATTATTTTTAAATGGGTATGTTGGTCTCTAGTTTTGTCTTGTTTTGTTAGGATTCTGTTCTCTGTTACTTTCGGGGGTTACTAACTTCTCATAGGAAACTTTTGGCTGTGGGATCGACCTCCAAAAGAGATTTACAACCTCATTGGTGATGTACAAAACTGCCTATTACTCTTACTGTAGAAAAATCTGTATTATCACTTAAAATTTTCTTGCTACTTAGAAAAAGCAAATCTGGTTATCTAATTTAAACGTGCATATCTTTGCTTTCTAGTCAAATATATAGTTGACTGAATGGAGTCTCCTTGGCCACAGACTACCCTAACCTTTTAAAACCTTAAAACACAGCAGATCCTGCCACTGTAAGGTGTCTGGTAGAAAACAAACTAGTTCTGAAAGTGAGATGGTGGCAGGGCTATTACATAGCTCTCTACTTAGGGAAGCTGTAGGATTTATTTGCCTGGGGCTGGACAGAAGTGAATCTCCCCTGAGGTCACTGCATTCTTATTTATATATGGAGGGACTAAGGTGAGACAAATGTACAGGATTTAAGGAGGTGCTTGCTCCCTCTCTCCCTTTCCCTAGCCTTGCATTAGCTGTTCCCAAAGGGCCAGTGGAGTTTCCCTGAGCATCAGCCCAGAACTCTACCAGGTCCTGCATGACTCATGCTGTGAGGTAACCTCACTAGCATCTTTGACCTGCAGTGCCTGGTGCACATCTTACTGTGACCAGCCTGTCACTGGGCTTCAGAAATGGCAGGGTACTGCAGTGCAATAGGTTCTGGACTTGCACTTGGTCTCAAATGGTGTGCACATGGAATCTGAGCTCTCACAACCTGGTTTTGGCCTATCCGCAGCTTTTGTCTTCTGTCTGCTCAGAGGGTACCATCATTCTGCCTGCCACACAGAACTGTGGCTGGAGTCATCTCAAGTCTATGCTTTGCAAATGCAAAGCTCTGTGCATATGTCCATAATTTCTATTATTACTGCTACAAATGAATATTGATATCAGAGTTCGCTTAAAGTCTAAGGTCGCCGCCACTGGCCACTGTTAGCATCAGGCTGTGAAAAGCATCGACACAGCAGACCGGTCATTTGGGGACATGACAATCAAAAAGGATTGAAGTCTGTTCCCTCTGAGGGTTCTCATCAATGGCAGGATTCTGTCAGTTTACAAATAAAAATCTAAATGTTTAGAAACCCTAAGCTCCTGCATGAGAATAAGGATTAAAAATGAATATTTATGAACGGATGATTCTGTAACCCTGTCTTCAAAATGCTTCCTCAGGAAAACCGGCAAGCCTGTTACTCTTTGGGCAGAAGCCAGAGCCCAGAAAGGGCAATGTACCTACCAATAGCTCTGTGACCTTGATTAAGCCACTCTCCCTCTCTGAGCTTGTTTCTTCAGCTGTAAAATTCGAATGCTAACACTTATCTCGTGGTATTTCTCTGCGAGTTAAATAATACAATGTATACTAGAAGCCTAGCAAAGTGCCAGGAGCATAGTAGGTACTCAGTAAAATGTGACTATCATCCATGTGCTCTGACTTGGCTGAGTTCTGTCATATTTTTCTGCCCAGAATGTGACAGACATCTCATTGTTTTGCTATATTCCATTTAGACATTGTCTTAGCCCATTCAGGCTGCTACAACAAAGTACTACAGGCAGGGTCATCTATGAAGGACAGAAATATATTTCTTTTTTTTTTTTTTGGTTTAAAGTATTTACATTTATTAAATTTACAAACAGGATGGAATGTCTCTTACGTCATCAGTATCCTGAGGAGGAAAAATAAAACACTAAGCAAATAACTTTCCTGTCCCCTCTCCTCCACAGCACCGCTGAGGAAGTACCCACTTCACAGAGCTGCTGAAGTCCTTTCTAGTTCAGAAGGGTGGATATTTGGTAGTAGGAACAACATTTTCATCTTAATAATGAAATGAATGGTCCTTTTTTAAAGTCTTCTCCATTTTCCAAGTCTCTGTACAACCTGGGGGGGCAGCAGGCACTGTCAGGGGTCCAAGGGTACCATCTGCATCCCACCAGTCTGCATGGCCTCTGAGCAGAAAGAAGCTTGGCCAGTGTGGAGGACCAGAGTTCAACTGTCTGGGTCACTATGGAGTTGACCATTCCACTTTTGTAACATGAATTACAACCACAAATGTGCCCTTTTCTTGCTATTCTAATCCCACTGGAGACTGACTTTTCATTAAGACCTTGTTCCTTTACACACATTTCAGGCACAACATATTGTCCTCCAGGTGCGGGGGTGGGAAACTGCAGGCTGGAAGGAGGAAGAGGGCATACACTCTCCCTTTTTGCTTCTCAGGAACCCAGGCTTGTCCAGCATGAAACTGCAGGTAAATCACCCAACCACTTGTGTTTGCAGGGAGACTTCTCCCACGGACCACACACCACCTGACACCATAGGCCTCTTGTGGGGATTCCACGGCCTCTGCTTCTGCTGACTCTGTCTTCCCAGCTGCAGATGTAATTCTGGCCCAGGAGGCCAGCATAGCCTCTGGGGCAGAGATTGTCACCTCAATTGTATTAACTCCCTTAAGGAGAGCTGTAGACTCTTCAGGGTTAGACAAAGCCTCTGCAGGTGGAGGAGCCACTTCCGGAGGATTAGTCCTTTCAGAACACATCCCTTCCTGAGAACTTTCTTTCTGCTGATTCTTTTTCTCTGCCCATCTTTAATTTTCTTGGTAATGATGACTCAGTCCTAGCCTCTTTTGCTGTGGTAGGAATATCCTTTTGATTTGGGTAAGCACTGGCACACAGTCTCCTATATGCATCTAATTTCTGGCCTTTGGAGCTGATCTTTAATTGTTGGCACCAAGTCCACAGGATGTCTTGGTGAAGTCAGTTGAATGGTGGCCATTTGGAGGGCAATGGGGGAATTGCTATCTTTTTCTGAGGCTGTAGGCTGTCATTACTTTGTGCCTTCTCCTTTGGACAGGAAGATTTGTCATCCTTCGCTGATCTTTTTCGTTTTTTTTCCCCTTTGCTGAGGTTGCCAATAAGCCTGTAGATGTGCTTGGTTGACTGGAAGCCCACTGTTGCTCTTCAGTTTCAGACACTTGTTCACACTTAGAATTCCCATACTCTTCCTTTGACTTCTCTGTGGATTTCCACTCCTTGCCTCTTGCATGCTCCATACTCCGAAAGTAGATTGGGCTGATAAAGGAAAAATTCTTCTCACTTCCCAACCGACCTATAGCCCTTGATTACTTTTTTCTAGAAATGTATTTCTTGCAATTCTGGGGTCCGGAAAGTCCGAACTAAGATGCTGGTAGGTTCAGTGGTAAGGTGGATGGTGCTTTTGTCTGTCTGTCTGTCTTTCTTTCCTTTTCTTTCTTTCTTTCTTTCCTTCTACCTTTTTTTTCCCTTCTTTCTTTCTTTCTTTTTTATTTTGCTAGAAGGTGCATGAACTTACCAGAGAGGGATAAAGAGAGAGAGAGAGAGAAGAGAGAGAGAGAGAGAAAGAGAGAGAGAGAGAGAAAGAAAGTGATAAAGCACCCTCATGGAGCACAGTAATATTTCAGTCCCTTCTCCATTTCTCCTTTCTTCTTTTGGGCATGGATGCATATGTGCCTGGTTTGTCTTTCAAGCCACCAGGTCCTAGACTCAAACAGTACAGTCGGCCATGATGGATCTAGCCTTCCTAACCACTGTACCATCCACTGGACTAGGTGGTGCCTTTTTGTTGTGTCTTCACATGGTAGGTAGGACAGCTCTCTGAGGTTCCTCCACCTATCATGAGAGCTTTGCCCTCAAGACCTTTCAAAGGTCTCACCTCCCAACTCAGGTTTAGACACAGGAATTTGGGGAGGATAATAAACTTTCAGATCATATACACATCCTTGAGACTGAATGAAAGACTCTATAAGAATTGAGCAAATCTTGTCTCTTTTTTAACTTAGTTATACCCCAATCACACACTCCTGTTTCCTGACCAACTCTCTGGCTGATCTGTCTTTTTAATTTTTTTAAACTTTTAGGTTTTTGTCATAGGGCCTGTGTAATCACTAGAAAAAGACAGAGAGAGGGAAAGTGAGAAATCACCACTCCCTGTCCCCCCACACTCCCAGGGAGAATGGCCATGCTGCAATTCTTTCTCCTCCATTCTCTCAGGATCTTGGACATGCATA
Organism: Tupaia belangeri chinensis; assembly: GCF_000334495.1. Taxonomy (NCBI): domain Eukaryota; kingdom Metazoa; phylum Chordata; class Mammalia; order Scandentia; family Tupaiidae; genus Tupaia; species Tupaia belangeri. Next base: position 2,714,857 of record NW_006159691.1, read on the forward strand.
CACATGTGCTTAGTGAGATTTTTTTTCAAGCCTCGTGGTCTAGGACTCAAACTGGGGTTGGCCATGTGGGAATCCAGCACCTTAACCACTATGTCACCTGCTGTCCCTGCTGATCTGTTTTTATTTGCCCCTCTTGGACTAGAAACATAGCCAAGAGAAATGCAGATGTGTAGGCCATATTCTAGGCCAGCTTATATGGAGACTCAGTGACCAGTGTAGTTGAGGCTTCAATACTCTGTCCTTTGAACCTGGGACTGGGCTAGAATATAGGATACACTGGTGGGATGTTAGTCACTAGGCCTGGCAGTTTGGCCATTTGGGGATGAAGGAGAGTCCTGGGAACTGAAACTGAGACTTATTCACTCATTAAACAAATACTGCCAACTTGGTCTCTGTGTGTATGTTGCTTAGAGTCTGGTTGGAAGGGCAGGTATTTGGGAAGCGAATAAATAAATGGAAAATTGCACATATAATATAGACTATGAAAATTTTCTTTAAAAGGAAGCACTTAAAGTAGAGTATCACTTGTTTTTACTCAATGTAGTAGCTGTAAGTGATGCCTTGGCTGCAGATAGGACCCATAGTACAAAGATGGTGGAGAAGCAGCATGAGACACAAAACTGAGTCATCAATGCTCAGAATCTGAGTCACATGGAACATCATGATGTCTCTTTGATAACTTTATTGCCTTACCAATCAAGAGTATAGATCCTGGACTCCTGGTCAGCCCATCTTCACCTCTGGCTAAACCCCTTATCCTGCAGGCTACTCTCTGCCACACTAGAGAGTGTCATCCCCATGGACACAATGAGAATAATGCCCCCAGGAGTTATGCACAATGGTGGTCCTGGCCCTTTAAGAGTCAGTCAAGGCATATTATACTTGGGCAGGGAAGGCTTGCTAAAGAATATAAAAATAGAGCACAGAACTGAAGGAAGAGAAGGTGTTCACCAAACTAAAGAGGGTGGGAGACCATGCTGTGTGGCCACAGCCCAATTGTGAAAGATACAGAACAAATACCAGCTGTAGGGAGAAGGCCAGTGTGACCCTAGTGCAAGATCAAGAGAACGTGCAGTCAGTGAGATGGCGTGAGTGTGATGGCAGCCAGGACAAGACCATGCCAAAACTGTGGGTCATAGCATAGTATATCCTAAGAGCATTGGAAAACCATTGAAAGACTTGAATGTTTCAGTAGTAATAAGGGTAGATTGCATTTATTGTGTGGGTTCTATGTTCGGGCACTATTCCAAGGGCATTGCAAATATTATCTCAGTTATTCCTCATAGAGACCTATGAGATAGGAACATTGTTTATCTCCATTTAACAGAGGAGGAAATCAAGGTATTAAAAATCTAAGACCCTACCCAAAGGCTCATAGCTATGAAATGTAGAACTCACATTCTTAATCACGGCAAGAAGCCACCTCCTGCTTTTGAGGAATGGGTGAGTAGGGGCTAATATTATTCTTGGTTAGAGTAGGGAGAAACTCTCCGTATCCTGATAGGAATGCCCACTCTTCTGCCAAGGACATGTTCAGGCAGGACAGCGCAGTTTGCCTGAGCGTATGTGCAATTCAAGGCGAAGACTTGACACATTGCGCAGGTACTGGTCCCTGTCACTGGCCCTTATCTGGAGCTGGTGCCTGAGGATTCTGACAAGGCAGAGAAGCCCTTATCAGCCCATGCAGCTGCTTCCTGGACTGTTTCCCCTGGGGAGTTACACGGCAGTAAAATGAAGGCATCGACATTCAGTTCCACTCCCTGGACAAGCTGTGCTGCCTTGGGCAGTACCACATACCCACATGAATTAATGTGGTTTGGAGTTTGCACTTTGGGTAAATCCACGGTGGGCAGGTAATGGAACTTACGTTGGGAAGAAGGGACTATGAATACAGAGAAGGAAACAGAGGCAGCCACAGAACTTAGGAGCTAGTATCATTTGGCTGTTTGCTGAGGACAGAGGAAGGGAAATATTGAAGATTCAAATGAGGTGATTATTTAGGTGAGATGTTCACATCAGGGAAATACACTTTGAAAACACAAAAGTCTGTCAAAATAGCTCAGTTTGACTTTACAGAAAGTCCTAGGCAGCAAATGGAAAAGGACTTGGTATCGTGGACCTGTCATTGGAAAGTCCAGTTTCCAGGTTTCTCTCTTTCTTTCTCTTCATTATCTTGACTTCTTGCTTGTGTCGGTCCTCTGCAAAGGCCATCCTTTCTGCATATGGCCTTTTGTCTTTGCTTGGATTCTCCTTCCCTCACACCTGCTTCAAAGGGTGTGTTTTCAGCCCTGCTTCCCCACCTCTGGGCCTTTGGGTACCAGATCCCTCTTTTTCCTTTAGTACATTTTAGCAATTAGTTGCAATTTGTAGCTGTGTCCATGTCATCATTGCCCCCATGGATTTATTAATGGCAACTGTGGTTCAGCAAATGCGGAAGGTAACTTTCAACGCATTGGTTCAGAGTGGAAAAAGAGGCACCCATATTGGAGACAGGAGCACATCCCTGTTCTTAGGGTCTCATTTGTTGTTGGAGTGCTCTCATGGTTCCTTAATTTTTTGTTCTTTGGAGGAAAAATCTAGGCCTCCTGGAGTTTTATCATTGGATGAAAGAGTTAGACTCAGAGAGGCAGTAATTGATGGAGGACCACACATATACACTAGTGTGCACACACAGGTTAGAATGCCTGAGAAGGTGTAGTTGAGCCACTACATCACCCCATCTGGGGCTAGCAATGGCCTTAGTAATACAGCAATAAGGCAAAAAAGCAGTGTGAGCAGGTCTCCATGGGAATGTTACTATATTTATATTCAGAGCAGTTCAAAGAATATTTCAATTGCTATTACTTTAGCAAACATCTTTCATGCAAATTTTGATATTTTTCAATGAAAGTACCTTCATCCAAATCAATGGAATGATTCTTTCTACCGCCCACGAAACACCCAGTGCCTTTTAGTTACACACCTTCGGCACACTAAGAAGAGATTTCTTCGTTGCTTTCTTTATATCTGGGGTTTGTGAGCTTTGAATCTTGATGGAAGGTTGGAGTTCCAAATGTGGACCTTGTAAAGCACCTGTATCACTTTTAATTTTGCTCTGCCAATATACCTTGCCACTGAAACTTCCTTGGCCCCAGCCCTAATCTCTCTACTTGAAGAATAGTGGGATTCAAGATCGCAGAGTCCCTGGGAGGCCACACCTGTCAAAGCTCTGAAAACTTCCCTCTTCAGAGAGCACTGTTTATGATAAGCTTTGATTCCTGTGCTCCTTTGCCTCTTCTGCTGTTTGTTTTCTTTTATTTTCTATAGAGCTTATTGTATTAGTCAGGATTCTCCAAAAAGAACCAATAGAAGACAAATAGAGAGAAGAAATGATTTATAGGTTTACCTGATTGTGCAGGCTAAGAAGTCCTCTGGTAGTCATGTGCAAGCTGTTGAATCAGGGAAACCAGTAGCACATCTCAAGTAAAGTTGGAAGGCTTGAGAACCAAGGAAGCCAATAGTGTAATTCTCAGTTGGAGGCCAAAAGACCAGGAGCCCAAGGAGGCCACTGGTACCAGTCGAGCCCAAAGTTCAAAGAATCTGGAGTTCTGATACTCGAGGTCAGAAGAGAAGGACATCCTGCTCCCAAAGGGAGAGAAAGAGAGAGAATTCCCCTGCTCCAGCTTATTCCATCCAGAATAAGGGGTGCCAATTAGGGTTGCCCACCCACATTGACGGCAAATATTTCCCATTCAGTTTACCAACTGGAATACCAATCTTCCCTGGAAACACCTTGACAGACACACCCAGAAACAATGTTTCACCAGCATCTTTCCATCCAGTCAACACCTAAAATTAACCCTCATACTTCTCCTCTGCTAACATAAAAAATGAATATGTGTTTTTTTTATTTATCATATTTATTTATTTATCTTTGTTTTCTCCCTTCTTCTCACAGCTCTGGAAACTAGAAGGTAAATTCCAGGAGGACAGGGTTCTGTATTGGTTTGTTATAGTAGTATCTCAAGTGCCTAAAATAATGACTGGCTTATATTACTATTTAGTAGATTTTTGCTGACTCCAGTTGGGTGAGTTCATGGTTTTTCAAAAATACACATATTTTTGGAAAAAAAATATATATCTCATATATAAATTCAAGTCTGAGTGACCTATCTGATATCCTCCTAAGTGCAGGGCATGCCCAAGGCCTCTCCTTCACATGGACCTATTTCAACTTTACAACAAACATTTCTTCTTCTTGATGGAAATGAATCCTGTTGCAGGTCACTCAGGTGCTAGATATCATAGCCTAAAACCACTTCTGTGAAGTCTTCTATCAACCAAAGGGATTTTCCTTTTGTTCTTGAGTCTTTCCTGATACAATTCAGAACAATTATTTTCTATTCTGACCCACCTCCCAAATAAAAAGTGAATGAGGGATTATGTCTATAAAGAAACTCAAGAATCCAAGAAACACACTTTAACATTAAAAAAAAAAAGCAAAATTTCAAGGCCATCTTCTCATCCAGTTTGGCTTCTCTCTCCAGTGGGTGCCTAATGAGGCATGGCTCTCGAAGACCAGGCAATCAGACTCTTCATTTTGTGAGTTTAATTCTGCAATCCTCAGCTTAAGACACCAAGTTTACAGCCTTTGCAATAAGCTCTGCTTACATGTGCTGTGTGGCCAGCGGAATCACAAGGGTAACTGCGAGGGGAAGGCAGTCTTGTTTGACACCAGTACCCATGTTCTGACAGCACTACCCAGAGCCAGAATCACAGGGGGAGTAAACACACAAACATGTTCGGTATGATTCTAGGATGACCCTTGGTATTGCTTCTAGGGGCATGTCTCACTCAGATGGGACAAAGGAGAATGGAACAAAGATGGCAGAGTCATCAGTGACAAATAAGAGTATCTTGGAAATCACAGGTGCAGAAAACAGATCCTATTGGGTAGCAGGAAGAATTGAGATAAGAAGCAAAGCAAGTACTAGAATCTTTTAGGAGCTGGAGGGGGAGATCACTCAGCCCATGGTAGCAACATCACAGATCTGGGGAAGACTGACCAGGCAGCAGCAAGGAGTTAAAATATCTGGCATGTGTCTCTGCAGCAATAACAAACCTGGCACCACCCTCTGTTGTAGGTACCCAGGGAAGGAAAGTAGATGAGTCTGAGTGTCAGGGACCCTGGACTGCCACAAGAGTAGTCCTTCTGCATCAAGTAGGTGCCTTCTAGAAGAGGCAAGGCATTGAGGTGGTGGTTAACAGGGACCCATTACCTTGGGCTGAGGTGGTCCAGGCTGAAGGACAGAGACCCTGGTCTCCCCTGAAAAGACTTTAAGATGTCTTCTGGAGCAGGAGAAAGGGGATGGGCAAATAGCACATACCCCTGACAACTGCCTGCAGGTGAGGAGGGGTTCTAACTCCTGGTTACAGCCCTCGATGTGGGAGGGAACGTGTTGGAAGCAGCAGTACAATTCCAGCGTTACCATCTGTGTCACACTCAGCTGCATTAGATGTGTTCCCACAGAACTGCCTCATTAGTCCACGCACTATTACACATTTTACAGAGAAGAGGCAGAGGCTTGGGGTTGGCACTGTTTACTCTGGACCATATATTCTTAACAGGGATGCCATCGCCCCCAAGAGGTGAAAACTGGTTCTTGGTGGTAATGGTGGGAGTAGAGTGTGAAAAAGAAAAAAATCTATCTTCTTCTTGTGCATGTGCATACTATGTATAGCATCTGTGTGCAGCTGTGCAGACAGGCAGAGAGTCTATATACAGCCATACAACATATTTCTGGAGTTAAAATTCCATGGAGCATAATAAAGGAAAATCTGGAAGTCCTCTTCTTAGGAGGTGATAATGGGGGAGGGGGATAGCTGGTTGAGAAAACTTGGTCTCTTCCAGCATTGTCTAGCTAGTAGCTGCACATGGCAATGAGAACTTGAAATGCAGCCAGTTGAAATCAAGGTTATAGGGAGCATAAAGCACACACTGAACTTCAGACCCTTAGGAAAGACATAATGCAAACTGGCTCCTTAATAACTTTGTGTTGATTACATGTTGGAATAATAACATTATGAGTATCTTGGGTTAAATAATGTAGAAATAAAATTAATTTTGCCTTTCTATGTATGCTCTTTTTCATGCAGCTTCTAGAAAATGTGAAATCACAAATATGGCTCACATCCTATTTCTAATGGCCAGTGATGCTCTAAACAACCACTGACTTAAAGAAGCTTCAGGATGTATACCCATCCTATGGCTCCCTTGCATACTACATGGTTATTCCAGAGCTGGCTCCTCTGAGAAGAACCTCTTGCTGTATGTTGGAAATGGGGAAGCTCCCTCCAGCTGTGAGGTCCTACTGTAGACCCAGCTGTGAGCCTGGCATCACTGCAGAATAGGAGAGTATGGGATCCCCCAAGACCCGTTACACTGGAAATGATAGTTCCATAAATAGCCATGTCATCTGCTGTGTGTCTGCATCTGGGGAAAGATTGCAGAGGCAAAGTTAGAAAGAGCATCCAACCCGAGGCCAGCAGGTTAAAGAGAGTGTTGGAATAAATGATCGTTTTAAACAAGAAGGAAGAAAAAAGCATTCATCTCTTGTGGGAAGGAGGAGATACAGCCAAATAAATAAATAAAGATTTTTACAAAACCTTCGCATAATAAATAGGGGCTAATAAGTGCTGCTCTGCTGGATTGAATTGATGCTCAAATTGCCAATATGCCCACTCTTTTATTCTTTTACTAATGCCCAATTTAGCAGGGGAGAAAAATCAATTCTATTTTGATTTCATGAGGGAAAAAAATGCTGAATGAAAGAAAAGTGCAATAAAATGAAACTTCAGTCTTCAGCCCCCCACCAACCCAGAATGTGTGACTATGTGGTCAATGGACTTCTCCATAGAAAGGACTCTTGAATCTACTCTCTACCTTAACCTCTGATAAGCAGGCAGGATGTTCCAAGCTGGTCAGAGAAGTCCTCTAGGATACTTGGGAAATTCAGTCTAGTATCAGGTCCCCAAATCAATCCTCATTCTCTGAATTTACTTCCACCCCAGTTCCCCTTAATTGTGGCCTCTGTATACCCAGCTCTAACCAGAAGTTCTCCCTGCCTAACAAAACTTCTATCGTGTTTTCTCATTTCAACCGATCATTTCATGCCAGAATCTCAGAGCAGAGTTTTGGTCTCCCAGCCCCTAGAGGTAAGGCTAGTTACTCTTTATGAAGACAGCAGGGCACCCTGGTTAAGCAGGTGGATTTTAGATTCATGCTCCCTAGGTTCCATGTCTGGCTCTGTCTCTCACTAGCTGTGAGAAGTCTAGAAAGTTATTCTCCCTAAGCCTTGATTCCCTCACCTCAGAATGAGAAAGGAAAGGAGAATAGCCTCATGCGGTTAGGATAATAAAATGAGTAATGCATGGAAATGCTTAGTGAGGTGCCTGGCCAACAGTGAGTGGTAATAAATGTTCACTCTTATTGATATTACCATTATAAAAATTGTTACATGGATATGAGTCAGAGTGGAGGCGGCATGAGCCTTTGACTTCTGACTTTGTAGTTTCTTGATTCTAGATTAGCCAATCGATGAGGCTTAATGCATATTTTTTTTCTTTTTTCTTTTTTAGAAATATTTAACTTTCTACATATTTAGCAGAGGGTGTGTACACTCACCAGAGAGAAAAAGAGAGCAAGAGAGAGTGAGGAGGGAGAGAAAGCACCCCCAGGGAGGCATGGTCATGTTGCAACCTTGTCTCTTCTATTTTTCTACCCTGTTGGGATTCTGGGCAGTCATGCATGTTTTTAAGCCACACGGATGAAGCCATGGGATACCATGTGTGATCTGGCTCCCTTACCTACTAGGCTACAGGGCTGACCCTGGAAGTATTTCATTTTAAAATCACTTTAGATTTACAGAAAGATCAAAAAATCAGAACCGATTGTTTCCATGTATCCATCATCTGGCTGCCCCAAGTGTTTGCATCTTACATACCACAACACAATGATCAAATCCAGGAAGTTAACGTCGATGAATACTACATATTGCACCATGATGAACACCATCACCTAGGGCCTTATTTCAATTTCACTTGTTTTCTAACTGTTATCCTTTTCCCAATTTTGTCTAGGTAGTACTTAGTTATTCTTACTTCTTAGTTTATTCATATCTGGAACAGCACCTCAGTCTTTCTTTGCTTTTTTTAACTTGGTGCTTTTCAAAATGCCTGTTAGTTTTTTGTAGAATATTCTTTAGTCTAGGTTTTGATATCATTAGATTGGGATTATGGTTTTTATTTTTGTTGTTGTTGTTGTAATTGTTTTTTTTTTTTCTTGAGAGGTTTTTGCTACAGGGTGCGTGCGCTCGCCAGAGAGACAGAGAAAGACAGAGAGACAGAAAGCAAGAAACAAGCCCCTGGGGGGATGGCCATGCTGCAATCCCTTCTCCTCCATTCTCCTCTCGGGATCTTGCGCACGCACACACACATGAGTTTAAGCCACTGAGTCTGGGACTCAAACCATGGTTGACTACATGGGAGTTCAGCGACATAGCCATTACGCCAACTGCTGATCCCTGGGAGTATGTATTTTTGACAAAAATGTCGTACAACCAATATGTCTTGCTTAGAGCATTTTATTAAGAAGTACATGAGGGGGGCCAATAGATGGAGTAGTGGTTATATATATATATCACTGGACTCCCACATAGCCAACCGTGGTTCAAGTCCCGATGGCTTGGAAATAGCACTGAGTGTGAATGTGTGTGTGTCCAAGATCCCAGGAGGAGGATGGAGGAGAAGGGATTGCAGTGTGACCATCCCTTGGGGGGGAGGGGGTGATTTCTCACTTTCCTTCCCACTGTCTCTTTCAGGCAAACACACGTGCCCTAACAGCAAAAAACTCTTTAAAAAAAAAAAGTACCTGAGGTTCTCCCTACTGGTATAGTTAACTTAAATCATTTGGTTGAGAAAGTAGCATAATATGTTGAGCATCTACTATGTTTTCCTTGGGGAGTAAAAAAGTGAATATAATGTGATCCATGCTCTCAAGAAACTCTCAAGTCCAATGAACAAATGGTACTCTGGTCACTAGTGATGTATATAACCACCACTCCAAAATGTAGTGGCATAAAACATCTTTTTATGCTTGCAGACTCTGTGGGTTGTAAATTTGAAAGCGTTCTCTCATCTGAGAAGACTCAGATGACCAGGATGACTAGAGAGTCGAGAACTATAGTCACCTGGAGGCTTCCTCACTTACCAGTCTGGTACCTGGACAGGTCTGACCCTCAGTCTAGACTTACCTGGAGAAATCAAACACAGAGCATTTACACATGGCTTCTTTAAGTCCCCTGCATTTCTCTCACATGGGGTCCCAGGGAAATCAGACTTCAGAAACAGCAGCTTAGCCACTGCAGACAGAGGTGGTCCTGTGGACAAGTCAGAAGCCACACTGTTTTTATGACTGAGTCTTTGAAGTCACACAGCATTACTTTGTCCACAGTGTCCAGCAATGTCCACAAGTCATATAAGACCCAAGAGGAAGAACATCGAGTCCATATTTTGACAGAGACATATCAAAGGATATGCAATTTTTAAAAAAATGGGAAAAACACCCAAGGGACTACCTACGTATACAAGTTTGAATACTCACACTCAAGAGAGCAAGAGCTTCAACATTTGGGGCCTCATTCATTATTAATACAAAATTATTTGGTGCCAATAAATAATTATTAATACATAATTATTCTGTGCTGGACAGGCATTAACCAGTTGCCAGGGATGTTTGCCAAGTTCCTTCTGGGAGTATCAGGCTCAGACAGATCACAGTCCATAGTCTTGTGGTCAATAGTTGCAGTCCCTCCCCAAGCAGCCCCTTCCTCTCAAAACTGGTCACACAGGGACATGCTCAGAGGAGCCGAGGACAAAACAGAAGGGTGGAGTGGAAATGCTGGACTTTAGCATCAGAATGACCTCATTTCAAATCCTAATTGTAACAATTCAAGATTCCTTACATTTTCATTCCTAATCCTCATTTATTCAGTAAACATTATTGACTCCTTTTCTATGCCAAGCTGGGTGCTTGGCAGCTATTGCAGTAAGTAAATCGAATCCAGGGTTTGCCCTCAGTCAAAGCTCTCCCCTAGCTGTCTCCGCCAGAAAGGCTATTGACATGGCTGCAAGGTTCTAGGGAGCAGGGTCATGGGATTAACTACTTGTACCCCCATGCCTCAAGCCAACTGGAGAAGAATTGGTCATGCAACTTAGCAACTTAACCAGGTTTAACTTAGCAGAACGGAAATCAGCGGAGTGTGAAGTTGGAAGGCAAGCAGCTTACATTCAGAACCCAGGAAGTATTGCAATGGAGGCTAAAAGCCATTGGGAATATTAGTAGACAGATACACTAAGCAAGAAGGTTTCTGTGAAAATAACAAAATCATAGCACCCAGGATACCCCAGTATAAGATTAAAAGCTGAAAAGAGATTTAAGCTTCATATTATTAAACTGCATTATGACAGTTTAGGAAGAAAGTGCTTAGAGCCCTGAGTTGATGGTGGCCCTCTTATGGGACTCTGACTGCATGCTTTGAAATTTAGAGCAGTTAGAAAGACTCGGGCTGTCAGAATATCCCTCCGTGTGGGGCAGGACAGGGGAGGCGAGGAGACTAGGAAGTTGCTCTGTGCTGTGGATTGGAAGGGACTGGGAGAGGGAGCACCTATTGACAGGAACACACTCACCTCAAGTCTGTATGGGAGCTGAAAGGAGTAGTGTTGATTGAAGAAAGAGAGTGGGGCACATGGTAAACACAGATGATAGTTACCATTATCACCACCCACTGGCCAACATTGCACTTGTGGCTGGTGAGTGGTGAATGCCACATCCTGGGCCAGCTGTATTTTGAGCTTACTTTTTCCTAGTATTTGAACCCAGAGCTACCAGAAAACCAACTAAAGTCAGAGGACAGGACATCAGAAGCCATCAAAAGCCATATGAGTAAACCAGCCTACTTCCCCTTCTGCATTGCCTCTCTCATCCATGGCAACTGAGAGAGTCCACACTAGACTGGAACAAGCTCTCTGCAGAGCAGCAGCAGGACTTTGCTGGTCAGCAGCCAGCTCTGGCAATGCTGGAGAAGAAGACAGCCTGGGCAGGTCCTAACATAGCTAACCAAGCCCACAGGCTGGGCCTGTGACCTGGAGCTTGGGTTTGGGAACCAGAGAAGCCTGGTTCACACTGTCTAGAAACTTCACTGCTCCACGCAGTTATCAGAGTTCTTTAGTTGACTGAAGTTACAAAACAGAGCTTTTGTTACTCAGGTCTTGATAGGTTATAGGTCTGGGTTTCCACACAGAATCTGCAAGGCTAAAACTCGATGTATCTTCCGTCCCCCGGATGAGACCCTCACTCTTCCCCTTGCAGAATGTCATCAGCATCAGAAGGCCAAGCCATTGTAGATCTTCAATGGTTTCAAGCCATAGAGGGCTCCCTGCCCTTCGGGCCCGGTGCCATGTATTGGCTCCATTGTGTATCTACATTTATAAGACCTCAGTAATCCTCAAGTTCACTCCCCTCTCTCCATCTCCTTAGCATCTGATCTAAGCCAAGGCTTCTTTGTCCTCTGTCATCTGGATGAGAGCCAGATGCACCAAAGGTGCCCCTATGTTGTTTCTCTGGTCTGTTCAATCCTCCATTCCCTGTCCTGAGAATGTGATTTTCCAGATTCAACCTGGAAGAGCATCTTTTGAAGAGCTTGTCACATAGGTTCTTCTTCCTCAGATATTCTCATCACTAGATGATCAAGGAAGGACATACAACTCTGCCTCATATTTTTAAAAAAATTTGTTATAGGTTGTATGCACTTGTGGAAAAGAGACACAGAGAGATAGAAAATAAGAAAGTAGCCCCCAAGGAGGATGGCCATGCTGCAACTCCTCTTCCTCCATTCTCCTCTCAGGATTTTAGACATGCATGCACATGTGCCCAATGTGTCTTTTGAACTTCCAAGTCCAGGACTTGAACTGCACAGCTGGCCGTGTGAGATCTAGCTGCCTTAACTACCATGCCACCAACTGGTCCATAAATCTGCCTCTTTAACAAGCTCCCAGATGGTTCTAATGACTGGCACCTTGTCTGCAGACCACACTTTCAGTGGGACTGTTCTGAAACATAGCTATGATCCTGTGTCTCATTTGATTGCCTATCCGCCCCTTTAATGGTTCTGTATTTAACCTGAGGATAAATCCTATGTGGTTTAGTGCTCACATAAATAGACTTACCTGGAGAAATCAAACACAGAGCATTTACACATGGCTTCTTTAAGTCCCCTGCATTTCTCTCACATGGGGTCCCAGGGAAATCAGACTTCAGAAACAGCAGCTTAGCCACTGCAGACAGAGGTGGTCCTGTGGACAAGTCAGAAGCCACACTGTTTTTATGACTGAGTCTTTGAAGTCACACAGCATTACTTTGTCCACAGTGTCCAGCAATGTCCACAAGTCATATAAGACCCAAGAGGAAGAACATCGAGTCCATATTTTGACAGAGACATATCAAAGGATATGCAATTTTTAAAAAAATGGGAAAAACACCCAAGGGACTACCTACGTATACAAGTTTGAATACTCACACTCAAGAGAGCAAGAGCTTCAACATTTGGGGCCTCATTCATTATTAATACAAAATTATTTGGTGCCAATAAATAATTATTAATACATAATTATTCTGTGCTGGACAGGCATTAACCAGTTGCCAGGGATGTTTGCCAAGTTCCTTCTGGGAGTATCAGGCTCAGACAGATCACAGTCCATAGTCTTGTGGTCAATAGTTGCAGTCCCTCCCCAAGCAGCCCCTTCCTCTCAAAACTGGTCACACAGGGACATGCTCAGAGGAGCCGAGGACAAAACAGAAGGGTGGAGTGGAAATGCTGGACTTTAGCATCAGAATGACCTCATTTCAAATCCTAATTGTAACAATTCAAGATTCCTTACATTTTCATTCCTAATCCTCATTTATTCAGTAAACATTATTGACTCCTTTTCTATGCCAAGCTGGGTGCTTGGCAGCTATTGCAGTAAGTAAATCGAATCCAGGGTTTGCCCTCAGTCAAAGCTCTCCCCTAGCTGTCTCCGCCAGAAAGGCTATTGACATGGCTGCAAGGTTCTAGGGAGCAGGGTCATGGGATTAACTACTTGTACCCCCATGCCTCAAGCCAACTGGAGAAGAATTGGTCATGCAACTTAGCAACTTAACCAGGTTTAACTTAGCAGAACGGAAATCAGCGGAGTGTGAAGTTGGAAGGCAAGCAGCTTACATTCAGAACCCAGGAAGTATTGCAATGGAGGCTAAAAGCCATTGGGAATATTAGTAGACAGATACACTAAGCAAGAAGGTTTCTGTGAAAATAACAAAATCATAGCACCCAGGATACCCCAGTATAAGATTAAAAGCTGAAAAGAGATTTAAGCTTCATATTATTAAACTGCATTATGACAGTTTAGGAAGAAAGTGCTTAGAGCCCTGAGTTGATGGTGGCCCTCTTATGGGACTCTGACTGCATGCTTTGAAATTTAGAGCAGTTAGAAAGACTCGGGCTGTCAGAATATCCCTCCGTGTGGGGCAGGACAGGGGAGGCGAGGAGACTAGGAAGTTGCTCTGTGCTGTGGATTGGAAGGGACTGGGAGAGGGAGCACCTATTGACAGGAACACACTCACCTCAAGTCTGTATGGGAGCTGAAAGGAGTAGTGTTGATTGAAGAAAGAGAGTGGGGCACATGGTAAACACAGATGATAGTTACCATTATCACCACCCACTGGCCAACATTGCACTTGTGGCTGGTGAGTGGTGAATGCCACATCCTGGGCCAGCTGTATTTTGAGCTTACTTTTTCCTAGTATTTGAACCCAGAGCTACCAGAAAACCAACTAAAGTCAGAGGACAGGACATCAGAAGCCATCAAAAGCCATATGAGTAAACCAGCCTACTTCCCCTTCTGCATTGCCTCTCTCATCCATGGCAACTGAGAGAGTCCACACTAGACTGGAACAAGCTCTCTGCAGAGCAGCAGCAGGACTTTGCTGGTCAGCAGCCAGCTCTGGCAATGCTGGAGAAGAAGACAGCCTGGGCAGGTCCTAACATAGCTAACCAAGCCCACAGGCTGGGCCTGTGACCTGGAGCTTGGGTTTGGGAACCAGAGAAGCCTGGTTCACACTGTCTAGAAACTTCACTGCTCCACGCAGTTATCAGAGTTCTTTAGTTGACTGAAGTTACAAAACAGAGCTTTTGTTACTCAGGTCTTGATAGGTTATAGGTCTGGGTTTCCACACAGAATCTGCAAGGCTAAAACTCGATGTATCTTCCGTCCCCCGGATGAGACCCTCACTCTTCCCCTTGCAGAATGTCATCAGCATCAGAAGGCCAAGCCATTGTAGATCTTCAATGGTTTCAAGCCATAGAGGGCTCCCTGCCCTTCGGGCCCGGTGCCATGTATTGGCTCCATTGTGTATCTACATTTATAAGACCTCAGTAATCCTCAAGTTCACTCCCCTCTCTCCATCTCCTTAGCATCTGATCTAAGCCAAGGCTTCTTTGTCCTCTGTCATCTGGATGAGAGCCAGATGCACCAAAGGTGCCCCTATGTTGTTTCTCTGGTCTGTTCAATCCTCCATTCCCTGTCCTGAGAATGTGATTTTCCAGATTCAACCTGGAAGAGCATCTTTTGAAGAGCTTGTCACATAGGTTCTTCTTCCTCAGATATTCTCATCACTAGATGATCAAGGAAGGACATACAACTCTGCCTCATATTTTTAAAAAAATTTGTTATAGGTTGTATGCACTTGTGGAAAAGAGACACAGAGAGATAGAAAATAAGAAAGTAGCCCCCAAGGAGGATGGCCATGCTGCAACTCCTCTTCCTCCATTCTCCTCTCAGGATTTTAGACATGCATGCACATGTGCCCAATGTGTCTTTTGAACTTCCAAGTCCAGGACTTGAACTGCACAGCTGGCCGTGTGAGATCTAGCTGCCTTAACTACCATGCCACCAACTGGTCCATAAATCTGCCTCTTTAACAAGCTCCCAGATGGTTCTAATGACTGGCACCTTGTCTGCAGACCACACTTTCAGTGGGACTGTTCTGAAACATAGCTATGATCCTGTGTCTCATTTGATTGCCTATCCGCCCCTTTAATGGTTCTGTATTTAACCTGAGGATAAATCCTATGTGGTTTAGTGTTCACATAAATGCTTTCATGATCCAATTGCACCATGGATGCCATGTGCTGATGCATCCATGATCCACCACCAAAGGGATGAAATCTATTAAACCCAGGACTATGTCTAGCAGAAGTAGCATGATTAGGCACCAAGAAAGAGATATCCTTTTCTTCTCACAAAGTCACTCTCAGCTTCCTGAAGTGCAGGAGGCTGAATTGAGGGCGGGGGGAGGGAAAGCCTTTTTCTAAGTTGTACCAAAGGACTCCATAGCCAACAGCAGTCCTGTTCAAGAACATCCCATTGGCTTCCTCTTCCTTCACACTTCTCCCTCTTTTACCATGTCTTCTTACCCTCTTCACCTGAGTACCACCTTCACACTCTGTGGGGAAAGCTTCCTAGCCCCAGAGACTTAGTCATTCTGTTTGCTATATGCATACTGCCAAGAATCTTCTTTGTTCCTTCAGAGCAGTAATCTCAATGTACCTTTCCCATATTCCTGTTGGTTATACCTAATCTTCCACTGGACTGTAAGCCTCTGAAGACTCCCCAGTGCTTAGTATATGGCCGAGTACACAGTTAAGGTCTCAAACAACATTTGTTGTAGATTCTATTCTGAAGCTCAAAGACTCTCACAGGTGCCAAACTCTGGTATGCCATTTTGTTGTTGTTTCTTAAGTATTTTATTTTGAAATAATTTTAAATAGAGAAGTTGCAAAAAATAGTAAAGAGTTTTGCACCCTTTAAACAACTTCCCTATGTTAACATCTTACATGGCCATGATATATTGATAATTTCTTAATTTACATTGGTGCATTACATTGACTAAACTCCAGACTTAAAAAAAAATATTTTTCCTTTTTTATTCTTCTCCAGGTTCCCTCATAGCATTTAGTTGTCATGTCTCCCTGTCTTTTCTTAATCCGTGACAGCTTCTTGGTCTTTCCTTGTCCTTCTGTGACTTGACATTTCTTAAGAGAACTGATTAGTACTCAGTCTAATGCATCTAATATTTTCTCACTGATGGGCTGAGGTTATGGAAACAAAACCCAGAGAGCACATAATCCCTTACCTATCATGTCCAAGAGTATGATCTCAACATGACTTATCTCCAGCGATGCTAATTTGATCATTTGGCTAAAGTGGTGTCTGCCAGTTTTCTCTCTTATACAGCTAGTATTTTCTCCCTTTCCATACTTCATTCAAAGTGAGCCAGTAGGTGTAGCCCACACTCAAGGAGAGAGGAATTAGACTATATCAGGAAAGAATATCAAAGATTTGTGGTTTTATGGTAAAATTATAACAGTAACAAATAAAGTTAAAGGAAGATACTTTGAGGCTCTGCAGATATTATTTCCCCTTCATTTCATCCACCACTTCTAGCTTTCACCAAGATACCCTGCCTACAGGAGCTCTCTCTGTAATATTACAGTGGTGATTTCCTCCTTCCTCCCAGCATGCCATTTTATGACTCTTTTTCTTGGCTTGAGTCACATCTTACAGTTCCTCTATTTAACCTCTTTCATGCTTGAAGTCTCAGCTCCACCATTCTCAGCCCTGGTTGCCCAGTTGAATCTCCGAATCTCCTGGGTAGCTTGAAAACTATTTCGATGCCTTATATCCAGACAGTTTGATTTCTCTGGTCCAAAGCTGGTCCATGCATTTGTACATTATATAAGCTCCCCTGAGCATTCTATGCTCAGCAAGGGCTGAGGACCACTGGCCTAACTAGGTGCTCTCAAAGCTGCTCTGGGAGGCCATCCTCTGATAAAACCAGGCATGTATGGACCTGTATTCCCAAAGGATATGGCTCCTATAATGTCCATCAATGTCTGTGTCTGTGCCCAATGTCAAGAATGGTGTCTTCCTCCTCTGTGTCTCCCCTCCCCAGAACCCAGCACAGAGTCTGTACAAAGAGGGTTCTTAGTGTGTAATTTGTAAATTCAGAGAATGAGCGTTTCTCAATAGAAGCCAAAGCTGTAACTGCCTGTTCACACAACTGGCAAAGCCCCATACTCTCACGTTGGCTCTACAGTCTTAGAAATGCCCACAATAGCAGTACAGGTGTCAGTCATGGCCCCTTTCCCATTATTGTAGTCCTCAGATTTCTAGGAAAACAAGGGGAGGGGGCCCACCAGCCTAGAAGTTACTGGCACGTGCATTGCAAACACCTGTGCTTCAGAGGGAACATATTTGTCTTGTATTTTTAAAGTGTGAAGACACCAAAGAGCCAACAGTTTAATTCTAACAAAGGGAGATAACCTCAAGCTGGTCTCCTTTTGTACTGTTTGCTTCTGAGACTAATGAGAAGGCAAAGACTGCTTGCAGACACTTTCACAGAAGGCAAAAAAGAAGAAAATATTTTAACCAGTTGTTTTGAGCTTAAAGGAAAAATATGAGAATGTAACCCTTTATTCAATGAACTTCCCACCCTGTTCAATTTTACCTGTGGTCTTATTAAAACTCTAGTGTGTTGAAACTTCCTGAGTGTGAGCAGGAATCCACTGAAGAAAGTCAGGAGCAGATGGGATAATAACTTAGGGTGATGATCCTCCCCTCCTAAGGATTTAGGGTGAAGGTACAAGTGAGGTAGCAAGAGAAAAGTGTGCCGAGTGACAGAGGATTACCATGAGTAGGCTTCTCTTGACCTAGTTACTCATTGACAGTAAAATTTTCTTTTTACTTAATTCTTATGGAATACTACTTTGCCTCTGATCATGATGCTCACATAAACCTCATGTTTTTAAACCTGACATGTATGTTAAGTAACTGTATGTGATAAGAGCCCTAAGGGGGCCGGACAGTGGTCCTGCAGTAATGCAGTGCTCTACGAGGCTGACCCATGTTGGAAAGTCCCTGGATGGCATTTAGAAGTCTCCTCGAATATGCAAGTACAGGCATGCCCATGATCTGGGGCTGGAAGCTGGGAGTGGATTGTAGTGTGGAGGCTTTCTTGAGGTGCCTATTTCTCTGGCTCTCTTTTTCTTTCTCTCTCTTCCATAAAAGAAATAAATGTTTTGTTTTGTTTTAGAAGTACACTTAGTGGGCCAGCAGGTAGCATAGTGGTTAAGGTGCTGGACTCCCACATGGCTGATCTTAGTTCGAGTCTCAGACATGATGGCTTAAAAACTCATGCCACACACATGTGTGTGTATGCCCAAAATCCAGAGAGGAGAATGGAGGAGAAGGGATTGCCCCATGGGCATCCCCCTGAGGGGTGATTTCTCTCTTTCTGTCTCTCTCTGTCTCTCGGTGAGTGCACATGCCCCATAGCAAAAATCTCTCTAAAAAAATATTAAGAGCACTTAGGTCGATAAAATCATGTGTTTCCTCACTTTGGGGTCATCTCTTTGGGAGTGATTTCTGCATAACCTTTTAGTTTTGCCAGACTGTGCATGTCCCATTGTTCTCAAGCTTATGCTCAACAGAGAGAGAGAGAAAGTGAAAATCACACCCCTAACCCCAAGGGAAGATAGCCAAGCTATAATCCCTTCTCCTTTCTCCTCTCAGGATTTTGGGCATGCGCACACACATGCCCAGAGTGATTTTCAAGCCTCCGGGTCTGGGATTCAAACCACGCAGTCAGGCATGTGGAATCCAGCATCTTAACAGGCCACATGCTGGCCCATATTTCTCGCTTTTTCTTTCTGGCTCCCTGGTTTTCTCTCTCTCTCTCTCTCTGGCTCACCTTTTCTGACTCCTAGGTCAGAAAAGATATTCAGAAAAAGTGCCATGTTAAGTGAGGTCTGAGGATGGGGAGCCATAAATTAGGCAAAAAGGAGGCATGACAGGAAAATGTGTACCAAGCTGACAGACTAGCCGGTGTGAAGGTCCTATGGCAGAAGAGACCATGGCTCTTTTCAGGTATCAAAATAAGGCTTGGGGTGCAAGAGGGAAGGAAGAAGCCAGCTCATGGGATGAGCTAATTTAGACCACAGGATAAGGATGCAGTCATAGCCTCAAGAGCTACAGGAAACCATCGGCCTTAGGATGTGACTGCATTTTTGTTGTAAAGTGCTTGCTCTGCTTTCTGGCTGGGGATCCCCCTATCAGCAGCCAGAGGCAAAAGAGGATGCCCTTGAGCACTTTGTTTCAGTCAGACCCCCTCCCTAGAGCCCAGAGTTTTTGTGCAGCTCTGTATCCCTTTCCCCACCAACCCTTTATTTTATGTTCGCTATTCTAACAAATCTTTCCTTTTCTCCACTTCCAAACAAAGATTCATATTGCATTATGCATTTATGGCCACAGCTCCATCCCATTTCATTTTTCTCACCTTTCTTCTTTCCCTCCCCAGCCCAATCCTCCACTAACTTCGTAAAACTTGCAAGTTAAATTTTTCAAAGACTGTTTCTGACAAAGCAGTGGGAATTAGATTTGGTGAAGCCCTTCATAAAAAATTGAAGGCACGCTATATTAACATACATTGATTTATTCATAGTGTTTCATTACACGTAAGTGAGGATCCTGTAATACTAGGAAAGGTTAGGAGAGCAGAGGAGCACGGTATATTATATTGACAGCTCGGTGGAAATTGAGTTGCTTTTGGATTGAATTTGGAGCTCAGGAAAGGAATTGGCTAGTAAATAAGGCATGAGTTTTACCTCCTAGTATCTGTATATCAATGTAGTTGCCACCAGCCCAGGCAGGGGGACTGGGACAGAATTTGAAAGAATACAAGGGCACATCTTCTGCACTACTGTGCTGGGGTAAGTTGCTGCAAGCAGAACGTTTTATTTCTCCTCTTTTGCCGCTAGGGCAAACCAAAATCCAGCAGCGTGCTGCAAGCTCAGTCACCATGGACTTTTCTCTGTTCAATCTTTTTCCCACCCCAAGCCTTTGTCTGGGCAGTTCCCTCTGGCTGGAAACTAGAACTCTCTGTCCTCTGCTCTGACTTCATGTCATCTGCAGGTCTTTGCTCCATTCTCTCCTGAGCACTTTGCCTAAGTTTGGCATTCTCAGAAGCAAATTCTGCAACAAGGATTCAATATCAGAAGATCAGTGAGAAGTTAGACACCAGTACAGCAGTAAGGAGTGGAGAAGAAAAAGAAAGGTGACCAATGATCAGTATATTTCAAGCCAGCTACTTCTGGAGGTTAAGTGGAGCCACATCCCTCAGGTGCGCAAGATACTACAGGGGTTATCATGGGTGAGGACTCTGGGAATTTTATACATTATCCCTCATCAGTCTCCAGGGATGAAAATTACCCTGCATTCTCAGTGAATACCTTTGCAGCAAGCCCTCAAGCCCAGAGAAGCAGGTCCTAGCAACACTTCCTTCTTTGAAGGGCTGTACTGGGCAGGGGTGAGCAGAGGCACGTCCATGACCAGGTCATCCAGAGCACTAAAGTTAGTGGCCACCTGGGCATTGGATGTATGTGCTCAGGCTCCGCTCATGAAATGCACAAAGCCTCCAGCTCTCTGCTTTCTCCTGGGGCTCACTCTGCTTGGAGCAAAGTCTGCCTGTCTCCTCAAGGATAAACCATCAAATACTACTAAATACAAGAGAAAAATCAGCCTTTCCTCTAAAATATTTGGTGCCACTGCCAGAGACAGAAAATTGCTTATTTTTGAAGTAAAATGAATGTGCTACCTTTTCTGCCTGGGTCTGGCCATGCTATGTCATCCTTGATGGAAGATATAGTGATATAAGCTGTATGTATAGCTGGGTCCCTAGAATGGAAGCCACTTGAGAATGGAGAGTGACTCTTATGCATATGGGGACCCCCAGAAGTACTCAGTGCAGGGACCAGAATTCAGGAGTATGCAGGAAGCCTTGATGAAGAGAAGGAAGTAAGTGAACAAATACATTCTTCAATAAATGAACTGTCTCCAAGCTAGGCCGTGTGGTGTAGAATAAAGAGCACAGGCTTCAGACAAATCTGGATTTAGTCCAGTGTCAGGGGTAGATTATTGAATAAGAGGAGAATGCATGATTTACAATTGCACATGACAACACCAATGAATCTCACAAACATAACATTGAAAGAACGAAGCCAGACAAAAGAACACATACCGTAGGATTCCATTTATATAAAGTTCAAACACAAGCAAAACTATCTATGCTGTTAGAAGTCAGATAGAGGCTATCTTTTCTTTCTAGGAGGCAGGTAAGATTGAATAGGCACCTGAGGAGAAAGAGTTGAACCTGTTAATAATCTTGATTATATGACTGTCCAGTTGGCAAACTACATACTTTTTCATATGCATATTGTACTTTAGTGAAAAACGATAATCGAACAAACTAGGTAAGACAAACAAGAAAATCCTGTGTTTACCACTTACCTATGTAAGTCAGTGATGTGGAACTCAGAGTGTGATCCATGAGGCCAATGCCAGCTACCAAATATTATTTTCACTGCAATGTTGTGTGCAGAATTTGAGCATGAGCCCTTCAAAACCTTTATGACACCTTGACATTGCTGTGACACCCAAATGTGGGATCAGTGGACACGAATCATTCCACAGTGTGGACCAGTTGTGCTGCTACCAAATTCATTTAATAATTCATACAGGGCACAGCCTCTGAATTGTTACCAGTCTGCAGTGGATTGGAAAACAACACCATAAATAAACTTTCACCATAAGTTGTTCAGAAAGAGTTGATTTAATGTAAATTGCTTCCAGTTGAGCCTCAGTTTCTCCATTATTAAAATGAGAATGACTAACCTGATACTCCCAAAGTTTGGGGGGGCGGGGACAAGATAATTCATGAGAAAGCCCCAGAATGAAAATGCTATCTGTGTGGAGTAAGAGACCTACAATTGGTACTTTAAAAAAAATGTTCTGTCATGACCAGTAGTAGTGGTTAAGGCTCTGGACTCTCACATGGTCAACCTTGGTTCAAGTCCCAGACCCAGTGACTTGAAAAGCCTGCCTGATGTGTGTGTATCCCTGACCAAAATTCTAAGAGGAGAATGGAGGAGAAGGGATTGCAGCATGACCATGCCCCCTGCAGGGTGATTTCTCACTTTTATTTTACCTCTCTCCCACAAATGTATGTGCCCTATTGGGAAAAAAAAAATCGTCAAAGAGCACATGCACTTACCCCTAAAGGGTTGGAGGAGATGATGGAGACAACACACCCCCATAAGGAATGGTCATTATGTAGTCCTTTCTTCTCCATTCTTTCCTCCTTTCAGAATTTTGGTCATGGTTAAGGCAACTGAATACCACATGGCCAGCAGTGCAGTCAGAGTCCTGGCCCTTGTGGCTTGGTTTTTCAAGTGACTGGGTCCAGAACTCTGACAGCACTGCTGACTATGTGAGATCCAGCTGCCATAACGATGACACCAATGGTTGGCCCTGCATTTTTTTTAAAGAATTATTTTATTTAACTTTATTTATTTATTTTTATTTGACCAGAGAAGGACAGAGAGAAAAAGAGGAGGGATAGTGGGAAAGCAAGCTGCCAGATCCAGGACTGAAACCACGGTCAGCCCTGTGAGAGTCCAGTGTCCTTAAGCACCATGCCACCTGCTGACCCCTGGCCCTGCATTTTTATTAAACCTTCTAACTAATTCTTAGGATGCTACATGTGGACACAGCTCTACAGCTGCTCTGTCCAGTACAGTGATCTCATCACATGGTGCTACTGCAGTTTGGCGATGTGGCTAGTCCAAATTAAGATATACCATTTGGTTAAAATAGATACCAGATCTCTAAGACTTAATATAAATATAAATAATAGAATATAAACTATCACATTACATGTTTTATGTTGATTACAGGTTGAAACGATAGTATTTTGGCTATAGTGGGTTCACGAAATATTGGGTCATTGGAAAAGTCTTGATGCATTTTTGCGTAGAATACATCATGACTTTTCCAATGACCCAATATATTATTAAAATAAATTTCATTTTATGTTTTACTTATTTTAATAGGCTACTGCAAAGTTCAAAAGTACAAATATGGCTTGCAACCCACTTCTATTGGACTTGCTGCTCTACCATGGCAGCAGTAGAATATCCAGAGGCTAGGGTCATCTGGAGGGTGGACAATGACAGCCCTCTTGGTGGAACTTGCTGAGGAAGCTCATGTGCCCTCTCTTCACCTCCCCCAAATTGCTCTGAGTGAGCTACGTTCAGCCTCCTACTTGAGATGCTCATGTGTGTGTTTCCTGGCTTTTTGTACAGATCAACTACAAGGCCGTTGGCTCCCTGGACCCAAGTGCTGACCTCTCCAGCCAGAGGGGGAAGGTGTTCAAACTCCGGAACGAAACCCACCACCTCTTTGTGGGTCTGTACCCTGGGACTACCTACTCCTTCACCATCAAGGCCAGCACAGCAAAGGGCTTTGGGCCTCCCGTCACCACTCGGATCGCCACTAAAATTTCAGGTATCTATTTTAGAAAAGAGATGAAGGGCATTATCTCTTATCTATTTTCTGGGAGTTAAAAAAGGCAGATCCAACTGTTGCTATGTGATATGAGAGGATAACACAGTCCCTTGAGGGTTGCCATTATTGTCTCATGAAGAAAACCAAATTGATGAACTTCTCAAAGTGTAAAAAATATGGGGATAGCAGGTGACATGGTGGTTAAGGCAATGGATTCTCACATTGTTGACTGCAGTTTGAGTCTTAGACCTGATGGCTTAGAAATCACACCAGACATGTGTGCGTGCATGCCCAAAATCCCAAGGGGAGAATGGAGAAGGGATTGTGGTGTGACCATCCCCCCTGGGGAGTGATTTCTCACTTTTCCTCTCTGTCTCTTTCTGTCTCCAGTGAGCACACACATGCTATGGCAGAAACCTAAAAAAAAAAATTACACACACACACACACACACACACACATATATATATATATATATATAATATATAAATTAGGTGGTGATTCTCTAAATAATTTGCCACAGGCCAATGACTTGTATTAAATACTGCATATACATGTGTACACATATATGCATATATTACATATATTATGGTTTATAAATTTGTTTTCAGGAATATTCTTTTGTTGCAAATGCAACACATGCCACAAGTACTCATAAAATAGATAAGTGAATGAATGAATGTTACAGGACCAGTGTCCAAGCATGCAAACTATCATCCCCAGTGGGGCCTCCTATACCATTAGCATCAAAGAATTATATGCAAACTTCTACAACTTTCAGCCTTCCAAATATCTTTGCCATTCTGGTCTACATCCATAAGTGTTTGGCGTGTGGTTTTTACAAAGTAGCATGATGCTTTTTTATGGCTTCTTTTTTTCACTTATCCTTATCCCTTAAGCATGTTCTTTATGGCTACATTATTTTCATTATCATGTTCTGTCACATGGATGGATCTGATCTAATTAAACATTCCTCCATGGCTGGATGTATTTGATGCTGCCATGTTTTCACAAAATAGTGCTTCAATAAACTTTCATTTAAATAAAATTTAATTTATTGATTCAGATTATGACCTCAGAAATTAAATTCAAAAATTGAAATTCTAAATGAAAGGGGATGTGGGTTTAATAACTCTTAATACAAATGACTAAGTTATCTTCCTGAAGGATTAGATTCAGTTGTACTGAATCTAATGTACTCTCAGTTGACTATAAAAAGGAGTCTCATGGGGGGAACAAAAAGGCAGAGGGGACTAGTTTATCATTGACTGTATTTGTATTTTAGATATGTTAAACAAGGTTGACTCTGCTTTCACACCTGTGCTAAATGTATATATTTTCTGAATGTATCTGTTAATTCCTTATAGAGCTTATTGTTTTTGTTGTTTCATTTTCTGTAATAGGGCATGTGTGCTTGCCAGAGAGAGAGAAAGAGCACAAGAAATCATCCCCAGGGGTATGGCCACAGTCCAGTCGCTTTTCCTCCATTCTCCTCTCAGAACTTTGGGCACCCACACATATGCACCTGGTGTGATTTCAAGCCACCAGGTCCAGGACTCAAACCGTGATTAGCCATGTGGGAGTACAACACCTTAATCACCATGCTACCTGCTGGCACCTTCTTGTAGAACTTTCTGATTCATGTGGGTTACTGGCCACATCACTGCCCCCTTTTCCTAGACTGCTACACCTTAAAGTAGCCTAAGGGCAGGTGAGAAATCAGGACTTCCTTTGTTGAAAACCTCCCATGCCACCTCTAGTGTTCCTAAGTGTCTTTAAGAGGGCAAGAAGGGGAGGTAGTGAGTGAGGTTTGGGACCTGTGCTAAGCTCACCTCCGTTTCTGTTCCCTACTCAGCTCCATCGATGCCTGAGTATGACACAGACACCCCACTGAATGAAACGGACACGACCATCACGGTGATGCTGAAGCCTGCACAGTCCCGGGGAGCCCCTGTCAGGTGAGGAGGTACTTCTCTTGGAATGTGCAGCTTTCCTCTTCTGCATCATACACATCTGCAGATGGGTCATGTGACTAACACAGCTCATGGCTGGGACTGGGAGGAAGGCTTCCTGGAAAGAAGAAGGTCATGAAGGTCAACAGTTTCAAGACCAATTCATCAGGGGACTGTGAGCCAGAATCCTGTGACTCCCCCACCTCCCCAATAGAGTATTCAGGAAAGATGTTGATAAGTCCCTGAGATAAGTCTGGCAGAGAACCTTTTGGAATGCTCTATGGTAAATTGGTTAGTGAGGCTGAGGTCTTGAGGATAGTTTCCCAGCAAGATAGCTTGATTGACTGCCAATAACTGACAGATAGACAAGACGATATGCTGAATTCTGAAAACAACCTCAGAAACTGCAAATGGGGCAAGATCTGGAGGCTAGACCAGTGTAAAGCCATAGAATGCTTGAGTCCCAAGGGGCACTGGCTGCTAAGGTCACACTAACCCTAACACGAGGGTGGAGCTTGGGAGCATGCTCGTATCCACTTAGCAAATACATCTCAGGGGCTAAGCTGGCCAACATAAGTTCACAGGCAACAAGCTGTCATCTCTAAACAAACTACATTTTAGACAAGGGCAACAATATGGACTGCTGAGAACTCCGGGAAGCAGGACTACATTCTCTTGAAATGAAGTGGAGTGTTACGTGGAACAACTTTCATGTTGGTTCAGTTTAGTTCAACAAGTATGCAGTGAGTAGCCACATGCCAGGGATGGGGCAGGAACAGGAGAGAGTGGTGACTCATTGCAGCTCTCCACAGTCTGCTGGCTGCATTTGAGGCAATGGGGGGAAAATGGGAATTCAGTGGCAGTAAACCTGGATTCAAATCCTACTCTAACACTGCTGTATGACCTTAAAGAAGAGGATTAAACTCTGAAGACTCAATTTCCTTACATGTAAGGTATGGACAGTAACTAATTCACAGATAAACTGGGGAAGTACTCTGAGCAAGGCAGACTGTCAAAGTTCTGGTGCCTTTCTTACCTTTGCTTCTTCCTAGAAGAATCCTGAGATTCTGTTCCAAAAGGTCTTTGCAACGCCATGCCTCACTGCAGGGTTGTTGTGTTGCCTGCGTCCTGCCATGTAAATCGTCAAAGCTGTTTAAGATCCTGATTCTAGGGTGGTGGGAGGGATACTTAGGAGCCCCTAAATAACCTCTCCAGTTCAAAATAGTCTTCACAAACCTTTTTTTTAAAATCTGTAGACTTCAAGTTTTAGAAAAATGTTTTAAAATTGTCTCTACATAAGAAATACACAAACTGGGTCCTTCCCAGTGGTGGGATGAAATTAATATATGAACAGAGAATCAGGAAGTCGTTCTCAGGGTGACTTGGATTGTATAGCTGTGAATCTCTGAGAACCCATCAGAAATAAGTGAACATAGACAGGAATAATTAGCACTGCTTTTGTTTACTGGGCAACTTCTATGTTCCAAGGGACTAATCCTAACCAACCTATGTGTATCAGTATTACTACTCAGGAATAAGTAATAATAAGTTAAAAAACTCAGATCATGGAGCCAGTAAGTGATGGAGCCAGGACCTAACATACAGGCCTGACTGATTGCAGAGGTCAAGCTCCTTCATTCCCAGCTAAGAGATCTTCCAAGCAGCAGATCAAATGCTTGGGAAACATGTCCAGTTTCCACAAACAATAGCCCTTATGCTTTTCCTCTGATCCTACATACTCTTAGTTTGCACATCTATTTAGCAAGTGCATCCATTCTAAGGTTACAGTAAACTATGAAGAGGGAGGTGGAGATGGATGTACCCCCAGCAGCAGTGAGAAATGACACCTGGAAGAGAGTTAAAGGAGCAGGGCAGCCCCAGACAAAGGGGCTCAAAAATCAAGCAGAATCCTGAGATTCTATTCAAAAAAGATCTTTGCAGTTGGCCAGCAGTTGGCATAATGGCTATGTCGCTGGACTCCCATGTAGTTGACTGCAGTTCGAGTCCTAGACCTGGTGGTTTAAACTCATGCCAGGCGTGTGTGCATGCGTGCCCAAGATCCCAAGAGGAGAATGGAGGAGAAGGGATTGCAGTGTGGCCTTCCCCCCTGGGGTGTGTGTGTGTGTGATTTCTCCCTTTCTATCTTTCTGGTAAGGGCACACGCCCTATAGCAAAAACCTCTCAAAAAAAAATAAATAAATAAAAAGCAGGTCCTAGAGCCTGCTATCTTCCGTTTAATAAGCAAGCACTTGCTGTGTGCCTGTTGCTGTCCGTACATAACACTATCTATATTCTTACAGCATTGTAGTAGTCTTTCCATTTTGGAGATATAAAAGTGGGGAAAAACAGAGGCTAAGTGAGTTGACCCTGGCCATGAAGCATGCACATCGTCCAGGCAAACTAAACCCAGTTGTGGTGACCCTAAGCCCACATTCATTTTGCTATATTATACTACCTCCCTTGCAAAAAGATGTGCATGATCTATTTTGGTGACATTTCTATCCAAAAATTTAGAAGAAAAGAAATGTCACTGCTCAAAGGGGAGATGATTGGTGTCTGGAAATGTCTGACTCCTTTTCTTCTCGAGGCTCTGGATCACTGAGGGTGGGTATACTCTTAATTTCTGGAATTACTTTCAGACTTTGTTTCTTGGGTGTTTGCCAAAAAGAGAGGGAGACTAACTGATGCCACCCCCTAACTTTCAGGACAATGGCAGGGACAGAAGTGGAAATATCGTAACCAATTTCAGTTACCTTAGCCTTTTTTTCACTTTAACCTTTGATACTAGATTGTGCATATGGGAAGCAGCTGACTGCCAGGTCATTCATTAGACATTTGTTGAGTACTTGCTATGTCCCAGGAAGAGTGTAAGGCATGAGGATGTAGCAGGAAAGATGGCATAGCCCTGCTCTCTGGAAGCTTACCATCTAGCAAGTGATTGTGTGACTGGGTCAGGGAGGTGGGGCATTAAGTGAATAAGCAAACCAAGTAACGAAAGCAGCAAAACAGAAAAGATGATATGAAGCCACTAGGAACAGTGACTGTGTTGATTGACAGAAGCAATAACTGGTTGAGAGATGAGCTCAACCCTGGAATGTGGGCCAGTGTAGACTCCTGCTGGTTGGGGAGATAGGAGCACATGAGAGAACAACATGTTATTCTATGTATGCTATGACACCAAGACACAAACAGCTCACTAGATGCATTGGGTCAAGGATGCCTTAATCACATTTTACAGTTGAGAATTCCCTTTCCTCCATTGTTTTATCAGATCCTCACTTTCTTGGTGAGTAAGCTGTGTAAGAAATACAATCTACATTTCAGAAGAGGAGACTCAAGTCTGAGATGTGAAATGATAGGCCTGAGGTATAGGGCTCATTCCAGGTAAAGCCAGTATATTGATCTAGATTCCTGACTCTGATTCATTGCTCCCAGAGGAAGCTCTTAGTTCCCTGCCTGGCCTGTCAAGTGATGACAAGGTGACCCTTTGGTAGGGATGCTACATGGAAACCTCCACCAACAAGGGGAGGGAAGATGGGCAAGATGACTTCTCAGAGATCCTCCAACTCTGGATTGCGTGGGCCCAGCCAGTTCTCAGTCTCAAACCTACACCTCAGTCTCCAGACCCCACTTAGGCTGTTCTCTTGTCTGCCTGTCTGCCATACTCTGATCCTGGCTGAGCCAGTCTGTAGCCCCTGCTATGCATTTGCTTCTCCCTGAAGTCACATGGGTCTGACTCTGGAGGAGCTGAGAGTGCAGGGAGGGAAGAAGGGATGGCAGGGAGGACCACTGTGTGGGGCTCCTGCACCCTCATCCCTCCAGCCAAACCACCTCAGCAGCTTGGCCTATTTTTCTAATGCTCCACAATGGAGATTTATTGCTTTTGTATTGCTTTCCTCAGGCCTTCAAAGATTTATTGGTTTTTAAGTGACAGAATCCCAGAATTGCTTAAAAGATCAATCAAATAGTGACTAGAATCTAATATTCAGCTCTGACTTAAACACACCGAGCCTTCTTCCCCCACACCTCACCTGTCACACTGATGTATCTGTACTAACCTTCATAAGAAAGTAACTTGGCCATGAATTAATCACCCATAACGAAGCCCCTGAATGAAGCTGGGGTGGAGTCTATCACAGACCCTCCACTCCCATCCCCAGCATGTTTCTTTGGAGGTGTCTTTTGCTCCCCTTCCCATTCAGTCATCAGAGACAGACAGGTCTGATGACTGAATGGGAAGGGGAATTAGCGTGGGCTGAGTTCCTTCTCCTCCCCCACTGCCTTTCTCCATTCTTGCACCCCAGACTTGCCAGGGTGTCCCGGCTCTTTTGCCCACCATGAGCATCTCTTCCCTTCTGTATCCCCCAACCAAGCTGCTTTAGAAACACAAACTGGATCAAGTTGACTTCACTGCTTAAATTCTTAAATGGTTCGTTGGTTTTCTACTACATTAACTTCAGGCTTCTTACTATGGAATTCAAGGCCCCTCAGAATCGGGCCTTAACCTTGTTTCTGGTTGCATTTCCTTTCACTCTGCATGTTTACCAGTGACCCATGTGGTTCCTTCATGGTTCTGTCCTGAGCTGTTAATTGTGTTATGCCTCTGTATGTTTTCTTGTCTTTGTTTTTTGCATGCTTTTTACTAGGCTGTGAGCACCAAAAAAACCCAGAGACTTGTCCTTGTTGGATCCTTTATCTATGAATAGTACCTGGCATTTCGCAGATGCTCAAAAACAATAGCTCATTATTAAATATGTGATTAGTTAATTCAGCAAATATGTTTTGTCTACCTGGTAGATATGAGGTGCTGGAACTATAAAGATGCACATCACAGATCCTACCTTTAGCACTCTCCTAGAATACAGTAGAGAGCTATCCAACAGAACTTCCTGCAATAAGTGGGGCCAGCAGATGGCATATGGTTATGTCACTAGATTCCCACGTTAGTCGATCATGGTTTGAGTCCCAGACCCGGCAGCTTGAAACACACCAGGCTCTTGTGTGTGTCCAAAATCCTGAGAGGAGAATGGAGGGTAAGAGATTACAGTGTGGCTATCCCTCTCCCAGGGGTGGGAGGGTGTGATTTTTTGCTTTTTGCAACTCTGTCTTTCTCTGTCTCTCTGGTGAGTGTATGTGCGCTATGACAAAAGCCCCTCAAAAAAAAAAAAAAAACTTTCATCTGCTATCCAATACATTTGTCACTGACCACATATGACTACTGTGACTTGAATATGGCTAGAACACTGAGGTACTTTTTAAAATTGTATGTTACCTTATTTTAATTCGTTTAAATGGTAATTTTAACAATTCACATATGGATCGTTACTACCATTTGAGGTTGTGCAGGACTATAGAGAAGACGGATGAGCTAACAATCAGAAAAAGAAGCACAGTTGAAAAGCCTGAGCACTTGGTCAGAGGTTTCCATGAACAGGGACATCCCTTATTCAGATGGTAGTCTCAGAGGCCGAGAAGGCTTCCTAGAGGCAGTATTGCCTAAGCTAAGACCTGCGGAATGAGGGGGAGTTATACAGGCTGAAAGAAGGGACCCAGACGGAGGAAGCAGTCTATCCCAGAAGGAGCTCAGCATGTTCAGAGAGTCACAAGCTGCTCAATAGGCAGAGGCAGAGAAGTGAGGTGAGAAGCAGGGAAGCAAGTAGGGACCAGATAAAGAAGGTCTTTACCCTCAATTTGGACTTTGTTCTGAAGGGCATGTGAAATGCCCAGCAGGTAGATTGCCCAGTGTCTTGTCCTTCTTTGAGTGGTCATGTCCTGGTGTGTGCCATTTTTTCTGCCAAACATGGTACACTCTACCTCTCCAATGCCCAGTTCAAATATGCTGCATTCAGAGCCATCTCCATCTTTGGCAGAACACATCAGCTCCTGTGGGCTTTCACTCTGTCCCAGCCACCCCTCTACAGGGAATTGCATTTTGAGTCTCTGGCAGACTGTGGCTTTTTTGAGGATAGGAACTGTGTCCTAGGGGAAGCTCCTGACTCAGACATGAGACCCTTATACTCTCTCTGTGCCAGCTGACTTTCCAGGTGGATACCTTGGAACCAGAGAGGCTCTGGAATCAGATCCGACCTCATCTAACTGCTCCACTGGTAGCCTTTGACTTGGTTCTTTGTTTCTCTGAACCTCAAGTTGCTTGTTGGTAAATTGGATTACCCAGGTCACAGATTGTTTTGAAGGGTTATTAAGCCAAAGTGTGTAATTGTTTTGAAGGGTTATTAAGCCAAAATGTGTAAAGTACCACTGGTGGTCATTCAGCATGCTCCTTGGGGTTGACCAAACTATTGAGGCAAGGAGTGGCACCCAGCCATGGGCAGGATTATTCTCTGAGCTCTGCTGAAAGCTGATGCCTGTTTACTGGATCTCCTCTAAAGTTCATGTTTGATCTGCTCCATGTGAAGTGGTGACTGACATGTGACACATCAGGCAACCTGCAGCTATCTGCAAGGGTGATTAAAGTCCTCAAAACAACACAACCTTAAAAACAGAACCCTAGATTTGAGTACCTTTCAGAAACACAAAATCAAACAGACAAGGAAGTTTTAGCATCTCTATGACTGAAGGGTCAGTCAACCAATGGCTGAGAGCAAGTCCATTAAGAGACAATTATAGTAGTTGTGATGATAAGATTTCCGGAGGTAAAATGGGCATGCTTTGTTGATGACTGCTCTAGGGGCAGTTTGGTAGAATGTAAAGGACACTGTCCAAGATAATTTTCAGATTTCTGGCTCAGTTTTTAGGGTGCAGGATGATACCGTCTTTCTGACAAGGGAACGCTGAGGTAGGGGAGAGGCTGCAAGGACATTTTATCCAAGAGATGCTAATGGTAGAAAAGATGGTTTGAGAGCCAAAAACAACATTAGGAACCAACTGATCAAGGACAGTCTGAGACCTGGCGTGTGGTCCAGACGAGGGCTCAAGATCTCTGAGGGACCATGTGCAAGGCCACACAGGACTTATGAACTGCTTTCTTGGGCTGTGATGTATAGCATACAGGGTGTGAAGGCTCCAACTTAGAGAGCCAGGAATATGACAGACTGACCACTAGAAGATGGTGCAACTTGGTGCATGGCTTCTACAGGTTCTTGCAAGACTCCCTGATGAGAATCCTAGAGGCTTTTGCATTACATGGGTGCAGCTAGTTAAGACTGCAGATTCTAAAATGCACTGTTATTAGCTACAGTACAAATTGGAGATCTAGCCAACTTTTAAAGAAAGAAGAAACTTTATTAGGAAGAAAAGCTAATGATTGCCAAATTTCCTCCAGGATTCCTTTAATAACCACAAAGCCCAGAGTGGGAGCACATGAAAAAATCACAGAAGGGTTTTGCTGGTCCATGGAGCTACAGTGAGCAAAATTGGAATCATTATCATCTGAATCTGACACCAACATTTGACGGTGTCCAATTAAGAAGGAGAAATGAAAATTTAGAGGATTTATTAACATAGGGCAGCCTGAGGAGTTGGTGAGTCCCTGGCCACACTGGCAGAGAGGAGAAACTGCAATTACGTGTAAATGCTCTTTTTCTAAACCTCATTTGTTTTGCTCAGTTCCCCAGCTCTGTGATCCACCTTTGCTGGAGCCTGGAGATAAGGAGTGCTGCGTGTCTCACTATAGTATATTTATTGGGAAGGGGAGTGTGCATGAGAGATACTCCTACATAACTGCAAGAATATTTAACTCTTCTAGTAATACCACTTGTAGTCATTCCTAAATGCATGCCGGGATATCCTCACAACAGCTTGTAAAAGAGGAGTAACCTGATACAAGAAGAAGGAATCAGAAGTAAGGGATAATGGGATGGATGCTAATGTAGAGCTCTTTACTACCGGCAACTGACACCTAAAGGGACATGTCATTTTAGTTAAAGGGACATGTGCCTACTACCAATAAAACCACCCAAGGAGAAAAGGGTCAGTCTGATGTTGCACAGAGCTGCAATTTGGAAGATCCAGAAAACAGAAGGAAAGAACAATGACACTCAAATAATGTAGGTGGGTTTGCAATCATTTTACCTGCATGGCAGGTCTTTTTTTATAAGTCCACTCCTCCAACCCCCAATAACCCAGCTTATCAAGGATTCCCTCTGGTGTAGAGATTCTGAATTATATTCCTTAGGCTCAAACTATGGGGGAAAAACAGGTGTTTGGAGAAGAATATTTTAAATGAAGCAGTCAACAGAATATGAAGAATG